>NW_004524635.1:8204969-8218537 GCF_000260255.1 Octodon degus
AAGCCCTGGCCCGGGCTCCCTTAAAAAACGGGGGTGATGCTTCCTCCCCACAGAACTTTGATGGCGAAGTAAAGCACAAAGCCAGCGGTCTGGGTCTGCACTAGCAGTGCAGGAGCCTGGCCTTGGGCGGCTCTGAGGCCCTAAGAGCCCTGAGCCGTCTTCTCTTCAGGCCTCCCTTGCTCCAGGGCCCTCGGTAATGGTTTGCACTTTTCCCCTTCAGGCTACAGCGCTGGCAAAAGTGAAAGCAACTTTCAACCTCAGGAGATCAAAACACAAGGTGAAAAAAACCCAGTAACTAAATTCTCACCTCCACAATCCTCCTAAGTCAAACCAAAGAGGAAAGAGAAGAGACTAACTCCCTAGACCTTCTGCACACAGCTGGGTAAGTAAGCAGCAAGGCCTCCTCGCAAAGCCAGGCAAGGTGTGAGACAGCTAGAGTCGCCCTGCCTTCAGACCCAGGGAATGAATGTCTGCAGGTCTGCTTGACGCCTGTCTTTCTGCCTCCCTGCACCCCATTTCCTTCTATTTTTGTAACCTAGAGAGGAACAGGAAAGAACTTTTTTTTTTTTTTTTTAATGTTTTTTAGTTCTCAGGATCTGCCTGTGTTCTAAAAGCTGGTGAGCCAGTGAGCTGGGGCAAGGGTTTCAGGGTTTCCATTCTGTCACAGTGTCAGCTGACCAGAGCCACCCTCCCTCAAACTGTCCAAGGAGCTCTAGTGTGCACCATGCATAGTATTCACACCCAGTTAATAACAACTGGGGCAACTTGGACAACTTTTTTTTTTCTTTTTTTTCTTGAGGCATGGTTTCCTTGTGTAGCACAGGCTGGCCTTGAACTTGCTCATATAGCCCAGGCTAGTCTCTAACTCTTGAGGAACCTGCTGCCTCAGCCTCCAAAGTGCTGGGATTACAGGCCATGTCACTATGCCCAGCTTCTGGAGATCTTTTACTTAATCAATGAAAGAGAAGGCAGCAGCAGCCTACCAGTTCAATCTGTGTTCTCTGGCAGAGATTGTTGTTATGTTGTTCCTGCATGGGCTGGCAAGACCTACCGGGACTCACTGATCAGGCAGGGCCAAACTGAAGACACAGGCTGCTGGGATCACGCTTGCTGCTTAGTAGTTTGTGAGTGTATGCAATTTGGAATGGAGCTCTCCATGCAAATACTAAACAAAACACGTGCTTGCGTGTTGTGTCTGAGCCTACCTAGGCCATTTGGGGCAACTGCTGATTGCTTTTCTTTTGTAGTAACCACTTCCAACCTACCAAGCCCTGGCCCGGGCCCCCTCCCTCCAGCTTTGAGTCTGACATTTTCTTTTCATCAGATAGTTTTACCATTTTTAGAAAATAAAAACAGTTAAATTTGAATTTCAGATACACAATGATTTTTTTATATTAGTACATCTCCTGCAATATTTGCATACATTCATAGGAAAAAGATGTCATTTTCTGACATCCTATGAGGCAGAGTAACATTGAAATATTATTTTTTGTTTTCATTGGAAATCTAGGTTTAACCGAGTGTCTTTATCAGACATTGGTAACTCTAGATATCTCTTTTCTCTTACTGAGCAAACACTTCCCAGAGAGAGGCGTTTTTTTCATTAAAGGGGGAAAGAAAGGATTTCAGGCAAGTTGATTATACTCAAACCTGCTGTAGTGGATTCATATTACACTAAGGAACTGGGATGCGCATATTTACTAGTTAGCAACACAGTGAGTAAAATTTTACTGTTTTATTTTTCTAAGTTTTTTCTTCTAGGGAATAGGTAGCCAGCAGCATTAACCTTACAATGAACATTCATAGCTTTCTACAAAGACGTTATACACTGGGCGGCTAGATACCTACATTTGGGGCATCATATTCCCAGGACATCAATTGTGGAGCAGAGAATTCATTTTGTGAGGCTTCTTTTAAGCTAGAACCTCAGTTCAAGAACGAGTACCGCGAGGGGGCCGGGAAGATGGCTCAGCAGAATAAGCACTTGCCTGGCAAGCACAAGGGCTTGAGTTCAATCCCCAGTTCCTCAAAAAAAAAAAAAAAAAAAAAAGAGAGAGACCCAGTGTCAAGTGCCGCGAGTAAGTGATCAGAAAGTAACCAGATAGATGGTTCTGGAGTGAGGAAGCTTCATCTACCATGTGCACAGCATACTCTAACTCATATGAAGGGACTCATATCTAAATGAGCTAATGCTTTAGAATTGCTTTTTATTTATTTTTTTAATTTATGTATTTGTTTATTTGGTACAGGGTTTTCCTATGCAGCTCAGACTCATGCTGATCCTTCTGTCTTAGCCCCCTCAGAACAGGGATTCTGGGTGTGCACCACCATGCCCAGTTTCAGTGGCCAGTTCAACATGGGTCAGGCAGCGCAAGTGGTACCAGGAGTTGAACCCGGGCCCTCGCACTTGCCAGGCAGATGCATAGACTGCCGAGCTATCTTCCCAGCCCAATGTTTTATAATCATATATTCATCACATGAGCAGTCTTAAGAATCATGCATATTATGTAGAGAAACTGCATTCCTTTTAATATTTGACCTATTTTTTTCCCTTTTAGGAAAGTTTTAAAAAGTTCAAACTTGTACAACTAAAAACACATATTCTCCAACTGACCTGTAAGTAAGCAAATCTCAACCTTTTGCATTTTTGCCTCATGTAGAGAGAATTTCACACATTTACTTTCACATCTTAGCATCTATGCAATTGGGTGCATTTAAAAATTAGTGACTTTCTGTGACAGCATTTTCTTCAGTGAGGTATAAAACAATAGTTGATTCTATAATTGATAGCTTAGATTTGACAAGGCTATGGATGAGCTTTTGAATGATTTTTAATATTAAAGATAGCATTTGAAATAAAATTGAAGAAAAATTATTTTTCTTCCCTTTCATTCTCCTTCTTAGTGGTGACATTTTTTTTCACTCCTGAGAGGTAATGACATCATAAATTAGTTGTGTATCTTTTGGACTATGATGCACATATACATTACATACATGCAATAAACCCTATTTATGTATACATACCTAATATTCTGTTTTGCTATTCTATGTATATCATTTTGTAGCTATTGTTTCAAAGTTTTACATTTTTAAAAAACTTCATGTTGATTTATATAGTCTTTATTTACCAAATCATATTCTATCCTATACATATACAATAATTCATAAATTCCCCTATTGATGGGCATTTAGGCTATTTCCAGTTCTTCTAATTTCCACATTATTATAAGTAAGAATTTTCTAAAGCACAACTAGAAATTGAATTTTCAGGTTATAAGGTATTTATATTTTCAGTTTACCTTTAGCTTAATTAAACTTACAATTTTTGGTGGTTTTATCTTTACTGAATGGAATGAAATCTTGATTTGTTATTGTGGAGGTCTTTTTTTTTTTTTTTTTTGGTCTTCTCAGAGGAAAACCCTGTTTTGCCTTCACCCACTTCTTTACCAGAAATCATAATAATGCAGTGATAAAGTCTCCCTCTGTAAATGTCAACTCTGAAATTTCTGTTATGGTTGTGGCCATCAACTTAGCCACCTACACTTCTTAAATCATCACTGTATTTTCAGACTGCCTGTGCTTGAGAGACCTTAGAAGAAAATCTCTCTCAGGTTTATCTATCAATCACCTGGTGTTGAAGAGATCAAATAACATCTGTGTGAATTTTAAACAACTGCCAGTAACAGGCGTTAGGGCTAAAAGGGGGATCTCCTTGGGCCCAGTAATGCTACATTTAGGAACTCACTGTAAATACACATCTAAAAAGAAGTGACAAGTTATTAATTCTGGTAAAACCTTGGCGTATATAGGGGTCGGGGAGATGGCTCAGTGGAATAAGTGCCTCCCTAACAAGCACAAGGGTCTGAGTTCAATCCCTGGTTCCACCAAAAAATGAAATAAAATAAAACCTTGGAATACAAGTCACTTGTGTTCCATAGATGAGCAAACATTTCTAATAAATGCCTTCCAATACAAGTGGCACAGGACACTGAAAGCCTCACGATCACACCTGAGCCAATGGCTTTCTTTCTCATTTGCTGTGAGATTGTGGGAGATTGTGGGAAATCCTTTCCTATGGACGAGAGGTTATGCAGGAGATCTCAGCTGCAGAAGATGAGGGGGAAACATGGGAGAATTCTTCACTTCAGATGAGATTAGGGAGATGTGTAAACTGTGGCTAACAGTGCAAAATTTCGTAGAAAGATACCACCCAAATAAGATTGTACCAGCATGATGTATGGATCTGTTTAATGACAATTCAATGTCACATTTCCACAAAATTTTCTAAAAGAGGCAAAAACATGTGCCATTGGCTAGGCTCCTTGTGCACAAAAAGAAAAACACTCTATCAAGCCAGTAGATAGCATTGATTCTGCTGAGGATGATTAAAGTTATCCTATACAGTAAACCTCCCAGTGCTGGGGAACGTAGCTCCACAGCACAGCACTTGCCTGGCCCGCATGAGGGCCTGAGTTGGATTCCTGGCAACAAAAGTAAATAAATAAATAACCCTCCTGTCTTGACTCTGTACTAGCCATGAGGGTTTTCAAAGGTGAATATTGGTTACTTTATTTTTATCTTTTGTCTTTTCTTTATTATTTTGAATCATGTTACAATATTGTAATAATTTTTATATAGTTTTTTTTTGGTTGTAAAACAAATCATCTGAACTTCCATTATTTATTATGGGGAATTCACTTTGCTATACAATTGTTCTGGATTATAAGCATGTTTCAGGAACAAATTATTTCTCAAACCAAGGCTTTACTGTAAATATAAATAGTATATTTGGGGCTGCAAAACCACTCCCCTCTGCTCACTGGGGGCTGTTGATGCCTCAGGGCCACCTACCCTGCACTTTGTAGTCAGGCCTTCTATTCTGAGGCAAAGATAAGAAAACCAAAGTATCCTGGGCCCTTCCCGGAAGTCCCAAATTGGAAGCACCAAATTCTCTGCCCTGACCTAACATTTCTTCACTTGGAGTTCATGAAAGGTTCATGCACATTGCTATGGTTTGTGTCTAGATGTGCCCCCAAAGCTTCATGCAGTCACTGGGGCAGGCTTTTCTGAAAGTGGCTGCATCTAGAGTTTGTGACTGATTCATAGTGCAATGCTGGGTTTGAGGCTGGGTGATTGCTGGCACACTCCACTGACTGGATTGGCACCACCCTAGTCACAGCAGTCTGGCTAGGAAAAGGGGTAGAAAGAGGTTTTATTTCATCCCTTTTTTGCTCTTGTTCCTTTTTCTGTCTTCTGCTGCCATGAACCGTTGCTCCTTTGCCATGGGCCACCTTCTCTGAGAGCCAGTGGATTGTGAACTGAAACCTCCACGGACTGTGAGCTAAGTAAACCTTCTTCTCTTTCACTTGGGTGTTGGGTATTTTTCCCAGTGACAAGAGAATAGTAACTAAGACACACCTGGACTGTGTCTCAGTATCCGATTATAACAGAATAAATTATGGGAAAGGATGTGTATTGTAGACATAGCTGGCAGGACCCAGCATCTTGTCAATCATGTTGTCAGTCTCAATCTGGAGGACCCCACAGAAGGAGTCCAGGGCTTGGGGCAACACATTTGATTCTCAAACCCAGCACTTTCAGCACTCCAGCCATTTCCTTTCTGCTGGGCAACTCCTCTCACTGGGAGCATGCCCTCACCTGATTAAGTTTGAGAAAACTTTGTGACTTTGTTCATTACCATTGTATACCACATCCAGTTCTTTGTTGTACACAATAACTTAGAAACCTATCCAATACCCCATTACCAAAGGCAAAAACTACAGTAAACATTTAGGATTTCACAAGAGAAGGTTATGTAAATAAATCATTGTGTATTTCTATGAAGAATTGTCCCAAAAGTAATTGCACTGTAATGTTAAGTGAAGAAAAAGGGGTTTTATCTATCTTTTTAGTTTCAGGAATGAAACTTGTTTTTTAAAAAATTCATAGAACCATAGATGAAAAGCTATAACCAAGGTATTAACAATGGGGTGTGGAATTTACACATGAATTAAAATTTATTTTTGTCACGTATCTTTCTAAGTTTTATACTGTAATCACATATTGCTTTTGCAATGAAAATAATTCTTCAGGACATATATGAAGATTTTGTTTGCATCAATTATATGTAGAGAATGGACTGGGAGATGGGTAGGCTGGAAAGAAAACTTAGGTGGAAAACATCACATTATCTGAGAGCCTTTGTAGATTTCTTATTTTTCTTTACTCTTACTCTCCACACTTTTTGAAGGGATACTTAGTATAAAAAGCCAGAGGTGACTGGTGTCTTGTAATAAATAATCCAGTTTTCTTTTTGGTTCTAAAATACTTTCCTATTTTTTCTTCACTCGAACACAGCAGAACTTCAGTTCCTAGTAAAGGCTTGCAAAGAATAAGATTTGGCAGTCTTCCTTCACAAAAATTTAAGAAATATATTTAAATGGTTTCCTTTATTATTTTTAAATATAGTTGGGAGGAGAACAAAATCCCTTCTACAATAACACTGTTTTTAGATTCAGCATCTCTCCCTTGAATCTTTACTACTGCAATAAATAAGTAAATAAACATCACCTGATTAAAATAAGAAGCTCTATTTACCCTGAATTATCTGCTTAGACATGTGGAAGTTACAGTCTACAAAAAGAGGAAATAAGGGACCGGGGAGATGGCTCAGTGGAATAAGTGCAAGGGCCTGAGTTCAATCCCCGATTATACCAAAAACAAACAAACAAACAAACAAACAAAAAACAACAACATAAAAAAAAAAAAAACCTAAAGAGGAAATCGTTGCATGCAGAGGGGGTCCTTAATGAAGGTACTCAAAAGGAAACAATCTAAAAATAATTTTCAAAAGTCTACATTTAGTATAGTAGTAAGCTAACCAAAACTATTAAAAGCGATACAACTGAATGCAGTCCAGTGTATGGGACATGGAGAAACTAGAGAATGTGTTTATTAATGATAACACTTAAAATTGATTCAGTATTTATGAAAAGAATCTTGGTAGTTAAGAAATTTATTATTAATTACCTTTCTCCAAAAGGAAGAGAGTTATTTGTTCAAGTAACTTTCGCATAAAGACCGTTTGTTTACTGTTCTTCCATGATGAGAAATTGTGTCAATTAGAGAAATTGTGTCACACAATAAAATTTATGACCCCTATGAATTCTGAGCTCCCAGTTGTAGAATCCATAAAAATCAGAGTTTTAGAGAAGGAAGGAATCTACAGAGTAACTGGATCACTTTAAAGAGTTCGAAAGTTTCCCCAGCTAACAGTTAATGATGCCTGTCTTCCAGTTGATGGCTCTATGAGTTATGTATCTGTCCTTGCAAAACTGATGCATTCAACAAAAGCGCAGATCCACTCTAGGGAGCAAAAGCCAGTCACAGCTCAAGGCGGAAGAGAACACTGGGTAAGGGGGTCTACTGTGTGCCTCTGCGGCTCCTTCTGCATTCCAGACAGACAATAGCTCTGGAAGTGCTGTGACTTACACCCCACCCCCACAATTAACCTCAAAGAGGTGTTAATTTCACAGTCAAACTGAGGACCATTTAAATTCAGGCAGTGTCAGAAAACAAGCATTTATTTGGAGCCAAAAGAACAATTTGTCTCTTTTCTTATGCATTGTCTGCCCATTAATTTTCCCAGAATAAAACATCTTCAAACAGATTTTCCCTGCTCCTAGAATGCCCTACATCCCAGTCTAAGCAAACAGGACTTTTAAACAAAAAGAAAAGTCTCTTTCTCACTCTTTCTTGAGAGATGGAAGATGGATAGGCCATTTCTGGCTACAAAAAAAAGCTATGACAACACACCAAAGAACTTCCTTTATAAGTGGCATGACAAAGTCCTTGACTCCATAGCATTCATTGGAGTATGGATATTTTTTTCTTTAAAATCAAGTTTGCAAGATTACAGCTTTGGGTGGTAATAGTACCTATCTTTTTTTCATTTCATGGTTTCTTAATCCCAAACCCTAATGAAATTTTTGGTTGGCTAATTCTTTAGTGGTGGTGGTGAGGAGAGGAAGAGAGTCAGCAGCTTCCTAGGCTTCTACCTTCTGGATGCCAATGCCGTACCCCTCCCTCTTGCATCTATTTATGACAATCAAATTGCCCCCAGAGATTGCTAAATGCCCTTGAGAGGGTAGGGTAGGGTAGGGTAGGGTAGGGTAGGGTAGGGTAGGGTAGGATATAGAGTCTGATGGCTTCCCATCTCTCTGAATAAAAGCCATAGTCTTTTCAGTTATGTACAAATTTCTGCACCATGATTCTCCTATTATCCCTCTGAATTCATTGCTTCTCTTCTCCTCACTCAGCTGCCTCTGCCTGAGTCCTCTTTATTGTTCTTCCTGTCTGAGAAACACATGCATACTTCAGAGTCTTTGTACTGGCTGTTTCCTCTGCCAGGAATACCTTTCCCACAGATCTCTGCATAACCATCCCCCTTACTCAAATTTTTATTCAAATATTGTCTTCCCAGCCATTGCATCCCTTCTGATGCCTTTTGCTGATTAGTTTTCCTTACTGCTTTATCGCCTCTGTTAACCCAAAATGTGAACCCCATGAGGAGATTTTTTTTTCTGTCTGTTTTGTTTGCTATTAAATCTCCAGCATCAAGTAAGAGCATAGAGTAGGTGCTCAAATATTTGTTAGTTGTTAACAGAATCAGTGGAGGAATGAGTGTGGCTGTAGAGATTCCAGGTGTCAGCCCTAAGGATACAAATCCAGAAAACCAGCTTCAAAGTCTTCTTCTAATAATCCTTCTAATCTGTATTTTAGGGAAGGGATTGCAGGGTGTTCAGGGTCTCACTACTAGATAGGACTCGTGATTCTCCTGCTTACAGCCTCCCAAGAGCTGGGAGTGCCACCACACCCAGTCTCAGTTGCCATCTCAGCACGCCCCAGGGGCGGGGCCGGCACTGCAGGCCTGGGGATGGAATCTAAATCCTTCTAATCTGGCAGTACACTCCTATCTTTTGGAAGAGGAGGCTGTATTTGTTAAAATGTAGATTTTTGAACTTCATCGTGAAAATAAGGAGCCAAAATATGGGCGAAGGAGGGATTCAGGAGATGGTACAGTAAAAAATCTCCAGAAGGTCTTGTGCCACTGGTATCACGCTACAGACCTAGAAACGGGGGCTGAGTGATGATCCGGGAGCCACTAACGTCAGAACCGGCTGATTCAAGGTCAGGAACTACAGCCAGCCTCCGAGCTTGTGCACCCTGACCCCACTGCCCACCAGCCCTATTAATTCTTGCTTTTTTCTTTCCTTTTTCTGCGCAGAAACTCTTTGAAGAAAGGACATCAACTGTGGCAAATGTTCACAGAGTAGAATCACGTGCCTATAATTTACTAACTTGTGTGATTTTGGTCAAGTTACTTTTTTTTTTTTTTTTTTCCCCGGAACCGGGGATTGAACTCTGGCCCTTATTCTTGCCAGGGAAGCTCTTATTCCACTGAGCCATCTCCCCGTCCCGCCCCCGCCCCCTTTTTTTAATTTACAGATCTTTGTTTAAAAAAATCAGATCTGCCAGTTTAGCGTTTTCCACCAACTCAGGGAGTAGAAATCTTTGGCTTCACCGTCGTCTGCTTAGGCGCTGCGCTTGCAGGAGCCTTGGCCGCGGACATTGTGATTTTCTTAGATGCGGCTTGGCCTTTCTGCTTCCTTGGCAGCTCTGGTAACTTTCAGTCTGTGGGCCTTGCTAACTTCCAGGTTCTGATCCCTCTGGGCCATTGTGTCAGCTAGAGATGCACAAGTGATGGCCCTGTGGAATTTGACTGCCGTGTGTGTGTGTGTGTGTGTGTGTGTGTGTGCGCGTGCGCGCGTGCTTTGTCTTCTGACTGCCTCTTTTTAGGTCTTTCGTGCTTTCTTCAGTGGAGGACAGACCAATTTATTTGTAGATAATTCCTCTTGGAAAGGAATGCAGACTCCTATTTTGCATTAAAAACCTAGACTACCTTCCCACCTCCGGTTCTGGCTTAGTGCCTGCCTGGGGAGGTCTTCTACTCTTTTTTTCTTTTTTTTTTTTTTTAATTTCTCAGAAAGAAGAACACTTTTTTAAAAATGTTTATTTATTTTTATTACATTTATTTATTGTGTGTGTGTGTGGCCAGCTCAGCCCACCAGGGGGCGGGTCTGGCTGGCATGTGGTGCTGGGGATCGAACCGCGGTCCCTGTGCTTTGCCAAGCTTGTTTTAAGTAGGTGCTTTAGACCACTGAGCCATCTCTCCAGCCCCAGGTCTTCTACTCTCTTCCCACCACACACAGCTCCACTTTGATGACCGCAGCTAGTGAGCACGTTTTTTATTTTTAGTTTTTTCATTTCACGTTGGGGATAATGTAAGTTTCTCTCTCATAGGCTCACTATGGAAGTTAAATAGATTTTTGAGTCTGAAATCACTAGGAAAGTACATGAGACATTAAAGTTTCAATAAATATTAGCTATGATTATTCTAATGTCACTCATCCTAAGCTCATTTTCCATGCCTATGGGGTCAGAGATTCTGTAGCTCAGGTGCTAGTGCTAAGCAAGCATTCCATATTATCCTAATTATTCTAATGCACTCAGGGATTTAGAAAGCCCTGCCTCATGCTGCTCTATAGGGAGCAGAAGTCAGTCTTCAGCATTCTCACCAGAAGCACTGAGTGAAAGCATCAGTGATCCGACCCCTGGCTACTAATAATGCATACAAGTTTGGGAGTGGCAGAGTGAGCTCAGAGATGTTCCAGCCCAAAGCCTCATTTTCATTAACAGCAGACCTCGCGCTGATTTTGTAACCTATGTGACAATACTTCTGAAACAAGGCATAGAAATTCCTTTATACCCTTGTCACTTGCCCATGAGCCAAGAGGATTAGTGTCACTGAGAAGCAATCTTATTAGAAATATGGAATCACAGCCTCCTCCTGAACTCCTGTCTAGGAGTACTGTTCTGGACCTTTCTTCTCAGGCTGTATACAGCAGAATTGCTTGGGAAGCTTTGAACTGTGCCGATGGCTCATTCCCATCTCCAGAGATGCTGATTCACTTGGTCTAGCTTGGGAGCTGAGCATCAAGATGTTACAAAAGTTCTCTGCGTGATTTAAAAGTGCAGCTAACTGCGATAACCTTTTGTCAGTCCCTGTAGATAACACATTGCTTTTCAGGTGTCCTAAATTGGGGAAAAAGGTGCCATCAAGCCAGCTTAGGGCTGAAGCCTGTGCTTTTTGTCTATAGGAAATATCCAAATCAGGGATGATTTTCCCATGCCATTAAAATTCTACCATTTATATTTATAGAAAAGCACTAATATTTATACATAAACATGAATGTTATCTTATTTCTAGCCTTACAAGTTTTATTTAATAAGGGAAGGGATAAGAAAAGAAGGTTAAATTTAAAAATTGAGAAAGAAAAAAAAATTAAGAAGATCTATCACCTACTATCCTGTCACACAAACAGAACAGCACTTTTCATTTAGTGATACAATTTTGAAGCACTAAATGCGTAATTTTACCCTGTTGACTTTGCTTTCCCTGGTATTCATTTTCAAATCTGTCAAACTGCATGGTGGCATTTGGCCCTGTGCTTTTTGCTTTGCTTTGTTTTCTCCAGTTAGATTGCTACTTAGTATTTTTCCATGCATAAGCGTATTTTATGAATAGAATGAATAATTGTCTCTTGAATCCATCCCTTTAACTGTCTGGCACTTTGGCTTGCTCTTCCGTAGATAACTTCTAGCCTATCTCCCCTGTGAAGATTACATGAGATAATGGGGCTGAAGAACCTTTGAAGGGGATTAAGGGGCTTATGGCTAGTAAGAAAGAGGAAGCATGGCCAATATAACTCTTATTTGTTAAGGGCCAATGTGTTAGGCATCTGAAGTATTGGATGCCCGTAGAAATCTTGTAAAGAATTACCATCATTGTTTTATAAATGGGAGATTGAAGCTCAGAAAGATGTAGAAAGAAGCTCAAGGTCACCCTGCCAGTATTTGGAAGGCAAAATTTCAAACCTAGATGTTCCCAATACTAAAATCATTTCCCTGACCACCCATTGAGAGGCATGGGTACAATACTGTAGACTTTTTTTTTTTTTTGCTATAGACTTTAGAAAGTTTAATTTCTTCAAAATCATCTATCTGACTGAATTTAAATTAGAATACTTTGAAGAAATTAAGTATTCACCAGTTCTTTACATTTAACGCTCATTTTGCAAACTATGATTAACTGTTGAGGCATATGTTCCTAAAACATTCTGTGGAGGGGCTTCCCCTAAACTGGGCATGTACTTACTGGCTTGTGCTGTGACAGTTGAGGAAACTAGATCCTTACAGGACATTTATCCTATCTGTCCCACTAATTCTCTCTCTCTCTCTCTCTCTCTCTCTCTCTCTCTCTCTCTCTCTCTCTCTCCTGTATTTCTGTTTTCTGTCTCTCTATTTCTAAATGTGATCTGCAGGATAAAGATCTTAGAGTTACTAGAAATAGGCTTGTATTCTCAGATTTATTGGTTCTCTGTCTTGACTACATTTTAAAATTAGCTGGCTAGCTTTAAAAAATACTCATGTCTGGGCTCAGCCTCATAGATCCTGAGGTAATTAGCCTATAGGGAATTCTGAATTTGGTGATATTTTAGGAAGACCCTAATCATTCTAATAGACAACAGTGCTAAAAAAACACCTAGGCTAGCTGATTATAAAAGGCTGAAGTTTCATGATTTAATTACTAAATAAAATGTAGACCATATGTAATGAAATTGTACATGATCCTGAATAATTACCCTACCCAAACCAACAAATGGAAACTGTCAGAATTGTTGAGCACTATAATGGATTTTTGTGTGTGCTCTGGACATATGCATAATGAGGCTGACCATAGTGTTTGATAAATACTTAGTGTATTTGTGAAGTGGTTAAATGGTAGATCAATGAATAAAGGAACAAAAGAATGACAGAATTGAGCAAACCACTAGAAAAGATGGAACCTTGTACATTCCTAATTATTAAAAGAAAATTTCCCATATAGGTAAAATTAGAAGTACCCTGGATTTGAAGTCAACCTTTAATATGTGCTGTAGAAAAGTCAAAGCTTTCTGAAATGTAGTTTTCTAATTTTTAAAAGAGGAATACAGCCCAGGAGCTTTTGTGGTAACACTCAAGATTATTATCAGGAAAAAAAAATCCCTCTGTAAATACTAATGTGCTACTGTAGAAGGGCAAGAAATTATTGTTTTTATTATACAAGCAAGAAAAACACAGTAACACTGGGAAGTGGCTGACCCTCAAGTTTTTGCACACACCAGCATCCCCTAGAGAATTATTAGAATGTAGGTCCTTAACTTCCGAAGCATCCTGACTTCTGAAATTGTGAGTCAGAACCTGAATGTAGGACAGGAATTACAGACAAGGATAATGTTGCCGATTCAGGTAAAATTTAGACTTTAGGTAAATTTAGATAAAATTATGAATTGGTACTTCACCACCAGCAATATACTGCGTAGCATATTTTTTTCCCCCAAATAATTTCATCTCTTTTAATTCATCTTATTTTCTGTGATCTTCACAAAAGGAAAAAAAAAAAAAAA
>NW_004524635.1:8218789-8224005 GCF_000260255.1 Octodon degus
GGGAAGTGAACCTAGGGACTATACTGAACTATATCCCATGCAGTTTCATTTTTTTATTTTGGGACCAGGTCTAAATAAATTCCCCAGGCAGCACTTGAACTTGGAATACTCCTGCCACAGCTTCCCAGAGCCCCATGATTACAGGCATGTGCCACCACATTCGACTTTCTTCATATTTGTGAATAAGTTGATACCAGTATAGTATTTCATCTTGAAATACTAAACTTCTAGGAAAATTTGGAAATATCTTGCTTATCTTCTTTAAAAAGTCGCAGGTGTAGGGCCAGCGAGACAGCCCAACAGACTAAGTGCCTGCTTTGGCAAGTGCAGGAACCAGGGTTTGATTTCCCATCCTGCATGCCCCGCTGGCTCCTCGCACAGGGTGTGCTGAGCTGGCAACTGAGTCCTGGGGGGGGGGGGAACACACCTGTAATCCCAGCGCTGGGGAGGCTGAAAACAGGAGGATCACTATGAGTCTGAGCTGCATAGTGAGACCCTGTACCAAATACATAAAATGAAAGAAATAGTCCCAGGCTTTAATCAGTAAGAAAAAGTATTTCATCCTAGCTGGGAGAAGGCAAGGTGACATAACAGGGTGACCCTTGAGAATGAAAAAAAGACAAAAGCAGGAAGTGATGAAGTTGACATCAAGTTTCTTTTTTTTTCTTTCTTTCTTTTTTTTTTTTTTTTGGCAGAACCGAGGATTGAACTCAGGCCCTTGCACTTGCCAGGGAAGCACTTATTCTTTTTAGCCATCTCCCTGGCCCCTGACATCAGGTTTCTACACGAGGTAGAGGTAAGACTTCAAAGTTTTGACTAGTGTAAATCCTCTATTAATACACAAATCTTAACTCCAAATGTGCATTCTTTTTATATTTTTCTAAAGTGAAACCAAAGAGAGTTCAATTGCAAAATTTGTTTGATGTACCCAAATTTTGCCATGCATGAGATGTTACATGTTAAGTCTCTAACTTCTACCACTTCTTATTTATCAAAAATTTAAAAATAAATTATCCTTTTGGATAAGGAACACAGGCTCATGATCAAAAAGCAGACCTGGAAAACAAGGAATACGGAATTCTGGGAGTCTGTGCTTCACCAGAAATACTAAAAATGTACCTGGCTAAATCTAACAGAATTAGTTTTCTTAGAACCCTGGAAGTTGATCAAGTTTATCACAGTAAAATAAATACTTAACACAGCTAAAAGCCACCCAAACATGACACAAAAATATGTGGCATTTTAATATATCAGAGTTCCCCATTCTTCCTCATGTGGTGGTGGTTTTAAAGATGGCTTCTCAAAGCACACTTATTTTCCATATATACCGGAGAATCTAGTAAAAGATGTGTACATTTAGGGGAGGACATATGTCCAGAAAAGGCCTAGAGACCATACACTTTTACCTTGGACTGATCTTCAGGCTCAGTGTAAGCAAGAAGCAGAGGCTAAGACAGAGTTTAGAATGTCTTGGTGAGAGCAGAGTGACCCAACAAAGAGTTATCGTGCGAGACCCAGACTTTTTCTTTTTTTTCCCCTTCCCTTTTTCTTCCTCTTCTTCCTTCTTCTTCACAACATCTTCCTCCTTTGCTCTAGGCGTTGAGACAATTTTATGCCAAGCCACTAGGTGAAATCTGTGACCCCAGGAAGCTTAAGTGGAACAGACACTTCAGAGATACTCATGAGGTAAAAAATAGTAAAAAAAAAAAAAAAAAAAAAAGAAATAAAGATCTTTCACGTTTCTTTTAATATTTGCTTAATTGTAAGCAAGATGTTAGTATTGAACGAAGAAAAAAAAAAAAAAATCCCTGTGCAAGCAACTGCCACCCACAGGAAGCAATAAGAACAACAGCGAAAAGATCAAAGAGCTGGAGCAAACCAAGAGAAAGGAACCAGATTAAAACAACGACGTCTCAAATTGAGAGTATCGGTAAAGAAAAAGAAAAGAGAGAGGACTGAAATAGAAAATTTGAAGACTAAAATTATAATAACAGAAAGGAAAAATATATTAGAGGTGTTTCAACAACCCATTTTTTTGTTTGTTTCTTTGGATTTTGAAATAGAATCGTACTGAATAATCCTGGCTGACCTTGATCTGACTATGTAGCTCAGGCTGGCCTCGAATTTGTGGCAATCCTCCTACTTCAGCCTCGCGAGTGCTGGGAGTATAGGTGTGTGCCAGCGCGCACGGCCCGGAATTTACTGTTACGCAGGGAGAAGAACCAGTTAAATAAGAAAAACATCAGTTAATTTAAGTGCTGGCAAAATGAAATTATTCTATCTTCAGGATATAAAGAAGAAAAAGGAGCCTAAGACATCTGCAGAACGACTCAAATCTACAACATGTGAATCACGAGAACAGTACAGAGACTGGAGGCTAGAAGGGGAGGCGGAAATAATTGAAGAAATTATACTCAAAATGTTCCAAATTTTCTGCACATCCAAGAAACTCAAGGAATTCCAAGTTGGATAAATATACAGATATCCATATTGAGACACACAACAATTAAACTGTTGCAAAAATAAAATAATAAATTTTGCAAGGAAAACAATTTATCACTTTCCAAGTATCCTCCGTAAAATCACAGATGTGATTACACAGCTTTTTTTTTTTTTTTTTTTTTTTTTTGGCAGAACCAGGGATTGAACTCAGGCCCTTCCACTTGCTAGGCAAGCCCTTATTCTACTGAGCCATCTCACCGGCCCCACAGATGTGATTACAGATAGAATGAAATTATGTGTAAGAAATTACAGATAATTTCCCATCAGAAGCCGTGCTATGACTGCATCCAAGCAGTGCGATGACATACTTAAGGCATGAAATGAGAAAACAAAACCATCGAACATGAACTTTATCTCTGCCATCTGAAGACAACATTACACAATATAACAACCAGTTGTTGAATTCCTATTATTTTGTTTAGTAAAATTCTGTACTATTCCTAATGGTTTTTGTTTTACTATCTTTTATTCGTTTTTAAAAAAATACAAAAAAAGAATTTTATGTATGTCAAAACTATCCTTTAAAAACGAAGCAATAATTAAAACATTTCTAGGTAAACAAAAAATGAAGGAGTGATTTGCTAGTAGACCTATCTTCATAGAAAAGAAATGTAAGAGAGTCCTTCAAGATGAAATGAAAGGACCCTAGATATTTCTGTATTTTGAAGTCATATAGAAAAATTTTAAAAATATTGGTAAAGTTAACTACCTAGGCAAATACAAAGATCAATATTACAGTATTTTTAATCTATACTTTTTCTTTTTAACTAAATGACAAAGGAAATACACAAAGTACTTCCAGGAAGATAGCTCAGAGACTTAAGGTCTTGCCTGGCAGACACAAGGTCCTGAGTTTGATCCTTGGTGCACACACACACACACACACACACACAAACACAAAGTAATGTAACTATTAAAAGAAATACATAAAGTAATTATATATCTATATCTCTGGGTATATGTGTATATAGATATAATGTGTCATAATAATTGCATAATGGAGGAAGGATGTAAAGTTATGGAAATAGAATTTTATATATAATTGGATGAGTGTATTAATCTAAACTGAACTTACAAATATGGCATTTTATCTTTATTCTTCAAGATAACTACTAAGAAAATAACATATATACATATATGTAAATGAGAATGGAATCAGAGTATCTTAGGGGGAAAAAGCAATGAAACACAGAAGAAAACAATAATGGAGGAATAAGGAAGAAGAAAGATATTACATGTAGAAACAAATACAGAAGTCTTCCTCATTAATAATTTTTTAAATGTAACCAGGATAAATTTTACAATCAAGCTATACAGATTAGCAGGGATTGTATTTAAAAACAATGTTGTCTAGTTGCTGTCTAAAGAGATTCACTTTAAATCTGAACACACAAATAAGTTGAAAATGAAAGCATAGAAAAAGATATTTTTGGCAAATAGCAAATAGTATGCAAAAGACCTATCATAGCTCTATTAATAGCATATAAATAGACTTTAAAGCTAAAAATTGTCACTGGAGTCAAAGATGAACATGATATAATCATAAAAGGATAAATTTATCAGGGGAATAAAATAATTATAAACACGAACAGATGCACTAAGAGATTCTGAACTATATGGAGCAAAAACAACAAAAGTAAGTGGAAAAATAGTTAAATAATATAGATTTTGATACTTGACCTTCAATAAAATAGTTATTAGATAAAATATCAGTAATGAAACAGAGGATTTCAACAACACTGTAGACCAGTAGAGCTACCAGACGTATGTAGAACACACCACCACAACAGCAGCATATGCAAAGCTCCCGAGCCATTCTCCAACACAGAGTACACTGAAGAGAGCCACAAGGTGGTCTCGATACCTTTAAAAGCATTGAAATCATCAAAATGCTTTGTATGGTTGTAATAGACTATTGCTGGAAATCAACAGTAGAAGGAAAAATCTATGAACATTCACATGTTTCACATAATTGGTGGAAGACATTCTGTTTATATTTGCACATGTTTGCAGTACAGAATATTTACATTCATCATGTGGAGCTGGTACATGTACATAACGTACCTTAATTCCTTGCTTCATCTCCCTTCCTTTCCCTCTCTTCCTCTTCTCTCTCTCTCTCTCTCTCTCTCTCTCTCTCTCTCTCTCTCTCTCTCTCTCTTTTTGTGTGTATTTTTTAGGGATGGGTCTACAGAATGTTCAGGGTCTTATTACTAGATCGGACTTCTAGTGATCCTCCTGTTTACAGCCTACAAAGTGCTGGGATTACAGGCGTGTGCCACCACGTCCAGTCTCAATTGCTACCTCACCATGCCCTGGGGGTGGGGCTGGCATAGCAGGCCCAGGTATGAACCCCGGGCCCCTGTATCTACTTGCAGGTGCTTTAATCTGCTGAGCTATTTGGCTGGCCCTTTCCCTCCATCTCTTGATCCCTTTCCGATTTGAGGAAGATCTATCTCCTGACTTCCTATTATTTATCTTTTACTTTGCAAATAGCTCAAAGAAGATTTAGAGATGAAGAAAAATAAAAACACAACATGCCAATATTTTTAAGATGCAACTAAGCTGGCTGTGGTAGTGCATGCCTGTAATCCCAGTACTTGGGAGGCTGAGGCAGGAGGATTGTTGCAAGTTCGAGAGCAGCCTGGGTTACAAGGTGAGCTCAAGGCCAGCCTGAACTGGATAATGAGACCCTGTCTCAAAAGAAGATCAAT
>NW_004524635.1:8224610-8227384 GCF_000260255.1 Octodon degus
AATTATTAAAAGCAAACTACGAAAATTGGATGAATAGAAAATGTAGTAGACCTATACAAATGAAGACAATGAATCAGAATCAGATTGTCTTCCAATAATGAAACTCAAGAACTACGTGGTTTCACTGGTGAATTCCATCACGTAAAGTTAACACGAATCCTTCTAGAATTCGTCTAAACGTGGAAGAGGTGAGGATGCTCCCTAATGCGTTCTATGGGATTTATAGTATCCTGGCACCAAGCCACCACTAGGAAAAGGTAACGCAGGTCGACGTCTTCTAGTAAATACAGATATAAGCACACGGCACAAATACAAGCACACTGAATTCAGCACACTAAGAGGATCACACACCACAACAGCAGTGTGAGGATTTAGATGTACAATGTCTCCCAAAAGTATTGTGTGTCCAGAGCCGGGCTTTTGAGTGGTGACAGGATCGGAGAACACTGTGCTCATCACAGGATTAGCCCACCGCACCTACAATATTGAAATGGCAAGGGAATCCCCATCTCTGACAAAACTAAACAAGAAAAGGGGATGCAAATGAAGGACCATTTTGTATCTGTATATACAAAATAGTTGGGATAGATATACAGCTACTTTCTCTTAATTCAATGAGAAGAAAGATTTGTACTAACAGTGTTTGGACGGGATATCCTGTCTGCTTCTTGTACTATAAATAACCACTATGAAGACAACAATATGCAATGCATTGATTATTGAAACTGTCCTATTAATCAGTTTTGAAAAAAAAAACCCAACAAAACAAGACTAGCCCACTGGTGATTTTATTGCTCACTGTGCTGAAAGGAAGTGAGCCTGGTCAGAAGAGACAGGCGACTGGCAGTGTGACCTGAGGGTTCATCGCTGTTCCCAGCTTCTCCCTTCTCACTCAGCTTCCTAGCTGCTGCGAGGTATGCAGCTTCCCTTTGCCATGCCCTTTCACTATATTATTTCACTATATTATTTTTGTCTTGGAGCTAGCCAACCATGGACCAAAATCTCTGAAGTACAAGCCAGATCGAATCTCTCTTCCTTTAAGTTTTAGGTGCTGAGTTATGTGTCCAGCACCAGTAAAGCTGAATACATAGTGACCAAAGGGGATTTCTCAAAACACTGCAACAGCTGTCAAATATAGGAAAATAAACTGTATTAATAAAAGGTTTAAAAAAGGACATGATCATCTCAATTGATGTAGCAAAAACTTTTGGATTTTTTTTTTTTTTTTTTCTGACTCAGGCTGCCTTAAGGCCAGTTCTGGTAGGCATGTGGAGCTGGGGATCAAACTGTGGTGCACTGCGCTTGTCTGGGTTTATGACGGCAGGCGCTTAAACAACTGAGCTATCCCACAAGCCCCCAAAAACCTTTGAAAAAAATTCAAAATCTCATCTTGACAAAAAATTCACTAAATGAACCAAAAGATTTAAGGGAATTTCCTCAATATAATGATAAGTATATATAAAAAACTAAAAATACCATAAGACTCAAAAGTAAATGACTGAAAAATGTCCTCCTTAGATTACAAACAAGACAGTTACTCACTCACTACTTCTGTTCAACATGATACCAGAGGCTCTAGGTAGAGCAAACAGGCAAGGAGAAAAAGCAAAGTAGAAAAATCCGAGAGAGAGAGAGAGAGAGAGAGAGAGAGAGAGAGAGAGAGAGAGAGAGAGAAATAGAGAGAAGAGGAAATAACTTACAGAAAAACCACAAGAACTAACAATTTCAACAAAATCCAAAGTTATATAATTGCCACCAACAACCAAAAACTCAGTTTTTATTTCTATACAGCAATGAACAACCTGAAAAGGAAATAAAGAAACCAATTATGTATTTTAAAACAATCATTAAAAAGCATCAAAATGAACAAAATACTAGGAACTCTCAGCTTTCTATCATTACAGTAAAATACGTAAGGTAATTAACTTGTGAAAAGAAAAGATTAATTTCTGTCCAAGACAGAGCAAACCCAATGCTGTGGGCCTCCAGGGGAAATGTCAGTTGGCTTTGGCATGGTGGAGCTAACTGAGCCAGGGAGCAAAGAGAGAGGGTGGGCCAAGGTTCCAAAGTTCTCCTTGGGAGCACAGCCCAACAGCCCAAGGGATTTCCCCCACAATTCCCCAGGCTCCACCATTTTCCAGTAGCATACCTTGTGGACCACACATTTAATACGTGGACTTTGGGGGAGGGCATTACAGGAATTTAAGGAAGAGAAATACTTGTACACTAAAGACTGCAAAATACTGCTGAAAAATAATTAGAGAATGTAAATATGCAATGGAAATGCCTCCCCTGTTTATGAGTTGGAAGAATTAATATTGGAAAGATGGCAGTACGCTTCAAGGTGATGCACAGATTCGGTATAATCCCTAATAGAACCATAATGTATTTTTATTTTCTTTTCCTCTTTTTATAGAAATGGAAAAGCTGATCGTAACGTATGTAGATCACATGAGGCCCCCAACAGCCAAAGGAATTTTGGAAAAGAACAAAATTGGAGGACTAAGACTTCTGATCTCTAAAGTTATTTGAAAGCTATAATGCTCTGCATAGTACTGGCACAAAAGCAGCTGTACTAATTAAGGGAATAGAATTATAATTCATAAGTACACTTAAACTTCCATGGTCATGGGGCTGGAGAGATGGCTCAGTGGTCTAAAGCACCTACTTGGAACTAGCTTGGCAAAGCATCAGGGACCGCGGTTCAATCCCCCAGCACCACATGCCAGCCATCCCCGCCCCCTGGTGGGCTGAGCTGGCCACACACACCTCTC
>NW_004524635.1:8229308-8230193 GCF_000260255.1 Octodon degus
TAAAAAAAAAAAATACAGATGACATTAGAGAAGCGAGGCACAAGGGCCAGACACATATTGCGTGACTCCATTTCCATGAACTATCCTGAATAAGTTCCGAGAGACAGAAAGCAGCTTTATGGCTGACAGAAGCAGATGAAAGAGGAGAGTGAGGAGTGATCGCTCAGTGGCTGCGGGCTGTTGGCAGTGGGGCCTCTTGTCGCAGTGATGTAAAGATCCAGGGTCTAGGTAGCTATGGTGGTTGTACATATGCACATTTAGAGGTGGTTCAAATGTTAAATTGAGGTAAATATTTTGGTTACATATTTATGAATAAAGAGGTAAAAAAATGTATAATTTTCTCTTGTATAATAGTCAGCTTGCTCTATCTGCTAATAAGCTCTCCATAACACAGAGAAATGATCCTTCTGCTCTTGGAGGCCTGCAGGCCCTCTCCTGTGAAAACACCTGTTCGTCTGGAGAGCCACTGCATATCAGCGCTCTCAAAAATAATTGCAACCTTTTTGAAAGGTTCATCCATTTCCTCCTTTTAGTTCTAATCTCATAAAACCAATTTTACTTTTTTACTAAAAGCCAAAAAGATCCGAGTAACTGCCAAAACAAAATTACTTATTGTGATACGAATGGCAGGGGATGGTAGTGGGGATTGTTCTCATTTACCCCCAGCTCCCAGCCTTGCCCTCTTTGCTCACTACTGGAACTACTTGGAGTTGTAGGCACACTTCACAGCTCAAATCATCTGAGACTCTGCAAAGTAGAAAGACTGACCATGCTATTTCAGCATTTTCTCCAGACCTGAGGGAAAGAAATCTCAGGTCTCAGAGTAGACTCTGGATAGAGATGATATGCTGAAGGGCGAGTGAAGGCTACTTCATACTGCCTATT
>NW_004524635.1:8230483-8235866 GCF_000260255.1 Octodon degus
CGGGGATTGAACTCAGGCCCTTACACTTGCTAGGGAAGTGCTTACTCTATTGAGCCATCTCCCTGGTCCCCCAGTCTGTTTCTTGATCATATTACAGTGAAGTAGGTTGAAGGACCCTATGGGTTTCACATTATTTCTCTCTTACAAGCATCAAAAGAAACCAGTAATCTCTCAGTTGCTTTCATAGTTCAAATCAGAAAAGAAAGTGGTTAGTGACTTGCTCAAATAAACCAATCGAACTCCAGATTTCAGCACCTATGAAAGAAATTATTTTCTTCACACTTATGTTTAGTGAAGAGGAAATGAGTATGCATGAGGTGCCATTATGATTGATTATGATTCAGCAAAGATTCCTTAGTGTAGAATCTTTCCAGCGACAGATTAGATTGCTGAAGCCATGCCATGATGGCTCTGCAGAAGCAACTGCAGCTCCTACATAGGCATGAAGCAGTTCTCCCGCTGCTGCCTGTCTCACTCCTCTTAGTACATCAAGAGGAGAGCAGACTTCAGGTCCTGGCAGCCCTTCTGGAATTGCCATCTGATATGTAGAAGCAGAGGTCTCAGAGTAGACCCTTGATAGAGATGATGTGCTGAACGGTGAGTGAAGGCTACCTCATATTGCCTCTATGTAGTCTTTTGTAGTCTGACTCAGTTAAGTTTTCCAGAAAAAGACCACCAGTAGAACTATACATACATCTGCTTATCTGTCCTTCAAGCACTAGTTGTGTGTGTGTGTGTGTGTGTGTGTGTGTGTGTGTGTGTGAACACATATATATGTATGTCTTACTGGGCGATTTCTTTAGGGAATTGTCTCATGGGATAATGATGTGCCTGTTAAGTTTGAAGTCTGGAAGGTAGGTCTTGAAGCTTGAAACTCAAGTACTGACCCACCCACCAGTTTTGATGCAAAACTTCTCTTTGAAGCAACTTCAGTGTTTGTTCTTCTGCCTGTTAACAGATGGGAGCCAACTTGCATTGCTACGGTTGGATCCATTCCACTTGAAGCCAGCTCACTGTGACTGTTATCCACATCCACAAAATTACCTTCATGACAACTGCTACCTACTGTGTAGTATAGCCTAGTCAAGTTGACAAAAAAAAAAAAAAAATTAAGCATGAGCCCTCCTCTCTGATTAGTGCCCAGAGTCTAGAATGGAACCTTGGTGTGTATGTCTTTTGCTGGCACCCCTATCTCAATAATTTCTGAACCAAGTCCCTTAATTTATTCAAAGATTTTTGTTAATTTTATGTATTCAATTTTCCTGTGGTGCTGAGTATTGAGCTCAGGGCCTTGCACTCATCTGATAGCCATGCACACAGCGGCTGAGCCCCCTACCCATCCCTCTGTGCAGGCTGGTTTGCATTGCATGGGAAGTGGCAATACAGGAGATCTGGCCCCAAGCTCCACTGCTAGATTTTTGCCTGGTTACCTGAATGATATAGGATTATATAGTTATCTTCTGTACCATGGCCACCAGGTACAGTTGTATAGGCTGTATATAGTGGAGAGTCCTGGGCATTGGAATTAACATCCTAGCTATTGTGCATGGAGTGTCACAATGTATAATTCTACAACACTAAAAAGGCGCTCAATATCCAAAAGTCCATTGTTCATCATTACCCTGACATCCTTCCTTACCCTTTGCAGAATCTTATTCAAAACTTCATTCCTTTGAGAAGAGTGAAGAAGGGTGGAATCACTGGAACTGGCAATACCTAAGGTCAAGTTTAAAATACTTTGATGATTAGCTCTTAGTGAAAGAGATGTTAGGCTAGTTTTCCGGAAGATCAATTTTGCTAAGGCCTTGATGGAAGATAAACAGTTTGAGAATGTTCATCAACTGTCAATAATTTAGAAAAGCACACTTCAGAAATTTGTCTGCAGTTAACTAATTCAACTTTGTTCTTAGTTTGGAGTAATTTTGAACATATTTCTCTGGTGCAGTTACTTGAAATACAAAATCTCTCTTAGAAACACTGCCAACATTGTTCTTTTCTCTGCATTTGTCCATATCCAGGCATTCAGTAAATTTGGATTTGGCTTCTACTATGTGGACCAGACCCTGTCCTGTTCCATTTGGACGTTGCAGCCTACTCCCCTATCTAAAATAACAGGTCCTTCTCCTTTAGTTCTAGCGTCTCTGAAAGTTCAAATACATTTATCATCTCTGGGCTAGTGAGAAATGTTTTTAGTTCATTGGATGAAGTTTAGTTCATGGGACAAAGGGACATGAATGGAGCATGTGGAAGACACAGTGGCCACTGTGCCTAGGCATACAGTGAGCAGGGCAGCCTTGGGGAAAAATCCAGTTCTGGCTAGATCACTATGCTTACAGCACAAGTGAATAAAGAGAAAAGGTGGGTCTCAAAGAACTGCAGAGCTTTCTGTTTCTTTTCAGAAACAAGTCTACTGGGAGGAAATTGATAGTGTAGCACATTTACTTTTTTCTGTTGCTGAAGAGTCTTCAGATCCACAAATCGGGGCTCAGCTGAGCCCAAGACTATTTCTTAGTCCATTGAGTTGTTACAGCTGAGAGCAAGGCCTGAAATCAGCTTGGCGTGTTAGGCCATCTCTGCATCCAAAACTCTACCTCCTCCCCTGCCCCAAGATAATTTTAAGAACTTTTACAAAATTTTCTAGATTGTGATAAGATTTTTAAAAAGCCAGCCATGGTGGTGCATGTCCTGTAATCCTAACACTTGGGAGGCAGAGGTAGGAGAATTCCCAAGGCCAGCTGAGCTACAGAATGAATTCAAGGTTAGCCTGAATTACAGTGTGAGACCTTAGTCTCAAAAACACACAAATAAATCAACACAGAAGAAAGATGGGAGAGGATGTTACTGTGAGTCTAGTTTTTTTTTCTTCCTTGAGCCCATGTACAAGAATATTATTCTTATGATTTGCTGTTTCTGTTTTTGTTTTTCAACTTCCATCTTTTCTCCACATTGTGCATGCTTTCACGTAAGAATACTTCCATAAGAAATCTTAGATAAATGAAATGCTCTAATCTGATACCTGGAACTAAAGCCATACTTCATCGCTACATGTGTGTGTTTCATATTTTCTATTGCCTCTCATGTCCATGTTTCATTTTTATTTATTTTGTTTTTCTAATTAAAGTGATAAATTCTTTGAGGCACAAAGAATGCCTGATAGGTGTTAGGTATTTTATGCACACTATTCTATTTGTATTTCTTTTAAATATAAAGCCTCAGGAAAGGGAAGTCACTTGATCAGATTCTCATACTCAGTTTAGTAGCAGAATCGGGCTCTTACTGACAACCTCAGGATCGTAGGAGTTACTCTCTGAAGGGAGATGAGGGTGGAAGTCTGCGTGGTTTTGACAAGGGTGGGCTAGAATTTACTCTGGAAATCTTGACTAAAATGTTTTTGTGGGTCTGGTTAGGTTCACACCTAGGAAACTCTCTGAGGGTAAAGCCACAACTTGGTTAAATTGGGTGACTCACATGTGTGAAGGTTCATATTTTAGCACCTGGCAATCAGAGGCAAAATTAGACCACTAAAAAATGAACACTGGTAAAAATTCTGAACCTTTGTAATGGCTCCAGGCTGCTGCATATATTAGCCTCTTAATTGGATATAAGGACTGAATTGCCTTCTAAGCTCAGGTTTGATTCATACTAAGAACATACAAAGTGACAATTCTAAATGAGAATTGAGTACTGTTTTAGGGTTATGGTCCTGAACAGATTTAATTTTAGTTCCATTTTTTGAAAAGGGTCATTCTGACATTTCTTGGATAGATTTGGAACTGGCCAATTATGAAATCCTCCAAGATCTAATCTAAATTTTTCCAAATCTAAGTCTTAGGAATCAGCAAAGGAAAAAACTCACCCAGTTGTACAAACATATTTAAAACTCAGTACTTCTTCAGCTTGAAAATTGCTCATTGATGCTTTTTCTAGGAATGATTGCAATTATTAAGGGGTCAGAAAAACACAGAAATAGGAAATATCCCACTGTGTAGGTGCTGGCTGTCACTGACCAAAGAATAAAGGCTGTTGCTGATGGCAGTCTGTCTCATTATTTCCCTACCTGGGAGAATTTATGGATTTCTTATGTCTTTTGTTAAGTTTTAACATTTACTATATTCTATATGGAATTTTTCCAGGGCCAGCAATCTACAGACATGATTGAAAGGATGGAAGTGGAGTATTTGTCACTGACTTCTAGCCGAGTATAGGTGCTTGTGGGTACTCTGTCCCATTAGCCAGCTCTTTGGTTCTTTTGATAACTTTATGTTTCAAGGATTTACAAAAAGAACATATTTGAATTTCCCACCTCTTACAATTTTCAGCCTTTCCCCACGTTTTGAGTTTACAGTAAGAACTGAAGGTTATGCAGTAACTGAAGGTTGTGTATTAGTAATGCAGATGCCAGCAGCCACTCTATCAGGAGCCTGTCAAGCCTAAAGTGCTGCAAGGGGAGAGCACGCGTGCTCATTTAGAAAGTGGTAGAGATTTTTGGTACCTGGAATTAGAAACATGAAAAATAAGAACTGGGCTCACATGTCATTTCACCATGTATACGTCTTTTTAAAATGGCCTCAATTCAATTATAAACTCTGGGGGGAGAATTAAATCCATTCTTGCCCGTCATTGAATTCCCAGGTTTTGCAACACAACCATGAGTACACAGATATTTCATTAATTGATAAATGAACAAGTGAGAAAGGCCGGGAATAGTCTTATACATCTTGTGCTGTACCTGCAGGCTACAGTGTAGAACCTGGGGCTTAAAAAAAAAAAAAGAACCTGGGGCTAGCGGATGCTCAGGAACAACATGAACATGAATGTCTCCCTGGAGCTTCAAATATTAAGATTTAAGGCTGTGATGGTCAGTGCTTATACTATCTGACTAGACTGATTTTCAGAGACTAGTTAAATTTTGAGTCTGGCAGTTCTCACATAAAGAAGGGTTCTTCCCTCTCGCCTAGTTTTGAAGGTGCCACCACTAGACTGTTCCTTCTGATTTGTGCAACTATTGTGTGTATACAACCATCAAATCCATTCTTTTTCTGTTGCAGGAATAAAGTGAGGTAGGGAAGCCTATGGTATGCAGTCAGGTTACAAAAGTTAGAATATCTGGTAGTGTCAAGCCTACATATAACTGAGTATTGCATGAAGAGTGAGAAAGGACCATGGAGAGTCCAAAGGCTCTGGTTTGCAGAAAACCTTAATGACATGCTTAACTACTTTAATTATTTTTCCTCTCACCTGTAGCTGGAGCATTCTTTTGAAGACATTTTTTTTTTTTTTTTTTTTTTACCAGGGATTGAACTCAGACCCTTCCGCTTGCCAAGGAAGCGCTTATTCTACTGAGCCATTTCCCTGGCCCCCTTCAGGACATATTTTTAAGGAA
>NW_004524635.1:8236840-8239065 GCF_000260255.1 Octodon degus
TTTTTTTTTGCGGAACTGGGGATTGAACTCAGGCCCTTGAGCTTGCCAGGCAGCCGGTTATTCTACTGAGCCATCTGCCCAGCCCCTTTATCACTGTTTCAAATACTGTTTAATACAAGGAGATTACTGTGGTAGCACCTCAATACTGAAAAAAAAAATACTAGATAAGCATGCCAATATACATAGTTTGAAAGAAATGCATCATTGTGATACTGTTGGTGACTATAGGTAGGTGGTGGATGCGGGTCATTGTTTTATCAGCGTCTGTATGCTATTTTGTTATACAAATTATATACCATAAAGGTGTATTTCTTTTTTTTTTTAATTTTATTTATTTATGTGTGTGTGTGTGTGTGTGTGTGTGTGTGTGTGTGGCCAGCTCAGCCCACCAGGGGGCTGGCTGGCTGGCATGTGGTGCTGGGGGATTGAACCGCGGTCCCTGTGTTTTGCTAAGCTTGTTCTAAGTAGGTGCTTTAGACCACTGAGCCATCTCACCAGCCCCAAAGGTGTATTTCTTGATAATCACAAAAATTGTAAAAACATGTATTAGTTGAACTATGGTAAATGAAACTAGCTCCTCAAATGTCCATATTGAAAATCATAGACTTTAAGTGGAGGAGCTCCCAAAGCTAAGTAGTTCAAACCCTATAATTCAACACAAAAGAAACCAAGACCCAGAGAAGGAAATGGCTCATTCATGCCTGGGCTTAGAGATGAAGATACCTGGTTGTAGCTCTCTGAGGCTGCGAAGGTAGGGGCATTGCAAAGCACATTTAACACACATATGATATATAGGTAATTTCAGTTCTCTAGGTAGCTGAAGTTCTTTCGCAGAAGCCCATTTTTTCTTTTTCCTTTTTCTGTTCTTTCTTTTTTTCTTTTTCTTTTCTTTTTCCTTTTTTTGGGACAGGGTGTTGCTATACAGTTTGGGCCAGCCTTGTGCTTACTTTTGTAGCCCCCAGGCCAGTCTCAAACTCACACTGATTCTCCTGTCTCAACCTCCCAAGCACTGGGATTATAGGTGTGTGCCACCATACCTGGTTCTGGGGCCAGTATAGCATGCGGTACCAGGGATCGAACTCAGGTCCTTGAGCTTTGCCAAGCAAGTGCTTATGCCACTGAGCTATCTCCTCAGCCCATTTTTTCTTTTTAAAACAATGTCAATCACCTAGTTACATTGAGTTGAATTATATGCCCAATTATAAGGAACCACAATCTGTCTTTCCAGGAAACAATTGAACTCAGTCAGACCACACTCCATGAGTTGCTACACAAGGCTGACTAGAGCCTTCATACTGCCCTGGCAAAGAAGGGCCGAAACAAGAACTAAGAAATGCCTAAAGCTATAGACAGGGAGGACAGTGACTGGATCTTTTTATGTAAAGGAAAGAGAAAACCAGCTATGTACTTGTGAAGGAAAATCCAAAATGAAATGTATTACTTTTTGTGTATGAGAGGTTTTTAAAAAATTCCCATTTTACAGATGAGTAAAATATTACTGAGAACTTAATCTGCTTGTCCAAGATCATACACAGCCTAAAATCTGCACACAAGTTACCTATCCCCTCCATCAGTCAGAGCAAACCTTTCAGAGTTTTCAGTAGTACAATGTATTACAACATACATGCCATAGATTTACCACTGTTGACTTAGACTCTTCCCAATTTTTTCCAAGGACATTGTATGTACATGAAAATAAAATACCTGTTACAAAAAGCCTAGCTGTAATGGAATATTAAATTGGAATTGTTAGGTCAAGTAGAATGGTAAAGACCCCATCACAGACTATCAAGCAGAACTCTCAAATTAGTCAGTTACCACGCAGAGTCTGACCGTTTTACTGGGCCAGCGAGTGCACCATCTCAGCTGCTGTATCGATTCCCAGCAGCTCATAGCTGCCTTTTGATCCACAGAATTGCTCTCAGCTCCATCAGTGGGAACCTTCTCATTTGAGAAGTAGCGCACAGTCCATGACTCATTGACATGGGGTGCCCAGGGCAGACGGTTTGCCTCAAAGTAGGACCCACTTTGCAGTGCAGTTCATATTCCAGCTCCCTAAGGGATGGCTGGAGCCAGTGCCTCACCAAGCCCATATCCTTGCACAGCCTCTCCTTCTTTCTTCCTCCCTCCCTCCCTCCCTCCCTCCCTCCCTCCCTCTCTCCCTCTCTTCCTTCCTTCTTCCTTCTTTCCTTTCTTTCTCCTCCCATGCTCATACTCTCTCTTGA
>NW_004524635.1:8240145-8244899 GCF_000260255.1 Octodon degus
AGAAGAGAAATTTGTACTACTGTTTAGACAAGATATTGTATCTGCATCTTGTACTATGAATAACTACTATGAAGAAAACAATATGCAATGTATTTATTATTGCAACTGTTCTACTAACCTGTTTTGAAACTGTCTCAATGCTATTTCTTCCTCAATAAAATTAATATAAAAATAAAAATTAAGAAGAGAATTCGTATCTCCAACTCGGCTTCCAGGGGACCTAACCTACCACAACATCTCACTTATAACAAATAAATGAAAGTACTAGTTGTGGGTAATTGAAAAGGTTAAAATTCTTAGGGTTTTAGTGAAATATCTGGGTAACCTCCACCACCCTCCCACATACACAGAAAGAATGGACTGACATTCTGTCTTCTGATTCTAAACTGGAAACAGAAATTGTCACTGGATCACCCAGGAGTTTCATGTGTATCCAGTCCACAGTGGACTATTTACCCCACAGTTCCAAAGCATCCTGGGTAACATGCCAGGGAACAATTGGAATTTCTTTGATGACAGTAAAGGGATGTGAATTTCTGGAATTAGAGGTGCATACACGTGAATTTGCTTCGTGCTTTTGTTTTTCAGCACTGGGGACTGAATCCAGGGCTTTCCCAGTGAGCTACATGCCCAGCCTATTTTTACTTTTTAATTTTGTGATAGGGTCTCACTAAGTCAACCAGTCTGGACTTCAACCTGCTTCCTACCTCAGCCTCCCAGAGTGCTGAGATTACAGGTGTGTGCCATCCTGCCCACCGTGGAGTCATTTTTTAAATGTTAATTTTCTACAGGGTGCAAGCTTTTCAGAAATAGCCAGCCAAATGACAACCTTGAGTAGGTTTAGAAATCTTTTTCTATCAGGGACTAAAAATTTTTGCCTCTATGAGCTGCACATTCTCATATAGAATATTCAAATTCAGTCATTGTGACAAAAGCAGCAATTATAGACAATGCATAAATGAACAGTTGTAGCTGTACTGTAATAACATTTTACTTAAAAAATAAGCATAGGTGGGTTTTGTCCCAGAAATGTACCTTTTGACAGAACCAATTGTATTAGTGAAGACTGGAGACTTCCAAAGTGAGAGTAGCAAGTAAAAAAAATAAAGCTTAAATGGCAAGTAAAAGTAAAGCATCAGTGTCTCTGCAATTCTCCACCCTCCTTATTTCTCCTCTCAGGGGATTCAGACACAGCAAAGTCCGAATCCACCTGGTCAGCCAGGTGTGGTGGTGCACACCTGCAATCCCAGCACCTGAGAGAACGAGGCAGTAGGATCGCTGTGAGTTTGAGGCCAGCCTGAGCTACCTAGGGAGTTCAAGGTCAGCCTCAACTGTAAAGGGAGACCCCGAATTAAAAAAAAAAAAGCTAATGAGAGGGATAAATGAAGATAGAAAAAAGAAGAATGTCATATCCTTTTCCAGAAGGCAGTGGTGGGCTTTGAATGAAGATTTGCCTTGTTAAATGTCACTTGATAATCTACACATTTTAATCTCTTAGCTAAATCTATTTGTGACTTACACTGACTGTAAATCACTTTCTGAAGCTGAGAATTAATAAAAAACAAAATGAGGGGCCGGGGAGATGGCTCAGTGGAATAAGCGCTTCCCTGGCAAGTGCAAGGGTCTGAGTTCAATTCCCAGTTCTGCCAAAAAAAACCAAAAAAACAAAAAAACAAAAACAAACAAACAAACAAACAAACAAAAAACAAGTAATATATTGGGGCTGGCGAGATGGCTCAGTGGTCTAAAGCACCTACTTAGAACAAGCTTAGCAAAGCACAGGGACAGCGGTTCAATCCCCCAGCACCACATGCCAGCCAGCCCCGCCCCCTGGTGGGCTGAGCTGGCCACACACACACACACACACACACATAAATAAATAAAATTTAAAAAAAAAAAGAAAACAAAACAAAATGAACAAACAGGAAAACAAAACATAACAAACAAACAAAACCCTTATCTTCCATGAAGCGATGGGAGAAGAGCATCCCAAAGCAAAGTGGCCCTGTGAGTCCAGCCATGGATCCCATATGTTCAACACACTGCATGGACAGATGGCTGCACGAAGGGACAGGACTCTGGATCCACCTGTGTTTCACTTCCCCTAACTCTAGTCTCCTCACTCCCCCCAAGATATTTCTGAGAACCCCAGCATGGCAGGGTACATACTTTGCTAGCTACTACAGAAGAGTGAGCTCTCCTTTATTTTGGAGGTTTTCAGAAAAGAGCTGAGAACTAACAAAAATCGTGATCATACAAATAAATGGTTTCTTGGTATTTCTCTTAGGATGTGCTCCCAGCACAGCATATTCCAAAATAGTACTCACTCAGGGGTCAACAAACTTTTTCTCTAAAGGACCAAATAAATGCTTTAGGTTTTGCAAGCCATGCAGTATCTGTGGCAGCCACTCAGCTTTGCTGTTGTACTTTCCAGCAGCCACAGATGATGCATAAGCAAATAATGCAGTGGTAAAGTAAAAGTTTACTTTCAAAAACAGACAGGCTCTGTTGTCTATACTTCGCCAATCTCTGATGCACTGTGATACAGTCATTCCCATTCCCTCTGTTCTCCTCACTCCCTCAAGATATTTCTGAGAACCCCAGCATGGCAGGGTACATACTTTGCTAGCTGCTATGGAAGAGTGAGCTCTCCTTTATTTTGGAGCTTTTCAGAAAACATCAGAGATTGGCGAAGTATAGCCAACGGAGCTTGTCTGTTTTTGAAAGTAAACTTTTACTTTACCACTGCATTACTTTACCACTTTTTGGGAACAGAGGGAATTTTCCCTCTGTTCCCTTGGCTTTCTTTCAGCACCATCCACCCTTAGCAGCTTTACTCCAGCTCACATGATGCAAGGGGTTCCAGACCCACAGATCATAATCCAGAGGTGTACTTGTGACTCCCGGTTGATCTCTGTGCCTCCTATGCTTGGCTTACAGGTGGGAATGAATCCAAGGAAGTCAAAGCCTAATGAAAGGACTTTTGCTTGGACAGTTCTGGAGTTCACAATGGTGAAATATAAGGCTAGAATGTTTGGACCAACATGTAAAAGAATCTGTCTACATTCAGTGGGGTTTCTATAATAGGAGGGTTTTATTTTCAAGAAACTCTATGGTGTGGAAGTCAGAGTAGGAAGGAAGAAGGCCAGCTAAGGATGCAGCCTCAAACAGTAACTTAAGGATAGCTTTGGCTAGGTTCTGCAGCCACGGTAGAGGTGCAGCAACCTCTACTGTGAAGTTGTTTTCATCAGGGGCAAGGGAGCTGGGGTATTTATAACTCTGCATTTGTTGGATCTGCCCCCGGCAAACCAAATTCCCCAGAAATTCAAGCTTTGGGGTTACAAAATGTCGGCCTCAGGGTTTGACAGCAAAACAGCATAGGTACTATTTATTAAAAGGAAAAGCACAACAGGCCAAGGAAAAGCACAATAGGCAGCAGGGGATGATAACTGGTCCTTTTCTACCACACTGCTAGAGAGAGAAGTGGATAAAAAGTGAAGAGAAGTCAAGAGATAGGAAGAAAAAAAGATCTTGGGACAAATTTTGAACCCCTGGTTTCAGCTAATTCTCAAACTCTAATTTACTTCTAGGTTTTATATTTACATGGAAGAAACCTCTTTGATGATGATGATGACAATTATGATTTTACTGTTTTCAAGCACATGTCTTAATTGGCAGAGGTACACAACTGCTCAGTCTTTGTGATAACATAATATAGAGAAAGCAAAATTTAAGAGGCATGCTTAAGTGTCTGGACCTCAAGCCTTAGAAGCAATTTCTCCTCACTGAGCTTTGTGTGTCTATTTCTGTTATTAATAGCCCCACTGTAGGATTGCAGGGGTAGAAGTCCTTCACACTCTTAAAAACTACAGCTCCGGAGAATGAAGGGAGCCAGGAAAGTCTGACCCCAACTGGGGAGGAACCCCAGGCGCACTCAAGTTCCTAATAAATAATGGAGCAGGAAAAGAAGAAAAGGCAAGAAATGTGGGAAATGTGATATCTCAGTTCTGAGGCCCGGCGGACCAACTTGGCAGCCTTGGGTAGAAACAGATTAAGTGCGAGAAGTCACTCATCCCTAATACGTGGTCATTTCATGGACTGTGTTGTTGTGAGAGGCATTCAGCCTCAGTAAGTCACAGATAACAAAATGTGCATTTTTTCACTTCAGAGGATTTAACCAGTTGATTAGCTACAAAAAGAAGGTTCTTGGTGGGTAAAAGATTAAGCTTTCACTTCAGGGAATTCTGGTTGAGCCCTTTAAGAAATGGAGTTCATGTTGCAGCTCTGGGACTCTCATGATAATAGCTCACATCACAAAACCACAGTAAAGGATTTGGCAAGTGGGGACTAGGGCAGGGGGTCAAGTGGGCAAGGCATTATGGGAGCCTCTTCTCCTGTCCTTATGGTCAGGGAAATGCTTAAAGGTATGGCAGTTAGCAGAAAATACTGGAAATTCAACACCAGGTCTGATTTGAGACTGTCTCCTGTTTGGGGGAAAGCAGTACTCAGTGTCTACAAAGAAAAATGATGGGCATGAAAATGGTCCTCCTCCTCAGCTCTAGATAATTTATTTTCTTCCTTTTCAGGGAATCTATCAGTAAACAGGATCAGAAATCAGGAAAGCACCAAGATTCACACATGTCAATGTACTCAGGGCTGAATTTACCAACAGGCAGATTAAATTATTTATAAACATTAGAAATCACTAATTGGACCATTTTTGACCTACAGGGATGACAGTTGCATACACTTCA
>NW_004524635.1:8245369-8252059 GCF_000260255.1 Octodon degus
TGTGGTGCTGGGGGATTGAACCGCGGTCCCTGTGCTTTGCTAAGCTTGTTCCAAGTAGGTGCTTTAGGCCACTGAGCCATTTCACCAGTCCCACTTGGTGACTTTAGATCACATGGATGTAAGTCCTTCGCTTTTTAGGTCCTAATAAGCCCCTTTGTTGTCAAATAAGATAATAAAAGGGCATGTTCTATAGGGATCATCCTGAGACTTAAAAATGCGTGTAAGGTATCTTCACATACTAGGCACTGGGTAGATATTATGAGGGACAAGGACAGTTACTATTTTTATCTTCAGTGCTAGGATAGGTCTGGAAAAACTGGAAGAGGTGGGACCTGTTTTCCATTTTCAGCCAACCTTCCAAGTTCACCTTTTGGAGCTTTCATCTGCCCTACTGGCAGCAAGGGAAAGACTTGGATTTGAGGTTAACAATCTGAGATCCAGTCCTGCTTTGCCATTTCATATTGTAAACTTTAACTTACCTAAATGACCGTCTGTCTTCTGTTTCATTCTCTGTAAAGGCATGAAATACTCATTTGTTGAGTTTGTAGTAGAAATTCAGAATGAAATTCATAAAATCATGCCTGGTACACAGTGACTCTCTTTCTAGCCAGTGACTCTCTTCCCAAAGCTGGGTTTCTGCCAGGCCCAGAGACAGCCTCCCACCCACATGGAGTTAAAACCTCAGCCTTGCAGAACACATTCTGTTCAGTTCACTTGCAGTTTGGTAGAGCAAAGCAGTCAAGAGCTTCCCTGGCAAGCACAAGGCCCTGAGTTCAATCCCCAGTTCCCTCCTGGAAAAAAAGATGTTAATGATGCTCAACCATTCAAGTAATGCTTTGGATTACATAGTAGGTATCAACCACGAAGTAGGCAACAATAAACAAAGTAGACAAAGATCTTCACTCTCAGTGAATTTACTTCCCAGGGGTTGAGTTGAATTTTCTGTTACAAGTGGATAGTTAATTAAATGGTAAATGTGCCATGTAAGATGGTGTAATTTTTATGAATAAAAAGTAAAATGGGGGGCTGGGGAGATGGCTCAGTGGTCTCAGCCCCTACCGGGCAAGCTCAAGGACCCAGGTTTGATCCCCGGTACCGAAACTGGGTGTGGTAGTACACTCCTGTAATCTCAGCACTGAGGAGGCTGAGATGGGAAGATTAGTACGAGTCTGAGCTGCATAGTGAGACCCTGTAACAAAAAAAATTAGAAAAAAGTTTTTTTAGAAATTAAAAATGAATAAAATGGAAAAGAGGGATGAGAAAATTATTATTATTATTATTTGTGTGTGTGTGTGTGTGTGTGTGTGTGTGTGTGTGTGTGTGTGTGTTTTAAAGATGATTGCCAAGAAAGACCTAATGGGTAATTTTATTTTAAGTACAGAATTTCAAGCAAGGTACCTGCGATGTAGTAATTTGTATAACAGGTTGTATCAAATTTAGAATTGTTAGTTTTTACCAAAAAGTATTTACCGTTAGCAATACTTCTAGTTTACACAGGGGCTTAAAACCTCATATCAAGCAAGCTAGGTTAATACTGAGTCCTGACAAAGACACAGTAGAAGAAAAGTCCATTTTAACTCACATCTGAAACAATCATGATTTTCAAAGACCATTACCTATATTTGTTCAAGATTCCTTCCTATGAAAAGTGCCCTTAGTTGTGTCTAACCCAGTTTGCAGCTCTAAAAGGCCATGGTCTAGAGGTGCAGCTAATAGCCAGAGTTCAATGTTGATAGCTGTAAACACTTACGCATGCAGTGGATCTAAGTGCTGGATATGTTTCACCTGACCTTCTCAGCAACTCTGCAAGTTAGCTCTACTAATTATCACCACTTTCCAGATGAGGAAACTGAGGGACAGAAAGATTTGCTGATCAAAATCACTCAGTTTGGAAAGCAGTAGAGAAGAATTTTCGATGTAGTTGTACATTTAACCTCCATAACATTGGTTTCCAAACACCAGTGTGCAGTAGGGGCACTTGAAAAGCTTGTGAACCCCACATTGCAGGGCTCCCCCTCTAGAGATTTTGATTCAGCAGGTCTGGGTGGGACCTGATAATTTGCATTTTTAGCAGATTCCCTGGTGCTGCTGCTGATCTAGGGACCATATTTTTGAGACTGGCTATATTATGCTATGTTTAAGATACAAGAGGCTAACTGTTCAGATGACAAAGCAAAAACAAAACAAAACAAAACAAAACTGTTGTTCTTAAAATAATTATGGATTAGATAGAAAATGTCCTCCCAAAGTTTCATGTGATCAGAAGGGAGGCTTTGGGCAGATGCACCATGGAGCCGCTACAGCCAGGAAAAGACTATTCCATTGATGAGATCATGCTGTGTGTGGTGTTAGCAGATGGGGCCTGCTTTGGAAAAGTGGGTCCCTGGGGTGTGACCTGGACTGACACCTGAATGTTCTCAGCTGCTTTCTACCTGCTTCCTGGATGCCTTGTAGAGGATGCCTCTCTTCCTTCATACCCCTTTGTCATAGGGTTTCTTCCTTGAAGTCTCTTGACCAAGGACTGAGCCCTTTAAAACCATGAGCCAAAATAAACCTCTTCTAAAATTTTCTGGCATCAAGCATTATATCCAGCAGTGGGTCAGCTAACCTTTTGACAACAAACTGCTTACTTAGCCATTAGCAGTTTAGTGGTCATTGAGATCTTTTAGGAGTTCCCAATCTGGTGCTTCTTATAAGACCATACCATGTGCACTAATTGTTTTTATTAAAGGCCTAGGGTGATCAGTTTAATCTGAGAGTGGAGCTACACAGAAGGAGATCCACAAAAGAGGACAGCTGGCTAAAATAATGCCTCCAAGGGATCATACTGTCTGTGGCCTTTTCCAGGTGATGCTGCCTCTCTGCATGAAGAGGTAGAATTCAATGAACCTGAGCCATTGATTCAACCAATAGAAGCAGCAGATATAGTTTATTTAAGTTGTGATGTTAAGGTCTTAAAGATCTTGACAGTTTTTGCTTTTCTTGGAACTTTGGGATCAGGAAACGATCAAAAAAGCCCAGATGAGCTGTTCAGAGAATAACGGGGTACGTGGTGGGGAAATGAGGCTCCCGGCCCCTAGAGGTAGGAGCCACAGACAAGTTCAGAGAGAGAGAGAAAGGGATCGAGAAAAGTTCCTTGGTTTCCTTTCGACATTGGCAGTTTCTACCTACTTCATCCAGATTCCCAGCAAGTCCTAAGACTCTTCAGCTACAGGTGCCAACTTCAGCTACCTGTCTGGTGTCAAAATGTCCTGTCTTTATGGGCAGGTAGGTTGTTGAATGAGCCTGTCCATAAGCCTGAATATCCCATTTCTCTGTGTGTGCAGTGGGCTGTGAATGTAGGATCGTATCATTGATTGTAGAAAAAAGGAAAATAAATACCATAATACATGTAATCTAACAGACTTTAACCAGCGTAGCAAAAGCTGTGAAAGTGTTATACAGGACATGGTAAGATAATTAGGTTAGCATGCAATGTTCGAGGTGCTGAATGTTCTGGTCATCTCACAGACCTCCAACCTCCACCCTTCTCCTGGTCAGTACATGTCCTGGTGGCCATGGGACAATAGACACAGCTGCCAGCCTGCCATTCCCTGTGTTCTCTTTTCACTGATCCAGGCTTATGGAGCAACTATCTTCTAAAGTTCTAAAGCAGTCTGGAAAAAATGAGGCACAAACTCCTGTGGGAATGGCCCTGATGCTTTGTCTTCTCTTCCCCCAGTTAGTGCAAAACACTGCCTATAGTTTAGTGAAAAGATTCTTCTTAGTCTCCTAAATCCTTTCATTTTTCCAATTTGGAATTAGTGAGGTCCTCTGTAGGGATGGCATCTTTTATTTTGGCAAGCTCAGACGGGTTGAGAAAGTCTGTGGTTTAGAACTGGCTGTAATTACAGCTGACCTTAAGGTGTAGGCAGACATACAAGGCTGTAGAGTCTTATTTGATAATATTAGACTCTGCTCACCCTTGCACTAAGGCAGCTGGCATTTAGAGTGGGCTCCTAGCTTAGGACTAGAAAGAAAAATTTACCAGGATTTATTTACATCCTTATGAGTGAGATAGATAGATAGATAGATGATAGATAGATAGATAGATAGATAGATAGATAGATAGATAGATCTGAATGGGGGAAAAATTCAGTGGAGAAGCAGAGAAGGTATTTGCCAATAGTTTTGTATATGTGTCAGACGCTGGTTCCCATATTGATGATATGTAAGAAAATTAGATAATTAAGAACATAAAATTAGATAATTAGGAACACTACTTTCATGGATATGCAGTCTAGTAAAGGACATCTTCAATTAACAGATGCAAAGTATAAAACATAGAATTGTAAAGGTAATGACAATAGCTACAGAAAAAATTTGAGCATTTTAAGGGGACAGAAAGTGTCTTGGGGTGTGTGTGTGTGTGTGTATGTGTGTGTGTGTGTGTGTGTGTAAGGTGCTCATTTTGTGGGAGTGGCTAGTAATGTCAAATTGATAGAGACACACTTGAGTGGAAAGAGACAATGTGTCTACCTTAGGGTTACAAACTGGAAGAATCTACATCAGCTTAAGCCCTCAGACATCATTTGGATTTAAAACCACTTGGTTGGACACTTCTCATATAATCTGGATCTGTGGATTCTTTGGAAGTAGCACCAGGACCACAGACCTACAGGACAACTGTTTACCAGAAGGAGCGATGGCTGTCCCATTTCTATAACTTATGTACTGTCTGACCAGCCTGATTCTGTCATGTATTTTATCTATCCAACCACTATGGCTATGCATTTGTGTTAAGTGATCAGAAAGCAACAACAACAAAAAAGTGCAATGATTGATTTTAACTTCAAATAATATTTATAAAACATGCTCTGTTGTATTTTAACATACATATTTGGAAGACTGTGCTGTAGCTTATATGTAAAAATACACCATTTAATCAACAAACATTCTGTATCTATATACCAGGAGGATTCAGAGAAGAAAGAAATAGAATATATAATACGTGTTTCCTATTCTGAAGAACTCAGTCAAGTAGGAAACAGGTACCTGAGAGAGTCACAGTGCTATGACAAAGTGTGGGTACAGAGAGTGGCACTAGCCGTGCTAGGATTACCAGAGAAAGGCTCTCGTAGATGCCTCCACAAAGGTAAGGGTTAAGACTTGTGAGAATTGGGGCCAGCAAGATGGCTCAGTAGAATAAGCATTTCCCTGGCAAGCTCAAGGGCCTGAGTTCAATCCCTGGTTCTGAAAAAAAAAAAAAAAAAAAAAAAAAAGCTAAATGGGATGACCTGGATGTTTCTGCATTGGAGTCTTTCATACCCTTGCAACCTGAGTTGTCTGAAGGCTCAGCCAGCATGACATCCAGCGTAGCTCCTGCACTTAATCTAACAGGTACTGCAGGGCCTCTCCTATGACTAGTGGGCCAGAAGTATCTGGGTAATATGATATATTACCTTTTCCATATTTTTCTGGTTTTGATTTGCCAAATGTATGTTGAAGATTTTCCATCTAGGTGTATGAGAAATATTCATCTGCAGTTTTCTTATCTTTGTCTGGTGGTGATAGTACAGAGATGCTCTCCTCATAAAATGAGTTGGGAACTGTTCTATTGTTTTCTTTTTATAAAAATGTATTTGGGGGGCCAGGGAGATAGCTCAGTAGAATAAGTGCTTGCCTGGTAAACACAGGGTCCTGAGTTCAATCCCCAGTACTGAAAAAAGAAAGAAAGAAAGAAAGAAAGAAAGAAAGAAAACAGAAAAGAAAAGAAAAGAAAAGAAAAAAAAGAAAAGAAAAGAAAAGAAAAGAAAGAAAAGAAAAGGAAAGAAAAGAAAAATGTATTTGGTTGTTTCAGGGGCTCACTATGCAGCTCAGATTCATGGTGATCCTCCTGCTTTCAGCCTCCCCACCCCTGGGATTATAGGCATGTGCCACTATGCCCAGACTCTGGCTCGCTCAGCCCTCCCTGGGGGTGGGGTTGGTGTGGCATGTAATGCTAGGGATTGAACTATGGTCTCTGTGCTTGCCTGTACTTGCCTAAGCAGGCACTTTAGTCCACTGAGCTATCTCACCAGCCCTGTTCTATTTTCTTAAAAAGGTAGTATCTTTAATTTTACTCTGCATGATGGATTTTTAAAATGTTACTTCCATACTTTTAACTTTTCCAGAAATAAATTCAGTGTATATTCTGAAGTGTTTGATCAGATTATACACCAATTGAAAAACAATGCCATTAGCAGCAGTGCTACTGCTGACATATGTTGAGCCACCTGAACATGTGTGTACATCTGTATCTACCTTGTATTGTAGAAGACACATTTATTTTATTTTTTATTTTAAAAAACAAAAACAAATAACCACCACAAAGACAATAACAAAGCAACATAAAATAGTAAATATGGTATAGAATTTCAAAACAACAATAGAAAGTTAACAGTGGATGTTACATGACATATTGTTATCATCAAATTTATTGCTCAGATTAGCAAATATAGAGATGCAAGCTTGGGAGTAGGATTTTCTGCCGAGTTCCGGGAGCCCCCAGACCCAGTCCTAGCCCAGGAATTGCTGCTGACTTCCGGGAACCCCCAGACCCAGTCCTAGCCCAGGTCCTCAGCAGGAAGGAGCTGAGCACAGCAGCCAGACCTAAGCCAGACGCAGCTGGATAACTCCAAACTCTGTAGAGCTCCACCTGAACTTCAGTAC
>NW_004524635.1:8255815-8256990 GCF_000260255.1 Octodon degus
TATGTTTATCAATAAAACTGTAGAAAAAAAATAGAGATGCAAGCTTGATGAAATAGTCAAATATTAATTCTTCCTTTCAATAAACCTTAATTTTTTTTGTCCCTTTTACTTTTTGTTTTTAAAATGTATTGTAATGAGAGTATAGAAATAAAAGATAAGACATTAGAAACAACACACATTAAAGAAAAACAGGATGAAATCTATTCAACCATGGTTGTTATATGGCACGTTGCTGTCTGGAGAAGGTGATGCATTTACAATGAAAAATACCTTGTTTTGGGCCGGGGAGATGGCTCAGTGGAATAAGTGCTTCCCTGGCAAGCACAAGGGCCTGAGTTCAATCCCTTGTTTTTAAAGATTTTTTTATTGTGTATTCATGTCTCAAATTTTGCTAATATTACATATATTACTTTATTATATTATATAATTGTATGCATTGTTGCATTATGCTTTAGTTTCATCTTCTATGTTTATTAGTGGAATATTACTGATTTTTTTAGCATTGTGAAAGTTGGTATGGTTTTCATATTATTAAAACATTTCTAAAAATATTATAAAGAGGCTGTTAAGGAAAACAGGGTTAATAAGCATCATAGTAAGTCTTTATAAAGCATTTACAGTTTAAGTGTGAAAGGAACTGCTTATAGACTATGAACAAAGAATTAAAATAACTGTTATACTTTTATTTTTGATTATTTATCTGGTACAGGGTCTTGCTACATAGCTCAGACTGGTAGTGATCCTCCTATCTCAAACTCCATTGCTGGGATTACAGGTGTGAGCCACCATGCCTGGTTTTGGTGGCTGGCCCAGTGTGCTGGGGGTTCCAGGGCTGGCATAGCATGTGGTGCCGGGGACTGAGCCCAGGTCCTTGTACTTGCCAGGCAGGCACTAAGACTTCTGAGCTATCTCTCCAGTCCTTTTATACTTTTTAAAAATTTGTGTTTCTCTTTTATTTTAAAGATAATGAAAGGGGCCGGGGAGATGGCTCAGTGGAATAAGTACTTCTCTGGCGAGTGCAGGGGCCTGAGTTCAATCCCCGGTTCCGCCAAAAAAAAAAAAGAAAAAGATAATGAAAAACAAAAACATGATACAGAGTTTCAAAACAAGACAACAGGAAATTAACAATGGTTATTATACTGCATATTGTGATCTTCAAAGTAGTTGCTCAGATA
>NW_004524635.1:8257225-8260308 GCF_000260255.1 Octodon degus
CTTATTCTACTGAGCCATCTCCCCAGCTCCCATATAAATTATTTTTAAGGCTGCTTCATGAATAAAAATTACAGAAATATTAAGGTCAAAGTGGAGTGTTGGGAAGCCAGTGCAATAATCCAGGTGATAGATGACTGTTGCTACAACCTTGGATCAAAATAGAAGTAAGAAAAGGTTCTAAATGGATCAGATATTCCTAGAGTAGACACAGCAATACTTACTGTTCAGTTGGCTACATGAAGAAAAGAGGTACCAAAGTTGATACAAATATGTTTTGTTTATGGTATTTTATTTTTATTTTAATGAGAATAAAAAATTAAAAGAACATTAAAAAGATACAGAATTTGAAGATGAGGTGGTAGGAAATTAACAATGGTCTTTAAATTACTTAGTTATTTTCAAAGTAGTTGTTCAGATCACCAGATCAAAAAATTAAGCATTAAATGTTCCTTTCAGTAAAGCATTATAAATCAGTTGTACAATTATCTTAGCTATCTTGTGTATACACAGGCTATTTTTTTCCCTTCTTTTTTTCTTCTCTCCTTTCCCTTATCCCAGTTGTTCTTTCCCTTTCACAGTATCTATTGTGCTTTTCAGATTTTATTTACTATTTCAGTTTCTTACCCTAGAGAGAGAATACGATGTCTGCACTTGCAAGTCTGATTTATTTCACGTATGAGGATGTTCTCCAGTTCCGCCCATTTACCTATAAAAACCTTGATTTTATCTTTCTTTATAGCTGACTAGCACTCCATTGTATAGAAATGCCATATCTTTTAATCCATTCCTCAGTTGATGGTCATTTGGGTTATTTCCAAATTTAGCTTTGGTGAAATTGTGCTGCTAAAGACTGGGTGCAGTTTTCATTTAGGAGGCTATTCAAGTAGAACACAGTTTGGGCCATGCAGCTTTGAGATCTGTATTTGACATTCAGCCAGAAAGTACAAGCAGGCAGCCAAGTGGGGCCTTCATGCTTAGAGTCAGGGGAAAATACAGTTGATGATAAATGCCTGAGAAATCTTAGCACTAGTTTTTGATAGCGCTGTCCCTCCATTTTTCTCCATTTTCTCTTTCTGAAATTCTTATTCATCAGATTTGGATCCTCTTAGATTGAGTTTCTTAATCTCTGCATGTGATTTTATGAGTTTTTAAATTTTTGATTAAAATATATTGACTATCTTTTATCTGTTTGGTTATTTGTATTCTTAAATAATCTTATTTATTTATTTATTTATTTATTTATTTATTTTTGCAGAACCAGGGATTGAACTCAGACCCTTGCGCTTGCCAGGGAGGCACTTATTCCACTGAGCCATCTCCCAGGGCCCTCTTAAATAATCTCTTTATTTATTTTTTTATTTTCGTGTGTGTGCGGGCGCACGTGCGCGCGCGCGTGTGTGTGTGTGTGGCCAGCTCAGCCCACCAGGGGGCGGGGCTGGCTGGCATGTGGTGCTGGGGGATTGAACCACGGTCCCTGTGCTTTGCTAAGCTTGTTCTAAGTAGGTGCTTTAGACCACTGAGCCATCTCACCAGCCCCAATAATCTCTTAATTATTAAGTTCCTGCTTTTGATTTCTCCAATATTCTACTTTTTTTTTTTCATACTGGGGATTGGACTCAGGACCTTGTGCTTGCCAGACAGGCACTTGTGCCTTTGAGCTAGAACTCCAGCCCTTTGGTTTATAAATTTGAACTTTTCTTATATTTCTGTAAAGATATTGATTGGTGTGTTTGAAATTTTTGCTGGTTATCTAAATTAACTTTCTTTGAGGTTGCTCCTCTTTTTCAAAAAAGAGATGTCCAGTGATCTTGGATTGTCATGATTCCTACTAAAATATTAAAATATTTTAAAATGCTATTATAGGCTAATTTGTGCTCCTCACAAAATTTGTATGTTGAACTCTTAACCTCAGAGTATGGAAGTATTTAGAGATATGGTTTCAAAGAGGTAATTTCATTAAATTGAGAGGATATAATGATGTATGATGGACATCTTCATAAGAAGAGGAAATTTGAACATCCAGGCAGAGGAATTGGCCATGTAAAGACAGGGAGAAAACAGTATTTATAAATCAAAGACAGAAGATTCAGAAGAAATGTACTATACTGCACCTTGATCTCAAACTTTTCCAGTCTTCACAACTGTGGGAAAGTCTAAACTGTTTGACCCACCCAGTCTGTGGTGCATCTTCAGAACAACCAAGGCAAATTAATACCAGAATTCTCAGGCTGCCTTCATTGTTCGGTGATTTGCTACAGAACTAGCTGTTTCACTGATGGAGATTAATTTCCCTCACATACATGCACACAATTCCAATATAAAGTGGACATTCATTCACTCTCTCTCTAGAGAAGAACCCCTACTTGTTCCCAGAAGTGGAACTCAGCCACAGAACAACCTGATGGCCCAGCCATTCAAAATGAAATTTTTTTTCCTAGGGACTGTATCTTTACACTCCTTGCTATTTTGTACCCAACCTTTTTCTCTGTTTAATGCTTCTGAGTACAAGTTTTGCCCTTTTATTTTCCTTGGAAAATTCTGACTGTTAAGGGTAGGACAAAGGGATTTGACTGCTATCATCTGCGCATGATGCTGGGGAAAGGTGGAATGTGGAGGGCCATCTGGAATATCAAAGTGTCTATATGCTCTTTGTGTATTAATTCTTGTGAGTTCATTGTAGCTCCTGAGTGCTTTAGTGTAAAGTCCACTTATAGTATCTACCCCACCTCTATGCACATGGATTTAGGCTGAAGCTCTTGGCCACATTAGCCACTATCTCTGTATCTTCCACTATCTCTATATCTTCTAAAATATGTGAGTAAGCCTTTGCTTTGCATTGTAGGTTATACTTTTTCTTATTTTTTTATTGCTGATTTATTGGAGTCCTGTGTAAAAAAGACATAGAAATGTATGCCTCTGTCATTTTTCACTGTCTTTTGAGCAAAGGAGAAAAACAAAGTGACTGTAAAAATATATTTTGTTGGGGCTGGGGAGATAGCTGAGTAGAATAAGTGCTTGCCTGGCAAGCGCAAGGGCCTGAGTTCAACCCCCGGTTCCGGGAAAAAAAAAAAAAAAAAAAAAAA
>NW_004524635.1:8260408-8264356 GCF_000260255.1 Octodon degus
CAGGGATTGAACTCAGGCCCTTGCACTTGCCAGGGAAGCACTTATTCCATTGAGCCATCTCTCCGGCCTGTTTATTTGTTTTTTATGGCCGTTCAGCTTACCCTGGAGGTAGTGCTGGGGATGCAATCCTGTCTCTGTGCTTGCCTAAGTTTACCTAAGCAGGTGCTTTTTATTGCTGAGCTATCTTGCCAGCCCAATTTTGGAGTTTCTTAAATTAGGTCACTGAATTGGGTTAACCGTGGTTAACCTCTTCATATTTTAATTCAGTCATCTAGCAAATGATGGAGAAAATTGAGTCACTGGTTCTTGATTCAGGAGGTTATTAGAATCAGCTTGAGTGTTTGTTTATATCCCACATCTGTATATGCAGAGATTCAGATTCCTTAGGTCTGGACTGGGAAGTATGAGGCCAAATAATCTCTTGGCATCCTGGGCACTGCCTGAGTACTCTGTGAGTCTGAGTATTTCATTTATATTGCTTGATTTCTTTTGCAGTGGAGAAGTCTTTTGTGCATGACAAGCATTCTAAGTAAGAATGCATAAGAATAAGTCTCAGATTAATAAGTAAAAACATATCATTGTTTTAGTAGTTGTGAGGGCCAAGATGGGATGTGAGTAGAGGATGGGATGAAATTTAAAAAAAATAATTATAATGTATTTTTATAATTGTAAGGTAGGATAACTTTTTGCTTTTTATAATTTTAAAAGTAAAATGCAATGTTTTTCTTACACAATACACAAAAATAGAGTTGATTTTCTGCACACATGCACACACAGTTCACTGGCCAGGGCGGGAGTTGAGGATGGAAGAAGTGCTGTCCTGTGATTTCCCAATTTACACAAAGGGCTCATGGGCTTAAAAAGATTGGAAAGTACTGAAGTAGTGAGATGGATTGGTTTCTGAAGAAAAGAGAGAAAAGAAAACCATGAAATCCAACTGTCACTCCAGCTAAATATTGAAACCACTTGAGAAAATTTTGAGTGAAGTTTATAGTCATAAGCAACTTTGGTTTTTCTGAGGTCTGCCTGTGAACTGCCATTTAGCTATACCATAGACTTCTTGAGGTGTGATTAATTGCCATATTTTAAACCTTACAAAGATGTTGAGCTGCCTGTTACATTGGGCTGTTCCTGATAGGCTTCAGTTCACTTGATTAAGTGGATCAGTGTGCTGCATTTTGGTTTATGAACAGAGAATTCAGGAGACTAGAATTTCCATTCTATTCTCATGATAATATTATAAGAACAGTCAGTATTTTCTCATTAAATCTTTGTATATCATATATTGCATGTGAAAGTGCTTGGCTCCAAATTTGTCATCCATGGACTATGATGGCTCCTTTGTGCTCCTGATTTGGCCACCTGGGTAAGTGTCTCTGTTTTTTTTTTCTTTAAGACAATGATAACTAAGGAGCCATAATCTAAAGTGGGGTTGTTATTACTGCAGTGATGAGAGTAATAGTAGTAGACATAGTAGTCTTTCTCCAGAAAACTCCTTCATGTAAGAGATAAGCTCCATTAGGGGACTAGGACATTAAAACTACAAACAAACAAACAAACAAACAAAAACCCCACCTAAATAAAAGCAATAAGTCTGAAGAAAAGAAAGGTGATTTTGGGTTTAGGTTCTTCTCCTAGCTGCATGGACTGGGTCGAGAGGATTTAAGATTGTGACGTTTTAGTTTCTTTATTTAGTTAAAAGAAATGATCATTGTAACTATTAGATAGAAATTTTTTTCAGATAGAATTTTATCAAAGAAATAAAAGAAATAGCATTTTCAAGCACAAAGCCCCATGCTTGTCATTTTGTCCTGAAGATAGTTGTGACCCTCTAAATGTTTTTTTTTTTTGTTTGTTTGTTTTTTTGTTTTTCTTTTTTTGCAGAACCAGGGATTGAACTCAAAGCCTTGTGCTTGCCAGGGAAACACTTATTCTACTGAGCCATCACCCCGGCCCCTGTAAATGTTTAAGCGCAAGAAAGATCCGGTTGGATTTATGTTTTAGGAAGTGTGAAGAATGAGTTGGAAGCACATAAAAGTGAAAGGCAGGAAATTTGAAATAGACAGGTGAAAACATTTTCCTAATAATACCATCTCAGTTTTGTGGTCTGAAATAAAGCAGAAGAGAGAATGGAGACAATTAGGCACAAGCAAAAGACGAGTAGCATTCTAGAGAGCAAGGCTTCTGTCCTCTTGTCTTTGTGTATCTAGCATCTCACATGAAGCCTTGAGTAGCATGCTGAGAAAATATTTCTCATTTGATCATAAATCCTCTTAATTTGATTCGATTTCACCAAACTTGGGGTTCTGATAGGTGTCTCTCATGCTTCCTGTTACCTTCAGAGCTGGCCTTTAAAAAAACCCAAACAATAACAACAACAACAGCAAAAACTCAACGTTGGGATTTTTTTCCCCTAAGAAAGTAGTGCCATTGGAGTAAGCAAACTTTTAATGTGTTAAAGTTTATAACCTTTCATGTTTTCAGAGAGTCTAGGTGTATTTGGAATAACAGAACTGAACAGGTCCTTCCCAGATGTGAACAAAGATTCACTCTCCTGTGGAACAAAGAGATTCAGAGGGGGAAAGGGGAGACCTACTGTCTTCCTGGGACAGTTGGCTGAAGGTCCAGTAATCTGGATTAACTTTGAGGGAAGGAAAGCAGATGAGATGGTTCTCTGTCCCTGTGTAGCACATGAGGACTGGGAGTGGAGAAAAGCAAGGTCCTGAGGCCAGGTCATTATCTGGGTGAGGAAGCCTAACTGTTTTTTGTGCTGTGAACCTGCAGATGTGACATGGCATTTCAGCAGCAGATGACTTTAGGTCCTGAAAACAGCAATTTTCCATAGCTCAGAGAAGTGCCCCGCAGTTGAGTGTTTTGCTGGCCCAGGTGTGGCTCAGAAGACAACCAGGATGTTGAATAGGCTTTGATGAAAGGAATGACAGCATAGAGTGGAAGAGTAGTGAACCACCCTGTAGATAACCAGAGAAGAAGATCTGGAGGGGAACCAGGACATGTGAAGTTCTGGCAGATGCTCACTGATAGCCACATGCTGTCTCCTGCTGCATCCCTGAACTCTTGATACTCTGAGTTCTGGCAACTATGGCTGCAGGTTTCTACGGCAACTCCTGGGGTTTAGGGATTTCTGTTACTTCAAATTCAGTCTTTGCAACCCAGAAATAGGGAACTCACTATATGAATTGACTTTAGTTATAGAAAAATAAAGAAAACCTAACAGAAATTTCCCATTTTGTTGGCTGAGATTCCAACTCCTTGTGAAAATCAACTTTCAGGTACATTCATAGCCATGCAGGCCTTGAATGCAAATTGTTGTATGAATACATTTTGTGTTGTGTGAGTCCAAACGTACAAGTAAAATAGATTCAAATTGAAATCCAGTTTTCAAAAAGGCACTGACAATTTAAAACCAGATAAAGATGAGAAGAACATAGCAATTTTGCTGCATGGAAAATTGCACAAGGATCCAGGATTCTTAGGTGGGTACTAGCAGCTTCGTAATATTCACAGACGATATGGAACAACAAAGGAAAAATTACTGCTGAACTTTATGCAGTGCTTGTTATCTTCCAGGCATTGTCCTAGACACTTCATGGCAGCCAACTCACTTCTCTCATGGGTCCAGAAGATAGATGTCATTATTGTCACCGCTTCCAGGTGAACAAACTGAGACCTAGGGAGGTTAAGTTATTCACCACCACTCATACAGGTGACAAGTGGCAAGCCAGGATTGAGACAGCTTTGTTCTTTGGTTGTGGCCTCTCTTTGTTCTCTGTCCCATTCTGAATTAGTGTCATGAGGACTTCTTTAGGTTAGAACCAGAAAAGGTCAGACAGCTGGTCTTGGTAGCAGTGATTTCACGGAGCTAAGTTTGGCCAGTGTTGTGAATGACATGAAGAGGTTTCAGAAGCTGATGAGGGTGGACTAAGTGAA
>NW_004524635.1:8270272-8270900 GCF_000260255.1 Octodon degus
GACCTGGGCTAGGACTGGGTCTGGGGGCTCCCGGAACTCGGCAGAAAATCCTACTCTCGCTATTGGTCTTGACAGCATTTGTGGTTCAGTGGTAGAATTCTCTGCAATTTCAATATTCAATTATTTACAGTAATAATTTACTGGACACATTTCCAAGTACTATTCTAGCTCTAAATAATATAACTTGGTCAATTTTCAATTTCCAGCAGAGAACATAGAGTTTCAAAGTCAAACTGTTTTAAAACAACTTAAACAACTTACAGTCATAAGAGGACCAGGACAAGAGTCCAGAATGGGCTAGTGTCAACCTCTAGAGGCTTTTCAGGGACCCTTTCCCAGTACAGCCCACTGCATCTGGCCTGGGCTGAGGATCACATTTTTTCCCTCAACTGGCATACAGTGGACAGCCTAGAAATCCAGCCATGTGTGGAGCCCCAGCGCTCTGGAAGGCTGAGGCAAAAGGATTCCCAGTTAGAGCCTGGCCTATGAAGCTTAGTGAGAGCCTGTCTCAAAATTAGAAAGAAAGAATTCTTTTTAAGATGGGCTGAGGATGTAACTAAGTGAGAGGGCTCTGAGTTCAATTCCCTAGAACCCTCATAAATAATAAATAAAGTAATAAATAATTAAT
>NW_004524635.1:8271127-8271939 GCF_000260255.1 Octodon degus
GTGGTGCTGGGGGATTGAACTGCGGTCCCTGTGCTTTGCTAAGCTTGTTCTAAGTAGGTGCTTTAGACCACTGAGCCATCTCACCAGCCCCCCTTTGTTTTTTATTTATTTATTTTTTTTGATACAGAGTCTTACTACAGCTTGGATTTGTAGTGAAACTCCTGTTTTCAGCTTCCTCAGAGCAGGGATTACAGGCACGTGCCACCACACCAGATCTCAGCGGCCAACCTAGCATGCTCCAGGGCAGGGGCAGGACTGGCACATCATGTGGTGCTGGGAATTGAACCCCTGTCCCTGTGTTTGCCTAGGTAGGTGCTTAGTTGGCTGAGTTGTCTTGCCGGCCTGCAGACCATCATAAAGATTTTAAAAATATATTCTGATGCTTGATATCTGTAATTATTTAAATTAAAATTTGAATTTTCTGTTATGATAATACCCTTATTTTGTAATTTATGTAATTTTGTACTTGATATAGAAATAATATATTAATTTTAAAGAACTTTTACTTAAAGAAAGGCAACCACTTCAAATTTAACTATTTTGTGGGTCAGCATTTCTATTTGTATGTATTTATTTGTAAGGCATAGCAGTGTGATAGTATATGAAAATCACATACAAATATATATTTCTAAATGATGTGATAAAGATGAAGATGGTACTTCCTCCCTTCTCTCTCCCTTCCTCCCTCTTTCCCTCCCTCACTTTTTTTTTCCTGTATTTTAGGGAAGGGTCTACAGGGTGTTCAGGGTCTCACTACTAGATCAGACTTGTAGTGATTCTCCTGTTTACAGCCTCCCAAGTGCTGGGATTAC
>NW_004524635.1:8272764-8273854 GCF_000260255.1 Octodon degus
CTTCCTTCCTTCCTTCCTTCCTCCCTCCCTCCCTCCCTTCCTTCTTTCCTTTGTTCCTTCCAGAGCACTGGTATATGAACAGAGGGACCTTCTACCACTGCACTGCATCCTCAGCACTTTTATGTCCTATTTGGCAAGGCCTTGCTTAATCGTCAAAGCAAGCCTGGAACTTGGAATCCTGATACAGACTTCAGAGTAGCTGGATTTCTTTTACTATTGATTTCCAATTTCAGGACTGGGGAGATAGCTCAGTAGAATAAGCACTTGCCTGGCAAGCGCAGAGTCCTGAGTTCAATCCCCAGTACCACACACACAAAAAAAACAACCAAATAAAAATAAAAATAAAAGGGCATGATTTCCAATTTCATTGCACTATGGTCTGATAATATGCATGGAATAATTTGAATTACTTTGCATTGAATTATGAATATTCTATGAGCTAGCATGTGGTCCATTTAGGAGCACATTCCATGTGCAAATGAGAAGAATGTACATTCTGATGTTGTAGGGTAGATTTTGTAGACATTTACTGTCCATTTGTTCAAAAGTTTCATTCAGTTCTAACATTGCATTGTTGATTTTTTTGTGTAATTGATCTTTTTGCAACCATGGGTCTTAAGATTCCCCAATATAATTGTATTAATGCTTATTTGATTTTTCACATCCATTAATATTTGTTTTATAAAGTTGAGTGCACTGGTATTTGTTGTGAATATATTTATGATTATTATCTCTTCCTCTCATATTGTTCCTTTTACAAGGATGTAGTGACCTTCTTTATCTTTCTTTATTTTTTATTTTTATTTTTTATTTACTTATTCTTTCTTTATCTTTCTTGAAAAGTCTTGGCTTGAAATTTATTTTGTATGCAAATAGAAGCATTACCTCTGCCTTTTTGTGGATCTTGTCACAAGGGTTATTGTTTTCTATTCTTTGATTTTCAGTCTCTGAAGTTCCTTTTGAGTTTAATGTGTTTCTTATATACAGAATATTGTTTCTTCTTCTTCTTCTTCTTCTTCTTCTTCTTCTTCTTCTTCTTCTTCTTCTTCTTCTTCTTCTTCTCCTCCTCCTCCTCCTCCTCCTCCTCCTC
>NW_004524635.1:8273954-8279479 GCF_000260255.1 Octodon degus
GGATTGAACCGCGGTCCCTGTGCTTTGCTTAGCTTGTTCTAAGTAGGTGCTTTAGACCACTGAGCCATCTCACCAGCCCCCTCTTTATTCTTAATAAATTGATTCACAAACATATCATTTGGTACAATTCTTAAAAATGGAGTAAAATTGTCTTTTCTTCTCCGATGGGTGACATCTAAGACTTACTGAAGAAAAATCTTGCTGAAATAATACTTATGCTTGAGTTAATAAAGTTCTAACTCAAGTTATGTAGTGCTCATTTGCTGTATATGATCATTATTAGAAACATCCCATTGAAAAAAAAGTGAAGATATTTTGTTTGTGTATCTGTAGATGTAACAGGATGGCTTGATATTGCTGATCCTGTTGGCTGAGTTGCTTGGGGTTGGCTTTCCCTTTAAAGTGATTCCCTTTGTGCTTTAGCATTTCTGAGTATTTCTGAGGGTGCATCTTGTGTGGTATGCCACCCTTTTCCTTTTTTCCTGTCAAGATTCACACCTTTCTGTCTGACACACCTGAGATTATCTTGGTTATCTGGTCTTTTGCTCATTATGGTACTGGTCCTGTCACATTTGGTTGTGGATGAAGATCTCTTCTTTAGGAATGTCAAGAATTTGTAGTCCTTCGAGCGTGCATTGAGGAAGGCCTGTGTAGAATTAAATGAGCACAGACGTCAAAATTTTTGAATTTACACTGACTTATTCAAGTGTACAACTACACAATAGTCAAGAGAAGACTGTTGTTCATTTTAGGATGAATTCTTTTATTATTTTCTAAACTGTTTTGAGTACCACATTATAGACAGTCACACCATTTGGGCTTTTTGAATTAACAATACTGTATACCTCACTTGTACTTATTTTATCATTGTGATGGCCATATACAGTCTCAAATATCCAACAAGTTTGGTCTACTTTTAAGTGTGATGGTGCCAATATTTATATACAAAAATTATACATTGTCCCTCCTGTTTCTCATTTATATAAAAATCAGAGCATCTCCTTGATTATCAAAAATCTGTATACAGGTAGATTAATTTAGTATAGATTTTATTAGGAATAAGAAGGGGTCTACAATACATTTATTCTAAAATGAAGGTATGAAGATTGATAGAGCTTTCATTTTGATTTGAGTTTCTACAACCCCCTAAACCTGAAAATGAAACCAACCCCAAACCTCCCAATTTGAAAATCAGAGGTTTCCTTGAATCGTGACTCAAATTTATTGAAAGAATATATGACTCTTCACAAAAGTTGGTGGGAGGAAAGTTTTCTGTGGAGGGCAGTGTGAAGATTAGATTTCAGAGACGTCATTATCTTCATGCAATTTTACTTTCTCAGGACATTTTCAGCAACTTTCTATTTACACAAATATGTCCAAAAAAGCAAGCCAAATAAGTGCTGTGATACAATAATCACACAGGTTCTTTAATTTTCTTAGTGGAAAAGCCTTCTTTAATTTACTTAGTACATGATATAGTACCAGAAAACAAGTCCAGTGTCAAGATAGCAGAGTTGACAAAAAAGGTGAAATTCCTTCTCAACATTGCTCATGAGCTTAAGGGCCACTAATCAGTGGAAATTCTCTATGACTTTATCTCTCTCTGTGGAATATTTTTCATAATCTCAATACTTTGAATCCTGTGTACTATGCAAAAAATTAAACAGAAATAGTTTATGTAAAGAAAAACAAAACATATTGAGTAATGATTCATCTTGCTAGATCATCAAATTTGTTATAAAGTAATAGAGAATGAAATCGTGTGTTAATGTCAAGTGAGCAGAGGTAATAATGTCCAGAAAACAGACTCCAGCATAGGAAACATTACAATAAAAATTGTACTATAATTTAGTAGAGAAAAATTATTAAATAGAGGGGATTGCACAATTGGTAAAACTATTACGGAAAGTTAGATTATCGCTATGTGCAATGCACTACAATATATTTAACAGAGTTTTAATTTTTTTTAAATATAAAAGTAGCAAAAACTATTTCAGATTAATGATGTGATGCTAAAAATGAAACAGTTTTATAAGCAAAACTGGAGCGCGAAAACAGTGAAAGAATAAACTGATCGAATTGACTACTTCATGTTTTATTTTTAATCATAGTAACAACAGTAGCGTCAACTTTACATCGTCTTTTCACTGTGCCAGGGCAATGATCTGCAGACACTCTGCATGTGTGTCTCCAACACAGGCTTGTGGCTGCTGCTAGCAGGTGTCTGGGTTGTCCTCCACACAATGGCGCAATAACCAGAAGAACGCTAATCACATTGTATACACACTTGTTGTAGGGCACATCTTTCATATTCTTATTGTACATGTTTAGGTTTCAAAGATAGGTTGAATTTAGTTTAAATATATTAGGTTTCAATATATTTCTTATGATCGTTCTCTGAGCAGTCAAGTATATCTCCTAACAGAATATGCAGATGTTATTTTACTTTGACTGTGGCGTAAAGCAAGGAAACCAATAAACAAAAGATTTTGAGGGTGTAGTAGTACTATGTCTAAATGGAAAGCATTTTTCACTGATATGTTCACTGATATGTTCCTTAGAAAATAAAATAGAAAAATCTTTTGGCATAATTTGACTAAATTTTGAGTTTTGTTTTGCAGGTCATAGCTTTAACTTTTGTTTGTTTTACCACAATGATGTTGTGGAGTTTCCACTTTGTCTAATGTTTTCTTTTCTTTTCTATTTTTCCTTTTTTGGTAGTACAAGGGGTTGAACTCAGGACCTTGAGTTTGCCAGGCAAGCACTTATTCCACTGAGCTATCTCGCCAGGCCCCTGTCTAATGTTTTCATATGATGTGAGTCACTATATAAGTCATGTTCATATACTGTCACTACAACATGATCTTCTATTTGTGTCATAGTAATTATTTGTGCTCTGCTGTGAATTTTTTTCTAATTTCTATTTTTTAAAGAGAGTAAAAATTAGAATTAAAACAAAAATTACAAGTGATATTTTCACTTAGCAAAGTAATATGAATTTGACAGTATTTACTGTAATACATAGTGTTGTCTGCCAATCTGTTATTCATATTACCAGATATATATGCTGTAAATTTTTTATTTTTAAATTTTGATTACTGGGAAAATGTAATCTCTAATGAAATAATGTAATTTCAAAATATTGTACATTCTAAGTTAAATATACTAAACAATCACATTAATTTTACACAGATTTTAGAAGATAAAAACAATATGTTATGATCTGAAAAACTAAAACTGAGAACTTATTGGACAACAATAGAGAAATTTATTTGAATTATTGAACATTTGAGGCAAGAAGAAAAGAGAATCTTCACTCTTCATGGAATAAAGCAAATACTGTACATCCCAAAGGGAGTAATTAGTGAATTTATCCTTTAATCCCCTACGTGTGAGGGTGAGTGAGCTCTATCCAAGAATTGAAAAGAAACATGTAGAATTTATTAAATGAACTATGTGTTTTATTGATCTAGTTACATGCACACATAATCTGAATATAAGGAGCAGAATCCTTCCATGGAGGTTGCAAATCTAAGACAAAGTTTATATTCCTTTTTTTTTTTTTTTTAATTTTTTTTTTGTGGAACCAGGGATTGACCTGAGGCCCTTGCGCTTGCCAGGGAAGTACTTATTCTACTGAGCCACCTCCTCAGCGCCCAAATTTATATTCTAGAAGACAGCACAGATAGAATTATTTATTTACTTTTATATTTTTTAATAATTTTATTGAGAAACAAATAGCAATGAGACAGTTTCAAAACTGATTAGTAGGACAGTTTCAATACTTAATACATTGCATATTGTTGTCTTAGTGGTTATTCATTGTACAAGATGCAGATGCAGACATGACATCCTGTCCACAAACACTATTAGACCAAATCTTTCTATTCATTGAATTAAGAGAATGTAGCTGTATATCTATCAAAACTATTTTGAATATACAGAAACAAAATGGTTGTTCAAAAAAAATTTTTTTTAAAAACCAAAAACAAAATGGTTGTTCATTTGTATCCCCCTTTTTTGTTTAGTTTTGTCAGAGAAGAGTATTCCATTGTCATTTAAATATTATAACAGATAGAATTTTAAAAAATTATAAAATAAGGATTGTGTTAAATGGTGAAAAAAATTCTCACTCATTTTTTTTTAATGCATTTGTTCTAAAAATGTTTTTCAAATTCTGAGGATGGGGAAGAAACAGCTAAATAAAAAGAGCTGGTGTAAAGATTGGCAGATATTGTCAGGAAAAGTCAAACAAAGTGAATTGTAGAACAAATATTTTGGAGCCAGGGAGATGGCTCAGTAGGATAAGCGCTTGACTGGCAAATGCAAGGATCTGAGTTCAATCCTCGGTTCCGCCAAAAAAAACCAAAAACCAAAAAACAAATATTTTATTAAATATTTAAAACTAAAAGTTATTTGATTGCTTCTTAGCCTTTTGGCTAAGATCAAGTGTATCAGTTATTTTGAAAAATATATGTAACTTTTAGGACATAGAAAATAAATTATTTGAAGATGAAAAGCTCTATTATGTTAGTCGTGAGTGTGTACTGTTAGTAATTAAGTTTTCAATGGCACAATCTCATTTAGAGAATACAGTGCAAAATTTAATGACAATGAACACTTTCTCCACTTGGTAGAAAAGATCTCAAAATTTAACAATTTAACAGAAGCATGAACAATGCAAACATCAGCAATAAATAATAGTAGTGTACATTAGAGAATAAATGCAAAACCAGATAAACTTATAGGAGAAAAAACAAAAAGGGGGAAATGTTGGGGGGCACAAACTCACAATGGGTAGTTGTATATACTTCCTTATGGGATGAATGGAGGGTTGGGATTATTGGTGGCACAGTTTTGAGATGTCCCATTATCCGATTAGGGGTGGGACATCCGCTTTCACTTACTAAGACTAAAACTAAGTTTCCTAAGACTAAAGATGCTCCAGGGCAAGATCCTCATTAGTGTAAGGGCACCTTCACCCTCTAATTCATCTGATACTCCCTCCAATTATGGTGTACACCCAATAAAAAGTGGCAAGCATGGAGTGTTGTTGTCTCTGCGTGTCCTAAGGCACTGACCTCCCGGCTTCTGTTTTATGAATTAATGAAAAAGATGATAATTATCTTGTATTCTACTTTCTGTATATGTTTAAACTTGGAGGAAATGAGATAGCAAAACTTTCTTTCACAACCCTGACTAGATTTTTAGCTACAGAAACTACACAACTACTTTTTTAAGACCAATAAAAATCAAAGTTTCAGAAATGTATTTACAAAAAAAGAAATTTTTAGTCTTTGTTGAATGTGTAGGCAAAAATATAATTGATAGTATCCTGGGCCAGAGACATAGCTCAGTGGCTTAAGTGCCTGCCTGGCAAGCACAAGGTCCTGAGTTCAATCCTTGGTCCTGAAAAAGAAAAAAAAAAGGCATCCTGCTACTGAAAATATAAGTAGAACCAGGTTATAGTTTCCCTTAGAAGTAGTTGAAGTTGATGTTATTAATAATGCTATTGATTTTGAAAC
>NW_004524635.1:8287179-8301899 GCF_000260255.1 Octodon degus
CTCCTTCTTCTTTGGTTCTTGCTTTTAATCCATTCTACCCATCTATGTCTTTTGACTGGTGAATTGAGACCATTAACACTGACTGATGTGTACTGAATTATCATTGTCGTGTAATTTTCTTGTTGGTGGCACATCCCCTTTTTTCCCTTCCTCTGCTTAATTGTTTATCTTGCCTAGTGGATTCTCTCTTTTGGTATTCATGGAGTTGTAGTCTTTATTATCTCTTTCTAGAACAATCTTCAAAACATTTTGGAGTGAAGCTTTGGTGGTGATAAATTTCCTCAGAAGTTACATGGAAGTGTCTTATTTGTCAATCAGTTTTGAAAGATAGTTTTGTGTGTACATCAGTCTGGATTGAAGGTTGTTTTCCTTTAGAACTTGAAATACTTCACTCCAACTTATTTGACTTGAGGGTTTGTGCTGAGAAGTCAATTGTGATTCTTGTGGGTGTTCCTTTGTTTAATTTGTGTCCTTTCCCTAGTATCTTTTGTTTCTTGTGTTGAATTTCTGGAATCTTGACTATGATATGCCTGGCTATAGCTTTTTTGATCACAGATTACTGGAGTTCTATGTACCTAAGTTATCCGTACGTCAAATTATTTTTCACTACTAGGAAAATTTTCTGCCATGTTCTCGGTGGACAGTTCTTTTATATCATTTGTGGTATCTCCTGCTTTTTCATTGATTCCAATCAATTGTTATTCTTCTTTGCCTCATCTAGCAGCTGCTGGATTGATTTCTCATGATCTCTTGCTATTTTTAAGAAATCATATGATGATCACAAGCTACAAGTTTTCCTTCTATATCTGAGACACTGTCCTCAGGCTATCTTAATCTGCTGTGGATACTTTCCATGGAATTTTTATTCTCCTGGATATCTGCCTGAATCTGCCTTATGGATTGCATTTCTTTCCTATGCTGAGCATTCATGGCTTCCATAACTTTTGCATGCTCCATTTTTTGTGGGTATCTGCTCTGGAGTCCCTAAGCATGGTTTTCGTTGTGGACAGCATCTCTGCAGTTATCTGAGAAATTATTTCTGATTTGATTTTTTCTAGAATCCCATTTTATTGCTTCATTGCTACCATTTCATAAAGGTCAGGTGGGTGGCTTTCAGATTGTCCCACCTCAGTGCTCCCTGAAATTGACTTTGGTAAGCTGGATGTCTGTGGTTGTATCTTGTTTAAGAGTCTTCTCTATTTTCTTCTCTTTTTTTGGGTTAATTTCTGAGGTGATGCTTGTAAATTACCTAAGGTGGTTTGCTTTATTGCTAGCATTTAGAACCCTTAGGAAACTTGACTACTCCTCTGAGGTATCTTCTAGGTATAATTGTTTTTCAACTTTTGAGTCTGTTGCAAGATCCTATGTTGTCAATTTGTTGGGGATGAGAAGTTGCTGCCTGCTTGACCCAGCCCTTGTTTCTTTGGCACAGTGCCACATCATTTTCCAACTCATGACCATTTGCCAACCTCAGTCTAGCAATGCTAGGAAGAATAGTTCTTTAGAACAATTATGTCACTTTTGGCTGACATGGTACCATCAGCAATCAACAGCATCAACCACAGCCTAGAATATGACAAACTTAGGTAACCATTAATTTGCAATGTTTAACTGTATGAATTATGTTTGTGGTTATGTAACAAAATCTGAAACAGACCAGAAAATTATGTATAATGTGTTAGTCTTTAATATGTCTATTTTACTTTCAGGGGTTAAAATTTAAAAAGGTTTAGAGAAAATAAAGAAATAGAAGAGGAAGAGATTACAAGTGTGGAGGATAAAGGGGGAGCAAGCTAACTTTGGGACACTGGTGCATAAGACTGGAGGGAAAGAGAAGGAAGAACTGAAAGACTAGAACAGAACAACAACCACAAAGAGGCTAGAAACCACATTAACAATCATGTAAAAAAAGATCAAACAAAATCATGGGAAAAAAAAAAACAGAAAATGAAAAGTAAACAGCAAACAGCAAAGCTACTGCCATTTCCAGGTATGTCTCTGCTGTCACTGGTAGACAACGTGTGGAGACAAAGTCCTGCTCCACGTTGATTAAGCCTAGCAAGCCAGCAGTAGCTTTTTGGAGGAGTAGTAGATAATCTCAGTGAGCCTGCACCTTTCAGCCAAGACTGGACTCAATTGCCCTGCAGCCATCAGCTCACCTTCTATGGGCCTGAGCTCAGATGGGAGCTGCTAGGTGGAGCTAGCAACTGCTCTGAGTTCTGAGCTTAGCTGTCTCCTCTCCAAGACGGCTTCTGGCCACTCTCTGCTGTGGGATGACTGAATCCTCAGCACTTACTGCCAACTAGTGCAGCCCTTCACGTCCACTGCTACTGTCCATTGCTGCATCTCTCCGTGGAGGCTTCTGGGGTAGCCAGCAGTCACTGTACGTCCACAAGCTTGAACCATTCCTCTCGCACTATGAGTCTCATCTCAGGAAGAAGGTACCAAAGGCTGCTTCCTCCTCCTCTTCCTTTCTATTATATTTATTTATTTTGTTTATTTTTATGTATTTGGTACAGGGTCTCATTATGCAGCTCAGACTCATGGTGATCCTCTCTGTTTTCAGCTTCCCCAGCACTGGGATTATAGGTGTGTGCTACCATGTTTAGTAGCCCAGGGGCAGGGCTGGCACAGCCTGTAGTGCTGGGGATTGAACCCAGGTCTCTGCGCTTGCTACGCAGGCACTTAGCTCTCAGCTCTGCTGAGCTATCTCACCAGCCCTTCTTTTTAGACAGGGTTTCCCTTTGCAGTTCAGACTGATCAGAACTCGCTGATCCTCATGCCTCAGCCACCTGAGTGCTAAAATTACAGGCATTGGCCACCATACTTAACTCACACATTACTTCTTATACACATATACACTGAGCAGATTCAAGAAACCAATCCAGACACAGCTAGGGTAGTAGGTAGCTGGCTTTTTCCTAAGAAACTCTGCTTAGTTGGGAAAGGATGTAGGTCAAAGATCAGCCCCATGGCAAATCTCTCTAAACCTGTCATAACCTAAGCAGATAGACTCAGGAGAGTACTCATGAGGCAATTCAATGTCTGACCCTTGGCAAGACTTCTGAACTGTGAATAGAACACCATACATTTTTCCATGCACAAGAAAAGGAGAAGAGGGAGGGAGAAAACTTGGGGTTAGAAACAGGACTTCAGATGATATGGTGAGGATCCCTGAATGAGGACCCTGTAGACCTGGTCCCAGTGCTCACACCCGCTAGCTTAGGGGCTGGCAAGGTCTTAGCCCTCGAGTCTACAGAACAAGGGTGATCATATCGGCTCCCTCTGACCAGCCTCACTGAAGATTGAGGTTCACCCTGTCTGAGACACGAAGGGTTTCCCAAACCTCAGAACCACAGCTACAAGGCTCCCCAGTGGAATGCAGACGAGTTCGCTACCCCAGAGGCTGGCTGCAGATGCACCAGACCGGGCTGAGTGGGCCATCCCCACCCAGAACCGGTCCTGTGGCCCTGCAGAACCATCTGCTCATCACTCCCTGCGGAAGCTGGCCTCTGCCTTGACCCTCTCCACCCGCTGCCCTAGCTCTCTGGACGCGGCTGCTTCACCTCTGCAGCCCTCTGACTGACAGCCCCGTGAGCACCTTCAGTGGCAGCAGGTAGAGTGGACCCTTCTCAGAACGCAGAGACCAGCAGCACATGGTCTACTCGCCAGGTGTATGCCACACTCCTGCCTCCTTCTTTCTTGAAGTTTCTTTAACTCTCTCCATAGGCTTCAACTGATGTTTCAGATCATTTCTGGCTTCAGGGGACCCACTTCCCTCCTGCTTGTCTTCCTCAAGTTGCTGTACTCCAGTATCTGGATGTCAACTCTCAGAGAGACTCTTTCTCTGCTGTTTACCTCTCCACGGTCTTGTTCCCTCCTGAAGGGCTTTTAAGGCAGCTGATGAGAAGTAGGGTCAACTCTGCTACTTTACTGTTGTTTTTCACTTATATTTGTATTGATAATAGCTTATTCAGTTCATGTATACTTGCAGGAGACTTTATAGGTGTGCACTCATTTTTGAAGGGTGATTAAAGTCAGGTTCAATAAGCTATAAATCTATTTTCTTAAGACATATGTAAGTTGCAGTACATTGAAGTTCCCTGGACAATGTAGGAAGATAGGACCATAGATTCTTTATGTTTTGTTTTATTTTAGTTTTTGTATTTTAGGGAAGGGACTACAGGGTGTTCAGGGTCTCACTACTAGATCAGACTCAGTGATTTGCCTGTTTACAGCCTCCCAAGAGCTGGGATTATAGTCTTTATGTTTTAGAACCTTTAGTCTTTATATCTTTCAGGAAATTTCCTACAGCTGCAATGTAGTCCAGGCAAAGGCCTAAAAGATTTTTGTCTATATTAAGAATTGATAAAATTTAATTTATATTTTGAAAAGACAAAAATAAACATTATACAAAGGTATTCGTATATTTTTTTTTCTCTGCTTTCCCTCATGAACTCTCTCTCTCTCTCTCTCTCTCTCTCTCTCTCTCTCTCTCTCTTTCGTTCCCTCTCTCTCCCTCTCTCTCCCTTTCTCTCTTTCTCTCTCTTTCTTATCACTAAGCAAGTGGGCTTTGTCCCATACCAAATTCAGTTGGAAATTTCTCCTAAGTGGAAGAGCCATTAAGATACTGAGTTTTCAAAAAAAAAAAAAGATGTTGAGTTGTCAAAAAGATAATGGATGTACATTATATATATATATATATTATCACTGAATAGGACACCAGGAAAACCCAACAGATTTTTCTACTTGAAAATTTAAAGCTTTAGGGGCGTGGGGGTCTTTGCAGTGAGTGTGCTCTAGCGTTTCTCAGGTAAAACATGGCTAAAAGTTTGTAGAGTAAATGGAAAGGAAAAATGTGTGCTGAAAAGAGAAAAAAGAATGCCCCAAAGGAGCTCAACAGACATAAAAGTATTCTCATAGTAGAATGTGATATTTTAATGGAAGATTTTCAAGAGATAGCAGCTGTTGTAATACCCAAACAGCGCCAAGAGAAGATGGGATGTGTGGGGAATAATGACCAAAAAGACTCAGATGACGTGAAAGTGGAGACTGAGATAAAGAGAAACAAGGAGACTCTTCTAGATCAGAATGGACAGTACCCAGTGTGGATGGACCAGAGCCAGAGAAAAAGGCTGAAGGCAGAATGAGAGAAGAAGGGAGAAAAGCAGAGTAAAGGCAGCAAAGGCAGCAAAGGCAGCGTAGGGCTTGGCCTGGTAGACCTCGCCCCTCAAAAGCTTGCCATGTGGGACAGGTGTTTGATTACAAAGTACAAATTGATTTCAGCTCCCACTAAATGAAAAAATATTTCTGTTCTTTTTTTATATTCTTTTTTTTTTTTTTTTTTTTTTTGAGACAGGCCCTTGCTGTACAGTTTGGGCCAGCCTTGTGCTCACTTTTGTAGCCCCCAAGCCTGTCTTGAACTCTCAGCAATCCTCTTGTCTTAACCTCTTGAGTTATTTCTGTTCATATTTTAATGTGGCCTTTTCATTTACTTCAAACTCAAAACAATTCATTTGTTTTAGGGAATGAATTAAGTATTTCAATATTTGATGAATAAAGTATTTTCATTGATAAAAGCTGTATTGATATTTTAGATGGAAAGTGACCAATACTCAGGTCTTATCAGACACCAAAATCCTGTGAAGTATTAACCTAGTCATAATTGTTGTTACAGTTTGGAAATTATAATCAAATAAATGATGTGATGACCAAAAATTTGAGTGAACTCATTTTTAAAACCTCATTTTGTACAGTCACATCATTTAAAAATACAACAGCAGATCTCATAAGCAGTACTTGTTTGGAGTTTTGATTTTGTATAATTTAGAATAAAGGATTTTGTGTAAAAAAACTTTTATAATACTTTTTTGGATGCAAAAATTTAATTGCATGTGATAAAGTTTTACTGTAAATATATATAACAGGAAATAGGCTAATGCCTTATTTTTTCAAGTAATAAATATATTTGAATTGATTTCAGATGAAAAGTGTTGGAGCGGGCCCGGGGAGATAGCTCTGTAGAAAAAGCATTTGCCTGGCAAATGTAGGGTCCTGAGTTCAATCCCTGGTACCAGAAAAAAAAAAAAGCAAGAAAAAGAAAAACTATTTGAGGAAGACAGAGGTCAGTGACCATTTCTGCCCCTACTATATTAGAGCCACATCCTAGAAAGCCCTGAGGAATTACCAGTAACTGATTATTTCCACATCATCCACAGTATTAGAACAAACAAGGCATTGTATCTCTTTAGGTGAAATGCATGGCTGGCGACCAAATCTAGTCTGTTACATTTGGTATTTGCTCTTCAGCTCTTCCACTTTGTCGACATAAGCTTTCATAGTGCTTTCCTTGGCAGTCCCTTCCAGCTGCTTCTAAGCATCCCATTTGGCTTTGCATTTGAGGACCAACATCCCAGGCCACTCTGTATTTATGTCGCCCACAGTGGCTTGTTTGTAGTGGCTGTAAATGAGTAACATCTCTTGGTTTGATGGCTGGGTCTTGAGGCACTTGACCTCCTCTTCAGCTTTCTCAAACTCAGCCTGAGACATGGCTGAGTTACAGGAGTTCCGCAAAGTTTGTGTAGGAGTTGAGGAGCAGGAAGAAAGGGCATAGGAGCTGACTCAATGTCTTACTTTTTACAACTAGAAAACTTAATATATAAAGAAACTCTAAATATAATTTTAAAACTGTTGGAAAATTTGTTTTAAGTCTCAGAGCACAGCCAGGAACTTGGGAGGCTGAAGCAGGAGAATCACTCTGAGTTTGAGGCTATCCTGTGCTACAGAGTGAGTCCATAGCCAGGCTGAACTACATAAACTCTGTGCAAAAATAAGATAATAATAAAGTCATAGGGCATGAGCAAAAGATTCACAAAACTTCAAACCACTCACAAAAATGTGAAGAAAACCTCACAATCAATGAAAAGAATACAAAAAAATCAAAATATTGAATCTCATTGAAGATACAGAGAGATAAGTATTTTAAGTATTGCTGGTGTGAATATAAATTAATAAAGCTGAATCATGTGATACTTTAATTTTTTGAGAAAACTGTATACTGTTTTCCCCAGCAGCTGCATAATCTCATCGTCAGTACATGGAATTCAGATTTCTCCCTAGACTTCCTGACACTTGTCGCTACCTCCTCTGCAATAACTTTTTCATACTCTTCTCCCTCCTTCTCCTGCCCCTCTTCTCCGGTTTCCCGTTTCTCTTGCTATTTCCCCTCCTTCTTCTTTCCTTTTCACTTTTTCCTTCTTCTACATAGTCCTCCTAATAGGTGGAGTCACTGTAGTTTTGATTTCATCTCTCATAGAAGCACCCTTTCATACATATGTCGTCCATTTATGAATCATCTTTGAAAAAGTGTTTATTCAAATCCTTTATCCAAAATATTGAAAGCAGTATCTCAAAGAAATATTTACACACAAGTATTTATGGCAGCATTATTCATAATAGTCGAGGAATGAGAACGACCTACATATCTATCAAAAGAGTAGTACATAAACAAAATGTGGCACATACACACAACGGAATGGAAGTCATAAAAGGAAAAATAATCTATCACAGGCATTGATAGACTTTGGAGACATACGGTAACTTAAAAAAATCAGACACAAAAGACAAAAAACAGTATGATTTCTCTTATATGTGATATCTGAAGTTGTCAAATTCACAGAAACAGAAAATAAAATGGTAATTACCAGGGACTGGGAAGAATAAGGAACGGGAGTTGTGTAATGGGCATCAAGTTTCAGTTTTTCAGGATGAAAAAATTTTGGAGATATGTTTCAAAAAATGAGATTATAATCAACACTGTTTAACCATATACTAAGAAAAGTTAAAATGATAAATTTTGTTAATTTTTACTTTTTGTATTTTAGGGAAGGGCCTACAGGCTGTTCAGGGTCTCACTCCTAGATCAGACTCATAATCATCTGTCTGTTTACAGCCTCCCAAGAGCTGAGATTATAGGCGCACACTACCATGCCCAGTCTCAGTGTGCCCCAGGGGCAGGGCCGACACGGCAGGCCCAGGGATCGAACTCCTGGCCCCTGTGCCTACTTGCAGGTGTCTTAATCCACCGAGCTATTTGGCCGGCCCCTCCTTCCTATTTTAGATGCTTGTTTGAAGTGGTCCTTTTGGTGGTGGTTCACATTGTGCTATCTGTGTCCTACAGAAAAACAAGAATCCTTATCCCTTTGAAATATTGCAGTACAGGTACTGCCTCACCTGTACATGGGCCTCTTTTCCATGTTTCTTTAACCACTGAGTGCTTAGTCAGCCTTGCCCTTCGGACTTTTCTTGCAAGTCAATCAAATCTTGCCATGTGTGCTACTGAACTTCAGATACCCTGGTTGGGTCCATGTAGTTTGCTTGCATCCTCTTATTTGGGCCCAGGTGAGAGAGAAGCATACCTTGCACAGACATGGGGTGGAACATCCCATGCATTAAGGCAAGTCTCCTCAACTTCAGCATTATTGTCATTTGGGGCCATTTATTGTGGTGTATACTTTAAAATGATAAACAGTATCTCTGGTCTCCGCCAATGATGTGTTTCTAGCATCACTTTTAATTTATGACAACCAACACTATTTCTCAATGTACTTAACAAGGCAAAATTGCTTCTGGTTCAGAACCACTGATATAAAGCCAAGCTTTCCACAAATATCCTAATTTGCCTATGAATTCTTCACCAGAGAGTAAAAGCCAGGAAGGACAAAGATCAGAAACAATGACTGAAGTTGCAATGAGGATTCTAAATCTGGCATGTAGATCTGTAAACCTCATCATCAACTCGATGGACTTGATTTATTGCAATCAATAGCAATGTTTATTTTTTTGTCCATTCCACATGAAATATTCTTAGCTAATAATAGTTGTAACAAAACTTGATGTTCAGGGAGTTTGTCACCCATGACCAGCTTGACTTAACCACCACCAGTTAATACCAAAGTGTTAACAACCTTAATAGTCTGCAGAGATTGGGGAGCGATCCCAGCGGGTTTTGTATCATATCTCCCTAGAACTTACTGGCAATGCTGTTATCAAGGATGTTTACATGGGGATAAAAGGATTTCATCAGTAAAGACTTCTAGGACAGTGTCAGCTTGCTTTGTAATGTTGTTGTTTCCAACACAACAACCACAGATTTCTCGGGTTCCAGATTCATATAGAAATATTTAAAACTGCAGAAAAAAAATTGAAAACCTGTCACTAAGGGTTGGAAGTGGAGTTGGGAGATGACAGTACCCATGTGCATGTAAATAATTTTAGCAGCTTATCCTTGGATGACTTCATGGAAGCTGCTGCCTGTGAGCTTTTGGAAGCCCTCATCAAATCTTTAGAAAAGCAAATTTCAAGCACTAGAGTTCCCAGAGCTTGAATATGCCAACCACTATACCTTCATAACTCACTCAGAATCTCATTCAAAATAAAGGTGAAGGGACTAATGTCTAATGACAGTTTTTTTTTTTTCCACCTGGGAAATATTAGCTTTCATGTGCTTGAAAAGTTCAAGATGAAGAGCGAATGAACCTTCCTCTCAATATCAGAAACTTGGAAATGTTACTCCCCCTGGCCTAGCCAGCAGTCAAAAGCATCAACATAGTTCTATCCTTAGACTCAAATTAAACCCATCAGCTCAACTTGACTATGATGTAGCCATAACATTTCACCACATTAAATGTGTGATAACTGTACATAGCCAAGTAATGTGATCTGACAGTGTCTGTTGTCACCACGGAGCTGTCTTGTCTGAATTGTTTTCTATATCCCAGAATGTTGATGTCCGTCGTGAGTTATTATACTGATCAAAATTTATTGTGATGGTGATAATATAGGTAGTAATAGGTGAAGGCAAAGCAGAAGAAACAAATTAATCTTGATTAAGTACTCACTGTGTCTCAGTGACAGATAGCCCTTAAGGTTGTCTTCAATGATTTCCTACTTCCTGTTGCATACTCTTTTGTGTAATTGTATCAAATGTGTGCAGGACCTGTGACTTGCTTCTAAACAATATCACCAATATCATATGTAAAAATTGATGGATGCCACTCCTCTGTTTTGGCTACATTATGTAACGATAGTGATAGGTGTAATTCCTATGATTATACTGTGGTGTAAGACCCTTTAGAAGAGACTTTCCTTGCTCATTTGATGAAATAAACAGGCACATTGGGGAAACAGAAGTAACAAAAAAACCTACTTATCCAGTGTTCTTATCCCTTTCAGACATTCCCAGTAGAACCGAGACCCAGGTGCTGAGGGACAGCCTGCTCTTTTAACAAGCCCAAAGTTGTTTTCCATGCCTTGTCTCACTTCCCTTGTCTCCCAAATGAATGTTTTGAATTCAGATTGCTTTCCCATAGTCTACTTCTAAGGTAATCTGACCGAAGAGGTAGGGACACTTCAAGTTGGGTGGAAATTTATTAGAAATTCTATCAGGAAGGACCGAAACAAGTTTTGGATAAATGTCCTTAAGCATGCTCTAGGGAAGTGGTGATGACTCTGTAGCACTTGTGCTGGAGCAGGCAAACAAAGCCCTCTCCTTTGGCACATGAGCCAAGTGGCGACGCTGCTTTTTCTAAACTAAAACCTCAGTATTTGGGTTTAATTGTGGTATTGACATCCTGTGACAAATAAATGTGGTTAGCCTGCAGTTTGGGGACTAAGTCTCTAAAAGGTTCACCAGGACTGCTCTAGGCAAAGTGCAAATAATTGTAAGGTGGGAAAGAAATAAGCTGATCAGGAGCTACTGTTTAGTTTTGTTAACTTCAACATTTATCTGCCATATTTTGAACAATATGACCCTAAAAACTCTGAGCGGGTTGGAGGGTGGGTGATGGTGTTCTCCCACTCCATAGATAGTTCCTTCATTGTGAAAACACATATTAACATTCTGATTTATCCAGTCTTGCAAGTTTGGTTGGTGTGAGCCAGTTTCAAAAGACCTGTCTACTTTTGAACAAGCTGCATTTGATTAAAGGATCAGTATAGGGAACCACTCAGACTCCCTCAAAGTTCAGGGGCATCCAAGGACACCTGAGGCTATGACCTCACTTGTCTAGCACAGGTGCACAGTGGGATACAGTTATACACCCATCCCTTAGCACAGGTAAACATGTGCATGCGTTGGTTATAGCACTTTGTACAAATGTAGACGTAAGAGAGCAACCTGTGTAAGAATTATACAATAAAAATGCAGGTGGTTCTCTTGCTTTTGTGCTCTGCCCTGCTCCATGCTGCCTACTGCTGTTACTCATGTCTTACACACATGTGTTCTTTAACCATGGGCCTTAACCGCTCACTGATAAAAATCTCCCTTTGGCCCCCCAAGTGGGACAACACTTGGATTTTGGAATGGCTACCCCGGAAGGCTCTTTCTAGCAGGGAAGACAGATTCCTTTTATGTACTTTTCATTTGTCAAAACATAATGATCAAAAAACCCATAATGATCATTATGAAGTCAACTTCGTGCACTAACTATTCAGGAAATATATCCATTTCCTGGCATTAAATTTTGAAAAGGCACAAGGTCCTGAGTTCAATCCCTGTTACCAGCAAAAAAAAAAAAAAAAAAAAAAAAAAAAAGAAAAGAAAAATTTTGAAAATAATGCATTGTTTATGAGTAGTGTTAGATAATATCATGAGCAATCCTCAAATTTACATAAATCTGAGGCTGGCTGATATACTCAAGTTTAACAGAGTGAATGTATTTCTGTTGGGGCAAAGCTAAGGTCATAGTCACAGAATTTTTGAGGTAAGAGCAGGGATTCTCAGGGCCAGGGAGATGACTCAGTAGAATAAGTGCTTCCCTGGCAAGCGCAAGGGCCTGAGTTCAATCCCCGGTTCTGCCAATAAAAAAAATAAATAAATAAAAATAGAAAAAGAGCAGTGATTCTTAAACTGTATTCAAAATATCTGTACAGACCTCAATAGATTTCACAAGAACTATTAATATTTCTCATAAATATTAATGGCTGTTTTACAGATGAATATAGATATTTTTATTGTGGTACTTCTAAATTCTTGGTAGTGGATAGTTTTGGTCAGTGTATATTTTCTGAATTTGAAATAAAACTGCTGCCATATAGGGAAGGCCTTGGTATATCTTTTTCTTGAAAAACTTTTAGGATAATGGGGAATTCTCATATTAAGAAACTAAGGGCCATGAGTTTAGATAAATTTTGAACATTTCTCTTTGAATATTTTTCTTAATAATCAATTTTTCAAACTGGGTTTTGAGATGTAGAGTAGGAGGATCAGTTACCTTCTCTGGCTGAGATTTTGCTGGAAGTGGATATTTGGGCTATACGTGAGGTTGACATTTCGTTATGAAAATTTCGGAGTGTGGCTTTTCTCTGGGTGAAGCCTGTTTCCAGCCTGTGCAAATACTGCTAGGGCACAGGGAAGGGGGAAATGGCTCTCCCTGGAGCTCACCCTGAGATCCTGGCAAAGGTGGAGTAGTGTTCCCAGAAGTCATCAAGGAAGACAGCTGTATTCCAGGCAGCAAGCTTGGATGCACCCTGATGTTGCTGTAGCGCTTGCCTGGAGTTGCAGAGTCTGTGTCCTTCTGGAACCTTCTCTAAGCCCACAGATGAGAACACATGCTAGGGAGTCGCAAGGCCCTTCGGCATGGTGGTGTTTCTCATTTCTGTAGTGCTTTATAACTTCGCATCTATTTTATCTTGCTGGCTCTTGCAGCCCAGGAAGGAAGGGCAAAATGATCTCATTTTAAAGATAGGTGCTCTGTCTCCCCTGAGATTTCCATGTAACAGAATCACAGCAGATATAATCTGAGCCTGTTAGAAAGGTACTTACATATGTAGGCTTCAATTTAAGATGTAACTTAAAAAGTATAATTATATTTTAAGAATCACAAATCTCCTAATCAGAATTTGTACTCACATTAAAACATGCATAAAATAATATATTCTAAAAATATACTTGACAATCCAGGAATTCAAAGTGGAAATATTATATTTAATAATAAATAAAGAATGTTTAATTTTAAAAGTCCCATTACTTAGTATTACTTTGAATATGTCTCTTTGAACAAGATACTTTACATAGATTATTCTATTTCATTATTACCATTATTTCCTGTTTATCTAATTTTTAAGACAGGAAAATATAGGTTAATAGCTACACATATCTAAAGCATGGGTAGGCTGTAATATGTTGCTGATATTTTCTCTTATTCTACATTTTCAGCCTGATATATAAATACAGAAGAATTATCTATAAATAAGAGAATCCGGGTGTTTCTTATATCATTATTTATTTCTTACCTCCTTTTATGGGCTAGATAAATATTTAGAACCTTTGACTCCCTTTTGGATTGTTTTGCTATGCAGGTCTTGAGTGTTCTATAAAGCCTGACAAGAATCATGGACAAAAGAGAGTTAAGCTGAACTGAATTCATCAGGCCCTTTCTCTAACCCACTAAATATCTCATTACTATTGACCAGCCGGATGTCAGCATGTCACACATTATTCTGAGAGCAGCGCAAGAGCCCCTCAGGTCGACAGATAATCAAGAAACAGTGTTATGAGAGTTGACATCTTATGAATAATTATTTTAAAAATCTGTTCATTTCTGTTCCTTCAAATCCAGATGGGTGAGTTGGTTCTACCAAGGTGCCAGTTAAACAAGGTACCAGTTGCTTTCTCTTTTGTTAAAGTAACTTTATTTATGTTGTGAGAGTTTATGGCCCAGAAAGTAAGACAAATAACTCTGTGTGAAACAGGTAAGACTCAGATTCCTCTGGGAGCTCCTCTTAGAGGTGGGGCCTCAATTGTTTTCCTGGTTCATATCTGTTAGTAAAACGTTTTGTGATTAGAATGGCAAATGGTAGAAAATGGATAGCTACAACAGACTATGAACATAAAATTCTCTCTCTCTCTCTCTCTCTCTCTCTCTCTCTCTCTCTCTCTCTCTCTCTCTCTCTATTGGTTGACTGGTCCTAAATTCTCTATGTAGCACTGGCTGGCTTTGAACTCACAGAAACTCACCTGCCTTGGCCTCCTGAGCTCTAGTATTTCAGGCATGCATCACCGTGTCTGGCCTGAACATAAATTTCTAAATTCATTCACTACAACTTTGAAGGACATCTACCTAAACCTTCTTGCTACCTAAACCTTTGGGTTAGAAGAGTTTGAGGGCAGGGCTGGCTATAGCTTTCCCAAAATGTATTTGAGATGATGCCTGCTAGAATTTATATCTAGATGATCCCTCAAACCTCATGTGCTTGTTGAAGGGACTTTTGGGACATGAGCCTGGAGTCAGGAGGTGGATCACAGGGTCATGATGACCTGAAAGGGTCTACCTCCCTCATTCCCCTTTGATCTGTCTCTTTCCTGTTGCTATGCCAAGGGTTGTTTTTCCTCAGCTATGCACTCTGTGATGCTGCCCTGATTTGGAGCCAGCTGATTATAGATTAGAAGTACGAGCAGAATTGTACCCTTCCTCCTCACAGTTTCAGAGGTCAGGTACTGTGCCTCAGCAAATAAGAAAACAACAACAACAACAGCAGCAATGAAACAACTCCTGCTCTCCCAGAGTGTGAAACCCACGCAAGCCAAGACAGCAAGGTGGAGAAGGGAATACATGTACTCTGTGCCTTTAGGAAGCTGATGTGGGCTCCTACCCTGAGTGTTGCCCTACTGCCCGTAGACAGGCTCTCTGTTCCTCAAAAGCTATTTCACATAGCTGCTG
>NW_004524635.1:8302779-8307595 GCF_000260255.1 Octodon degus
AGTGATCCGCCTGTTTTCAGTCTCCCAAGCACTGGGATTACAGGTATGTGCCACCAAGCCCAATCTCAATTTCCATCTCAGTGCACTCCAGAGGTGGGACTGGCATGGCATGTGGTGCTGGGGATTGAACCCTGGTCCCTGTGCTCTTCCTAAACAGGTGCTTTAGTCTGCTGAGCTATCTGGAAGACCTTTGCACTGTCGTTTGTCCTTCTCAAACCACAGTTTCCTCTTTTGTCATGTTAATGGTCCCCAAGATGACACAGCCCTGAACAAATGGGGAACTGAGCAGACTCAGTCTCTGTAGGGTTGAGTTACTCCTTCCAGAGTCACATAGGTAGGCAACAGCAAAACAAAAGCTTCAATCTGAGTTATGCTTCCTTGTGTAACTACAGTTTATCCTTTCATATTAATCAAGCCTGCTTTATGGAGTTGAGAGAAAGATTTTTAGGTCAAGGGTGATCAAACATTCTGATTTACCTGGAAGTGAGGGGTTCCTGGAACATGAGATTAGCAGTTTTAAAAGTAAGAGAACTGGGGTGGACAGGAACAAATTGGTCCCTGCAGTTGGTTACCATTTTTTTCAACTCTGTTTCTAGCCCAGAATCATCAGAATAGCTCGGTAATGCAGATACATAGGCCTCATCCCAGACAACTCAATGTAAATAAATGAGAATATTTATACAATGTAAAAGTTATTCTGAGTTAGAATACAATATCAAGGACCTTTTTCCTTTGGCAGACTGTACAGAAGATATGTTTTCATAATCATCCACAACAAAATTGGGGAAAATGGTTCAACAAAAAGTCTTACTGAAAAACATATGGGAGACAGTTGCCTTCCTCAAGGATGTAACAGCTGGAGCAGACCCCCAATTGCCTGAACCAGCCAACTGCAGTGCTGAGGGTGGGGCTCCAAGGACCACGGTGCCAGCACAGCCCCAGGACCTGTTTGGGGAGGCAGATGCTGCTCCTGCACAGCCAGCTTCTGGAGGTTGGCATCCAGTCCCCCTGGCTCATCTCGAGGAGGCGGCAGAACCTGGGCAATATGGTGTGATAAAAGCAAATCTCTGTGGGGTGGGAGCTTTCTTTTCACTGCTGAATAAAATAAGTGCACTCAGAGAGGTTTGATGGAAACTGACTTTCTTTTTAAAAATAATTGGAGATGTTAGCCTTAAGGCAAAGACTGATAAGAAAAATCAGTTTTGAGTTAAACTTCACAAGGAATAGGGCCTATCATGTGATGCTTAGGACAGCCAATGTGCCATGGCTTTCATGGTCCTTTGGGGTTCTGTGTCACCTGTGGTCTTGTGAGAAGAGATTAAAGTCAAGAATCTTCTCATCTGTGGATTTAGAAACTGCAATGGCCAAAACCACAACTCTAAGTAAAATTTCTATGAGTCTATATATAATTCTTTTTTATTTTGTTGGTTAAAAACAATAGTATTCAATACAACTTGTGAGAAAATGGCACTAGTCCCCAATAGGTATGTTCATTTTTATGTTTCCATGTTCCATAAGTTTTGAAGTAATTGGAAAAACAAGAAAAAAATCTACCTATTTAATTAAAAATGCTACTACTTAAAGTTTCACTTAATAGTATAAAATTGATGTGCACTCAATGGAAGCTGCACATCAAATTCTGAATTTTTACCTTTTCCCAGGAAGACAAATTGTGGTGCAACCCGAAACTGGGCAGTGGGTGAGCACAACTTCGTCCTCTGCAACTTCGTGGAGACAGCACAGCAACACTCTGCCACACAGCACCATAGTAAGTCTAGGAACATCCATACATAAATTTAAATCTCTGAATATTTTTGCATTTGTGGGTGGGTGTTAGACAAGCTCAGAAACTTGCCCCACTTCCTCTTCATGTGCATGCTTATCCTTCAGTGTTGAAAGGTAAAAAGGGACAGTTGCATTTCCCAGGCTATTTTCCATTTAGGGTGAAAGATTCACATAACCTCCACCCATTAGCACAGGCTTGAACAACATGCCTAATAAATATTTGTTGATGAAGGATCTCTTGGTTCATTTTGTGATTGCAAAGATACCAGCTACATTCATTGTGATGTTGTCTATAAGTAACCAAAGCACAGGAATTTTAAACAAAATGAGAAATAGGCTCTAGAACCTGAGAACAAACTGAAACCAGGGAATCCTTCTGATTCCTACAATTTCTTGTCTCTATTTCAGTTTATAACTGAAAACTATAAACCTATTTCCTACCAATATTTAATTCAATGCAAAAAAACCCTCCAAATTACTTATAGACATTTTAAACAAAATGGATTAAACACAAAATTTTGATGTTGATAACACTGAGACGTGTGTAAGAACAAGCTCTTATTTGGTCCCTTAAGGATGACTCCCAAAACATCACAGAAACTGACTAGTGTTTCACCTTCATAGAGCTGACAGTTGAGCAGAAAAGGAGACCTTGGGCAACCCATCCTAAGGAGAATCCTTACTGGAGCCTTCAGAATAGATAGTTATCAGGAACAGTCAGTTATCTCTTTTTGGTTAGGGAAAATCTCTTAGTATCAGGGCTACCCCTGTCTTCAGGCAAAGCATCACTATATGCCGAGGTCAAAATCTTCTGGGATAGAAAGGAGAAAAGCCTCACAGAAGAGGAGGGGACTCAAAGTTGTAATAGTAAGTAAGTCACAAGAGAATTTCTATTTTCCCCACCAACAGCAGATTTTAATCTGTGGGCATAGATGAGTGTCCTTCCTTCAAATGACAAACATTGAAAGACTACAAAGGCTCAAATCAGAAGAATGTGGATTTTTTTTTTTTTGTGGCCAGCTCAGCCCACCCTGGGGGTGGGGCTGGTGTGGCATATGGTGCCTGGGATTGAACCGTGGTCCCTGAGCTTACCTAAGCTTGCTTAAGCAGACACTTTAGGCCGCTAAACTATCCCACTGGCCCCAAGCATGTGGATTCTGAAAGACAGCTGCAGTTCTTTTACATAAACTTACAGTTTTGCCTAAGGAGAGTCACATGGGGAGAAGACACTCTCTCAGGCTTTCACAGAGAGCTCATTGGCCAAGCATTGGCCGTGACTTATCCACATGGCTGACACTGACAAAGGTTCTACAATCTGAGGTACAGGATCTCAGGATAAATCCTGAGGGCATTTCACTGACCTTCTCAGACCCAAAAGCTACAACTCTTGTTGCATAGGTCCTGCTTTACCTTGGTCTTAACCATCCAGCAGAAAAGTATAAAAACGAAATATAAGAAATAAAGCCATGCTGTTATGTTGAGCTGTGGGGGACTCAGGTCAATAATTTCTGACATTGCCAGTTAAACAGAAGACCCAATGCTATTATGGGCTACTGGACTCTTTTAGAATATTTTGCTAAGTTTACACACCTACAGTATTCAATAACGGAACTTAGAAAAAATGGGGTATACCTATGAATGTCCATTTTGTATCTGTGTATTCAAAGTGGTTGGGATAGATATATAGTTGCATTCTCTTAATGAATAGAATGATTTGTTCTAATGGTGTTTGTAAATAGGATCACAAGTCTGCATCTTGTACAGCAATTAACCACTAAGAAGAATATATGCAGTGTATTATTTGTTGAAACTGTACTTCCGATTTGATTTGAAACTGTTTCATTGCTATCTGTTTATCAATAAAACTTTGAAAAAAAACAAAACAAAAAAACCCCAAAAACAATAAAATAAAATAAAGTAAAATGTGAAAAAAAAAAAAAAAACCCAACTTACAGTTTTTCCTGAATGGACCTGGTTTGATTCCAATGAGATCTTTAGCATCATTCTCCCCTATGAGCATTCACACTGTGAGCATTTTGGAGAGGGATACAAACTTGGTTACTATTTTGAGATATTTTTTTAAAAATCCATAAATTTTTAAGATGTAGAAAATTTCTGGTAACTTCTAGGCATGGCTACCTAACCACCTCTTTGGTATTAAGAGCTGCAGACTCCAGTTCTGAGACAATGCGAGTCCAAGAGCAATGGGCCTGGGATCAGAAAGAACAGAGGTGCCCAGGCTCTGATGCAGTGTCTTAGACCCCGTGGTGGCAAACGTATGGCACAGGTTTTAGCAGTTTTTCTTTTAAGACAGAGGATGAATATGCACATTGTTTTCTCTAAACTAGATCTTCAATAGTAAGGTATAATTGCAGTATTGGCACTTGGTGATAAGTAAGTGGGGTCGGGGCTGCAGTTGGGCACTTGTCTCTAAAAGGTTCATTTGTACTGTACCTAGGCCTTAGTTCCTTATCTGCACAATGGTAAGCTCCAGCTCTACATTGGGAATATCTGTAGGCCAAGAGATTGTCTACGAAAAATACGTAAAAGTATAAACAGAAGATGGGAGGAGAATATTTTGTGCATTAGCTGTTTTGCCCCAGAGAACAAATTGGTGTGAAATCTTGAACATGAGGGAGTGGAGGAAGAGCTGAACTCAGCTCACACCCACACACATGCCATAGCCAGAGGAGGCTTCACCCTGGTTATGTACCAGATGCACTAAAGGCCATCGCCAGTAGCTATGAAGTGTCACTGGGATGCTTGCTGTCTGATTGCCCAGCAAGTCCTGAGTGAAGAGAGTCGGCTGCTCCAGGGAGGTCAGCTGTTTCCAGTGGCTCAGCTGCAGGTTCGGCTGGAGGCATCCACGCACTCAAGTTCTGGGAAATGTCTGTTATCTGCATTGTGACCTGAGACAGGTCAGCTGTGTGGTGGCAGATAAACTGTCACAGAGATGGCCTGGGCCATGATGGGAAAAATGAAGAATGAATCTGGGGAAGGCACTGAGCTCTCTGGAAGCAGTAGAATAAGC
>NW_004524635.1:8308540-8310174 GCF_000260255.1 Octodon degus
GGAAACTGTATATGTGTGCGTGGTTGCTCTAGGCAAGCAATCTAACTAGTCCATTATCTAACATAGTCAGCCACATAGTCAAAACCACTGTTCTGCATGAGCATATCGAGTTTAAATCTAAGCTTCAGAGAAACTATCTCATTGTTCAAAATAAATAGGTAAATTGAAGACCACTGAATCAGCACTTCTCCATTGGCTGCTGTGTGTGCATCACCTGTAGACCACGTGAGAATGCAAAATTCAGGGTGCAGCAAATCTGGGGTGAAGCTGGTGTTGCTTTTCTAGCCAGCTCCAAAGGGCTGGGCAGACTTCTGGCCCATCACACCTTAAGATCACACTTTGAGAAAGATGAAAGAGATGGACTTTCTGCATGAAAGTTTTTGTGGCATCCACACCACTCAGAATTTTTCTTTACTGCTCACTTTTGCATTTGTTTGTGCTTTTGAGCATTTGTTACCTTTATTCTGAAGTAGTTTGTTTTAAATTCAATTTACATATCATTCAATTCACCATTTTACAGTGTGCAATTCAATGAGTTTTATTATATTCGTAGTTAGGGCAGAATTACCACTCACAATTTAGACATGTCCATCACTCCAAAATTCTTTTGGGTAATTTTATATGTCAGGCTAACTGAGCTCTAGGTTACACAGATATTTGTTTAAACATTATTCTGTGTGTTTCTATGAGGTTATTTTTGGATGAGCAAACACTGAATTCAGTGGACTGAATAAAGCAGATTGTCCTCTCTGGCATGACCGAGCCTCTTCTGAGCAGTTGGAGGCCTAACCAGAGGATGGCCTTTCTCTGTACAAGAAGGAGAGGCTACATCCTGCCTCCCTACCTTTGAGCTGAACCATCAGCTTTTTCTTGCTCTTGAACTTAACAAGAAATGGGACTTTCTTGTATCTTGACCTTGGCAATTTTGGGACTGGAACATCATCTCCTTTTCCTATTCTCAGGTCTTCGGAAAAGATTGGGACTACTCTCATGGGACTCCAGCCAGCTGCTGCATGTTGAAGATCTTGGAATTTGTCAACTCCCTGCCAACTTGGGCCAACCCAAGTGGTTGTTTTTCTGGAGAACACTTACTAATACAGTAACCCAATATTCATTAAAAATCGGTCCCCATTACCTGCTCTCCTCAGCACCTGAAAAATCACAGCCTACTTTGTGCCTCTATGTTCTTGCCTATTCTCTACATTGCCTATAATTGGAGTCATAATATGTTGTCTTTTGAGAATATCTTCTTCCAGTCAGCATCACATTGTTTTATCCATGTTATAGCATATATTGCCCTCTTTACAGCTCTTTTCAATCTAGCTCCATAAAAAATAATTTTTTTTTTGTATTTTAGGGAAGGGTCTACAGGGTATTCAGCATCTCGCTACTAGATTAGACTCATAGTGATCCTCCTGTTTACAGCCTCCCAAAAGCTGGGATTATGAGCATGTACCACCATGCCCAGTCTCACCAATATAGCTTAAAATCTCAATCTGGGTCCCAGCCAGAGAAGCAGGCATCATTATTTATTGTATCTCCAACACTAAAGACAGTGTCTGCGCTTCATTAAGTGCTGAATAAGCAGCTGTCCAATGAATGCATGAAAGGCAAAACCCATTGGATTAGAGATA
>NW_004524635.1:8310624-8321698 GCF_000260255.1 Octodon degus
TTTGCGGAACCGGGGATTGAACTCAGATCCTTGCGTTTGCCAGTCAAGCACTTATCCTACTGAGCCATCTCCCCCTTCCCTGTTTAATATAAAAAATATTCAATGAATCAGAAAAAAGTGATTTGTAAAAACAAAGATGTGGTATTTTTACTCAATGGAGTATTTTTTTACTCAGGTATAAAAAAAACATAAATTTGAGACTTTTATAGGTTAATGGATGCAACTAGAAACTGTATTGGTAAATGAAATAAATCAGACCCACATGGGCAAACATAAAAAAAAAAAAAGAAGTTTTGCAATGGACAGGGAGTGGGTGGGAAAAGGTGACTGAATGTTTTAATAACTCCAGTTTTTATCAAGTGATAACAAGAACCAGAAGAAGTGACTTTCTGGAGTACACATCAAGCACTCGGTTCCAAACCTTATATCTAGACTAGTTTTTCAGAGCAACCAGTTTAACTTCAGAGTTGTTCTAAAGTCAAGTTAGTTTTCACACTGATGATAGGAATCTATTTCACTCTTAAGAACTTGCTATAAACTTAGGAAATGTGGAATGAGTGACATATAAAGAACTTCTCAAAGTGGAGCCACTGTATTTTAAGTTGAATTCATTTATATTTAACACACATCAATTACATATCTACTCTGAAGAAAACATTGGGACTGTAAAGACGGACAAGACAGAATTTCCCTCAAGAAGTTTGTAATTTACTCTATGTTCATTCATTTGGAAGTAATCTTTAAACTACTTAACACATGTCTGAAAAAAGGAAAGCTTTACCTGTAATTGAATTATGAGTTTAACCTTCACTCCCATGATTTTTCTTCCAGAAGTTGCAAGAAGTTGGAAATATCTACCCATTATCATTTCACTTTTATATAAGCATGAACATTTAAGGATTATAGCATTATAATGTTAATCAGGAACCCCCAAGGCCAGTCTTAGCCTATCCTGTCCCTTTTGACTTTCTTCTCCACCTTCAGCAATGTTAATGCTTTTACTTTGTATGCAAATCCAACCATGTTGTTTACCAGCTGAAAATTCCTCTTTGGCAGGTTGATGTTAGCATGGTCACATCTTCATTTGTGCAGTGGCAACAAAATAAACCAGCTGCATATCATTCACAAAAAAAAAAAAAAAATTCAGAAGTGAAATGATTCAGAAAGGTTTAAAATAAAGGAATGAAAGAAAAAACTCAGAAATACTAACAAAAAGCCCAAAGTGCATGACATATAAAATAGATTAGGCAGAATTCATTTAAAATTTTAACAAAAAGAGTTTTCATGTTGAAAAAGAGATATATTTTTAGAAGCCTGTCACAAATCTTTAACCTCCTATTAACACATTAAGAGAAACCAGAATTTTACAGAGTAACAAAAACAAAAGCACATTGAGAGATAGTAAATCACTTCTTTCAGAATTTTATAGATGGAGAATATAGCTAAGTATATAATGATAGGAATAGAGCAATAAAAATGATATCATAATTAACTTTAGATTTAATATGTATCTAATAAAAGTAACTTCACATAATTTTCAAATATGATGGTAACAGTGGAACAATGGAACATGTATACTACATGAACAACAAAGGAAAAATCACACAAAATCTGTAGGGAAGAAATTAGATGAGTCATATTCTCTGATTTGGGGTCAATAAAACTGGAAATTAATGAGAAAACAAAAGCCAAACATTCATTCCAAGTTGAAAGTAATCATATAGAATGGTATACTAACTTTTCAGATAAATGAGATATTATAATAATGTGGTTAAATTAGTATCAGTTGTGGATATAAATGCAATGAGAATGCCTCACTCAAAAGCCTGTTTTGTCTGCTGTGTAGGACAGTTCATAGTCTTCAATTATATTTACCGCAAAAAAAAAAAAAAAAAAAAAAAAAGAAAAGAAAAGAGGGTGGTATCCATTATATCATAGGTGTGTGTATAGTCTAGCTCCCCAAGCTACATTAAAATGTCAATGAAGCATTAGCATAATGCTAAACAACAAGAAAAGGGAAGAGGAAACATGAGCCGAGGAGTTTCCATGTATTTTGCAAAGTTAAAAAACACCTGCACGAACTGAACAGTTCAAGTTATTATTCAGGCACCTACAAACAATGATACTAACAAGTAGTGTGTAATTCACACTAAAACGTCTGTCAGATTCGGGTCTAACTGCGGGGGAGGGGTTGAAAGCACAACCTGTCCTGGGGCTGTCAAAGCAAGTCTTCTCAGGGAGTGGGGTACTTGGGTCCCCACCTCCCACTGTGTGACCAAACATCTGGCTCACCACACTGCTCCACGTGGTCTTGAAGGTCCATATTCTAGTGGGCCTGAGAAATCAAGGCTTGAATTCCAAGGACATGAGGAGTGGTTTAAGAAGAGTAGGGCAGGGGGCCTGCCCCTTAGCTCAGTTCTTTAAGTGGCTGCTTCCACAAAGCAGTCAGGCTCAGTTTGTTGGTTCGATCCTCACAACTCAAGACAGCCAAACTTAAAAAAAAAAGAAAAAGAAAAAGAAAAAAAAGAACTGTAGAGCAGTAGGGCAGGAGCAAGTAGTAGAAAGAAAGAGAGGAGAAATGGCCTGACCCTGTCTGGTTCAATGAACGATTTGAGACAATGAATCATAGATGTTATCATTTGAAGATTTCACAAGAATATGGCATTTGTAACAAATAAAGACTACCATACAACTAACTATCTCGTGATAGCTACAATCAATAGGCCAGAGAGATATTCAGAGACTATGTTGTGAAACATTTAAAATTCAATATAATTAAAAGATAAAATTAAAAATGCCCCACAGAAAATAAATAAAAGCATAAATAAATAAATAAATGTGTGGTAGATAGAAAAAATATGACAATATTTGAGGATCAAAGGAAGACTGTACTTCAATTTTAGGAGGTACAGAAAGAAAAAAATGGGAAAATAAAGGAAGGGAAATTGTTAGGAAAAATTACAAGAAAATCTTTTAAAAATGAAGGACGCATCTATTTTTTAATTTAATTTAATTTAATTTGGTACTGGGAATAGAACTCAGGACCTTGCACTTGCCAGGCAGGCACTGTGCTGCTGAGCTACATCCTTGGCCCAGGGTACACCTATAGGTTGAGACAGCCCATCTCAATCAGTGGAAAGAAACTGCACTGACGTCTGTCGCTTTGAAAACTAAGGGTTGGAGATAAAAGTAAGTGGCAAAAATAGGACACAAATAGGAGCATGGGAACGAAAGTCATCTTGGACCCTCGACCTTCAATACCAAATGCTAGAAAATAGTGGGAAAATGTTTAGAATTAAGAGCGAATGACATTAAAACTAGAGTTCCTTACCTCGCAAAAGTAGAAATTAGCTGTGTTCTAAAATGGAAGGATTTTAGGTATATAAGGAAGTCATTCTTTTCAGGGAACGTGTTGGAGAGCATGAGTCAGCAAACTAAAAAGGTGAAGTAAAAAATGAAAATATGAAATCCAGGAAATATAGGGTTTTAGATAGGAAAAGGGCAAAAGGGAACCCCTGGGCTACGGCTATAAAATTGGGTCTGAAGAGCAACATATCTGGATGTAGCAGGTTTGCAAATGTAAGCTGGGGAGGAAATCACATGAGTGCAAGAGGAATTGAACGGTTGCTTGATGTGCTCCAGGGATTGGAAAAAAGTAAGTTTTCTACCTAATCCCCAGAAAGATTTGGAAAATCATAGGTTTAGGTACATAGACTACTAAACAGAAGAAGAGGGCTGGGGAGATAGCTCAGTAGAATTAGCACTTGCCCAGCAAGTGAAAGATCCTAAATTCAATCCCCAGTACTGCAAAAGAAAGAAAGAGAAGGAAGGAAGGAAAGAAAGAAATAAATAAACAAAGAAACAAAGAAAGAAAGAAAGGTAAGACAAATATGAACTCAAAAACTAGTAAGTATCATAAGAATGAAAAGATTATATAGCTCAACAGTAATTCATGAATACTGGTTAAAATTTAATGTCAGAAATTTATATTAGAAGAGGATGTTGGATTGTACTCAGTTTCTATAACAGAGTCAAGTATAATAATGAGCATTATAGATCTTCTAAAACTTCTCATGGAAATTAGTAGAAGTTTTGAAAAATTGTTAAACTTTTATATTAAGCTTAGAAGAAAAATATATGTATAAGCATTAAACTTAAAAGGCTGAAAAGACAAAAAAAAAATCCCTAAAAATGCTAAAAAAAAATGTGAGTGTTACTAAAGATAAAACTTGAAATGAGTGAAGATAATAAGAGCAGATTCAATCAATAAAACCAAAAGCTTGTTTTGTAAAAAACCAACATAGTGATAAAACTCTGGACAACACTGATTAATAAAAAGAAGAGAACAAGTAACTAAGTTATATTAGAAATAAGAAAGAGTTGATAACAACTGATTTTAAAAACTGCTTATGGTGTTTTTGGCATGTGGATGTTTCTCTTATTTTTTTTTTTTATTTTTTATTTTTTGGCAGAACCAGGGATTGAACTCAGGCCCTTGCGCTTGCCAGGGAAGCGCTTATTCCACTGAGCCATCTCCCCGGCCCCTTCTCTTATTTTTAGTAAAAAAAAAAAAAAAAAGCTATCAAATAAAACTTTGTTTCCATATTCGATGAGTTAGCCCATTCAGAAGCATCTAATAACTTTATATATTCTTGCTTGGTGCTTTAATCACTTAAAAAATAAAGTGGCATTAAAATAAAAATTTTTAAACAATCTCTAACCTATTTTTAAGACATTTATTAAATCTGGAAAATGATAAATTTTTCCCCCAAAATACAAATACACTAGAAGAACTAAAAAGGAAAAAAAAAGAAAGAAAGAAAGAGAAAAGTAAAAGAAAGAAAATCCAGTTACATTCTGTTAATGAATAGAATGATTTGTTCTAGTGGTGTTTGTAAATAGGATATCTAGTCCGCATCTTGTACAGCAATTAACCACTAAGAAGAATGTATGCAGTGTGTTAGTTATTGAAACTGTCCTAGCGATTTGATTTGAAACTGTCTCATTGCTATTTGCTTATCAATAACATTATGGAAAATAAAGAAAGAAAGAAAGAACTTTGCAAGGGCAAAAAAAAATCTGAAGGAAAAAAGACAAAAACTTTTCCATAACTATCAGAACATAATAGAAGTTTCCAGAAGTTATAATAGTGTGCCATTTAAAAAAAAGAATCTTTCAGGTTCTTACACTAAGGAGTCAATATGATGTTTATATATGTGGATCTGATTTATTTCACTAAAGAGTATGGTCTCGAGTTGTGTCCATTTACCTATAAAAGCCTCGAGTTTATATTTCTTTATAGCGGAGTAATACTCCATTCTATAAGAACTTGAAAGAGTAAATAAAATCTGAAAAGTATAATAGTTACTATGAAAAGGAAGAAGCTGCTCAATAGAAAAGAACAACTAGGATGAGGAAAATGAGAAAGGAAAGGGGAAAAAGTGTATATCTGCACAAGATAGCTAAGATAATTGTACTACTAATTTTTATTGGTTTACTGAAAGTTACAGTTAATGCTTAATTTTTTTGACCAATTTTACATGTTTATATCTGGTAATCTGAACTACTTTGGAGACAACATGCAGTATAACAACCATTGTTGAATGCCTGTCATCTTGTTTTTTGAAATTCTACATATTTCTAATGTTTTTAATTTTTAAATATTCTCTTTAAAATAAAAAAAATGCATTAAAAAGTATCAATGGAGAGAAATAGTTAAAAGACTCTAGCTCATGCACAATGAGAAGTGAGTATATTAGTAAGGCATAAGTAATATGCAGAATTTGAGAAAATTATTGTTGACATGATTATATAGCTTAAAAAGTATGTTCTTTAATTATAAAAAATTTTTAAAATTTAAATAACTATAATTGAAGTGTATTTTTAAAAACTGTTTAAGTATCAGGCTCAGTTGTGTATGATTAGTATATCATCTTGGTAAAAGAAAAGTACCAAGTACTTAGTACCTCTAGGCTTTTATTTTTTTTATTTTTTTAAGCTATTTTATTTTATTTTATTTATGTGTGTGTGTGTGTGTGTGTGTGTGTGTGTGTGGCCAGCTCAGCCCACCAGGGGGCGGGCTGGCTGGCATGTGGTGCTGGGGGATTGAACCGCGGTCCCTGTGCTTTGCTAAGCTTGTTCTAAGTAGGTGCTTTAGACCACTGAGCCATCTCCCCAGCCCCCCTCTAGGCTTTTAGTCTCCTAATATTACACTTCCATTTCCCGGCAGGAAATGCTCACCAAAACTGTAATAGATTCAGAAGTTAGTTGAAATGCCACACAGGAGAAAGAGTCACAAGAATCTAGCTTTTCCTCTTTTTTCGTAGATTTTCTTTTTGAGAGCACTTTTATGTTCACAGCAAAAGTGAGTGGGCGGTGCAGAGCGTTCCTGTAGACGCCTCGCTTGTCCACGCATAGCCTCCTGCGCTAGCAACATTCCCATGAGCACGGGACATCTGTTACAGCGACCCGATTGGTCACCACGGACGATCAGTCTACACAGACTGCTCATGTCACCCAAGTGTAAAGCATTCATGAGTAGTACACTGCAGTGTTCACTCTTGGGTTGGACATTATATGACTTTGGACAAATTTATAATGATAAATCTTCCTCCCGTAGCATTATACCGAATCTCTTCACTGCCTGGAAATCCGTTCGTTGTGCCTCTGTCTCCTCCTCTTTCTCTCCCAGTTAGTTCCTGGCAGCCAGTAGTCTTTCTATTGAGTTCTTAGTTTTCGTCTTTTCCACACTGGCAACTACTCTGCCTAAGATGGGTTGTTTGTTTTGTGTTGGGAGGACTGCAGATTGAACCCTGGGCCTTCACACTCAGCTACAGCCCTAGGCTTTCTTTCAGCTCTTTTGAGATGGGATCTTTACAAGATTTCCAGGCTGTGCTGAAACTTGCAATCCTCCTGCCTCACAGAGTACTGGGATTGCAGCCAAGCACCACCGTGCCTAGTTTGTTCTGTTACAAATTTTAAAGCCAACATTTATTACATGGAATTTGGGGTATATAATTAATTTCTTTACTCTCCTTGGACGTTAATTTCCGCATCTACAGAATGATGAAAGAGTGCCTGCTCTGCCCCCCAGAAATTCTGGGGCTACTGCGCATGTTGATGGCATGTACTACAATGCATTATAGAAGAGCTACAACAATAGCTCTGCTGTAATGAAATCCACAGGGAGAAGAATAAACCAAGATGTTATTTAAAGCTCATAGAAGTCATTTTTTCAAATACTGACATTTTGCAGTCTTTTTTAAAAAGGTTGGAGATAATAGGGCATATATTAGTATTTCATTTATGCACAGAACCACCTGGAATATAAAGAATTGAGGGCCAGGGATATAGCTGAGTTTGATTCCTGGTACCCCCCAAAATAATAATAATTGAGGCAATTTACCTGAATTCAGTGGGTTCCTTTGTATTTGTGTATTTTATTTAGAAAATTAAAGCCATAACATGAAGCCAGTCATATATTCTTACTTTTAAAATAATTTTAATTTGGACATTTTTATTGGCTAATCTGTATCCAACAGTTCATATGTTGTCATAATGGCTCGTTGTACTTCAGAACGTGACTTGTAGAGAAACTCACAGTAAGGAGGTGACTAAATAAGTTTTTTATGGTGGGACCTAATCTAGTACATGGCAGCCCCTATATGAAGAGAAGATTACAATGCAGAAATGAACGGAAGACCTACTAGAGACACAGAGAAGACAGATACCCACAAACCAAGGAAAAAAGCCTCTGAATAAAATCAACCTGCTGACACCTTGATCTTGGAATGTGTGGCCTCCAGTGACATCTGAGCTGTTTAATCCACCTTAGTTGGTGGGATTTTGTCATGCGAGTCCTGAGAAAAATGATGCAGCAGGATTCCTTTTGTTGATAGTTTGATTTTTAAGGGATATCTCTACTACACTGAAATTATATAAATGAAGCAACTAAGTCTGATTATAGAATTAGAAAAATAATTTTTTCTTTATTCAGAATCCAATTCACATCCTTAAATGGACTTTCTGAACTGAGGATTAACTGCAGGTGAAGAACAGACAATACATTACCTAGCTGATAGCAATAATTTTTATATACATGTCCTCATGAAGTGCGCTTATAGAGCATGACATTTTTTTTTTAAATCAGCAGCTGCTCATACCCATTAATAAATAAGTGACATGTAGAGAGGTGACCATGATTCAATAATAGGCTGTCTATACCTCAGAGGAAGTGAAATGAAAGAGAGGGCTTACTAAGTCAAAGTGTGGTGAAAATACCAAACAACATGAATTCTTTCACACGAACTGATCTGAACTCCTTGGAAATTTGAAGCATGAAGTGAATTCTAGATCGCAGGCTAGGGAGGAAAGTCCGTAGCGGGGTTCAAATTCAATGCTCTTTGAATTATTTGGTGATCTTGTGAAAATGCAGATGCTGATTCCAGCAGCTCTGAGCAAGTGCATGAAAAGGCAAGATAGAACTCACTTATTTTTCAGTGGTTGAGATATTAGTAATATAATTTAGATGATAAGAATTTGTGTTTACTTATTAAAATTGAGAAGGCATATACTTATAAGTCTGATATTTTTGCTTCTGTAAAGGAACTCTACAGTTGCATCCACAATTGTGCAAAACCTTATTGTATACTTTCTGTGGAAAGATCATACATATAAGTATGTTCAAATGCTAGGACATGCACTAATTCCCCTAGAATAGTACAGCAGAAGCAAATCATAGAATTGTATCTGACAGAGGACTGTCAGAAGAGTTTGGAAAGGGAAGTTTGCTTCTCCCCTTGGTGATTTCCTTTCTTTTTTTTTTTTTTTAAATTATTTATTTATTTGTGTGTGTGTGTGTGTGTGTGTGTGTGTGTGTGTGTGTGTGGCCAGCTCAGCCCACCAGGGGGCGGAGCTGGCTGGCATGTGGTGCTGGGGGATTGAACCACGGTCCCTGTGCTTTGCTAAGCTTGTTCTAAGTAGTGCTTTAGACCACTGAGCCATCTCACCAGCCCGGTGATTTTCTTAAATAATCAGAGAGGCACCTCTTCCTCTCACCATCATCAGGCATTCTCATCTTGCATATTTTTTTCTTGAACTGATGTTTCTTGCATTTATGTCCTGTTAATGGCTTGGTAGTCCCCAACCCCTTCTTAGTCCTTATTCTTATACCTCGCATCTCTGTTCTGATAAGAAAAGTTTTGTTTGTTTGTTTTGGTTTTCTAATGATTCTTTTCACCATAATTTCTGTGAGATTCTGGGTCATTGACTCTACTGTGACTTTGGTGGGAGTCATGGTGCAGAGGAGTCTCTGCATGTGCAGAAGAGACAGCTGGTCTGCTGTTCTTCTGAAAGGGCTTGCATGAAGAGTCCGCACCACGACGGACCTTCCACGACAGACTCTTCCTCCACATCTACTCATATCTGAAAGACTCAGCCTTGAAATTAAAGGATAAAAAAGAAGGGAACCTCTACAGTTTTCTATATCACTTCTACCCAGAAGTGAGCAGACAACCAACCCACAGTCCTCCTCCTGGACTGTGACTTCTGTGTAAGTCATTACGTTATGCATTGTACTTGCATGTTTAATAACCACAGGAGACACCGTTGTTAAGAACCTTTGGTGGTCATTGGCTATCTTTTTCCGATTGGCCTCGGATCAATTTATATCTGATTCATCTGTGGAATCTATTTTGCTTACAGAGTTAAGCAGATTAAGATGGGTATCATTTTTCCACTTACTAAAAGATTTACCAAATGCAAACAGGATCACACCCCATGGGCTGAGAAAACAGCACTTCTTTGAATTCCTGAGAGAAAAACATATTTTTTTTCCAGCTGTGGTTCTTTATAACTCACTGACTTAGCAAAGTAGAAAGGCAAGAAAATAAGAGTGTTACAGCTAGATGTTTTTCAATACTGCATTTGGATGAAACAATTTATATAGTTCTTCCCTTCTCCCATCTTCTCCTCCAAGCCCTTTACATGTTTAGTTCCTAGTCCAAAGAGGTTGTGCACTTTTGGCACAATTCTTTCTAATTTACAACTCCCATCCCACCCAGTTGTCTCTGTAGAAAGATAGGACCGAAAGCACAGGCATTGGCATAGACCAGGGCAGAATCTCTAGCTTCCCTTTATCTACAGGAGGGAAAAAGCTTAGAGAGAAGTGATGCTCCATCTCTCTATGCTAATGCTGTTGGCATCTGTGCCCTCACACCCCACAGCACCTGTTCGATGTTCTTTAAAAATTAGGAATTCTTACTGGATGAAGACTTTGGCTATTTCTAGAATTACCTTGGGAGACTCTTAAATGAATTGACTGTGTTCCTGGTAATCATGCTTCTTTTGTCTCTGGCAATACCCTCCTGTTACAACCCTTCTCCTCTTCCTAGGTGGTTTGCAAAAGCTGAGCTTTTAAAAAAATAAAATATATATTTTTAGATTGAAAATGGCACAAGATGTAACATAGGATCCAATTAGTTTTTAATCAAAGCTGGGAATGAGTTCAATCAAGCTTTGAATTATCAGAATGAAAAGAGATATTTCAGTCTGGATGGCTAAAAGATAGTCAATCAAAATGGTACAAAGCCGAGAATCAGAGGAAATCAGCAGCATGAGATGAAAAGCATTTAGCAGAACCAAGGCTATTCTCAAAGAAAACCTTAATCTGCCCAACTTTTTCTGACCTTTGCACGTGTGTGGAAGTTAGTTAGCCATGTTGGCTTCAAATAGAAATCCTCTTCATTCTGTCCAACACTCCAAACATAGAGAAAGAGAGATGTGGATGTTTTCTTGCTAACACAAGAAAATTACGTCAAAATAAAGTCCAACATTTGTAGAAAATATAAATGGTATCGCTAAAGAATCCAGTTTAGTCTGTGCAAAGTAGGCCTTACTTAATCTATAGCATCATGAACTGATGTTTTGGTGGCTTTCTCAAATTTCTCAGAAGGAGCTAGAGTTTTTATTTTATTTTTTTATGGAACCGGGGATTGAACTCAGGTCCTTGCGCTTGCCAGCGAAGCACTTATTCCACTGAGCCATCTTCCCAGCCCAGGAGCTAGAGTTTTAAGAA
>NW_004524635.1:8321864-8356927 GCF_000260255.1 Octodon degus
TTTATTTATTTATTTATTTATTTATTTGGTACAGGGCCTCACTACAAAGCTTGGACTCACAGTGATCCTCCTGTCTCAGCCTCCCCAGCCCTGGGATTACAGGCGTACACCACCATGCCCAGTTTTTGTGGCCAGCACAGCAGGAGGGATGTCTTTTTGTTTTTAACTTTTCCTTATCTTGATGTTTTTATTTTCTTTTTCTCTAACTATTCCTGAGTGGAGATAGATCGATGGAAAGACATGATGATCATGAAACAAAACCCAGAATAACACTTTGAAATTGGAAGGTGACTATTGGCCAAAGCCAAAAGTGCATGGAAAAGCAGTAGGCTTCCCGAAAGGAGGATCAAGAATGGGGACAGAGTTTGATCTGGCTTAGATTTTGTTAATGAATACTTCCCTTCCTACAACTGCAGGAAGGATGTGAATTGGAAATGGTAGCTCGCCACAGACTCATCTGTTCTAAACATCTGTTTTCAACCTTTGGGAAGAAAAAGATGACCGCTTGCTTGAATGCAGCCCTTCCTTCTTCCAACTGGAGCCTCAGCTTGTTGGGACATAATAAATTCAAAAAGACCCAAGTTTCACATAGTTTGGCTAAATAATAACTATCTTTTGCTTCTAAATTTCTCATGAGGAGGCACACCAAGAAAGATACCAAGCTGCTACCTAGGTAGGTACAATGGATGTTTTCTATATTAGAGAGATCATTAGTTTAATCCATGTGGGTGGGTGGTGGCAGTAGAGAATATTAGTAGTTGAGAAGAAGCTGTAATGAATGTACAGCTCCACCCTTACAGTCAGGAGAACTGAGTTTTGAGCTAACTTGCCACTAGTTAAGTGGTTTCATTAAACACAAAATCATTTATTTATTTAGTTATTTATTTAGTTATTTATTTAGTTAGTTAGTTAGTGGAACCAGGGATTGAACTCGGGTCCTTGTGCTTGCCAAGGAAGCATTTATTCCACTGAGCCATCTCCCTGGTCCCTACAAAATCATTTAAATATGCTAAAATGCACTTGAGTTCCTTTCTAGGCTTTTGATTCCATGTCACACTGGTCCTTGGGGCCACAGTCAGAGAATGAATAGACAAGGTTGTTGTAGAAGAAAATCGTGGATGGAAGGAGCAGTCACACATGTCAAACTACAGCTCATATGCTGGCAGATGGTGCTGAGCCGTTTACATGAGATTCCATGATGGTGGAAATGTTTCTCATTTTACATACTTGTTAGTTTTTGAATATTATTTAAAAATTTCACTTTCATTCCTTTTTTCCATGTTTTACACACAATCACCACATGGTTTTTGTTTTCTTACCAAATATGCTGTCATGCAATTTGGTATGTCACATTCTCACACCATACACACCAGTGTGAGAATGAGTTGTTTTGAACAATCCCTTAGCAGGTAAATTCCACAAGAGTGGCATGGGAAATTTTCTAAAATATGATTTCTTCTTCAGTGTTCTATTAACAATTACACAAAGGAATTTCCTTTTCAATATTTTTACTTCCTCAAGTTTCCAGAAGTGTTCATCACTAACAAAAAGCAAAAGAAAAAAGTCTGTTACTCATCTGGGATGCATATCATTTTGTGCATCTCTTATTTTTTTTATCTCCAGCTAGAGTGTGTACTAGATGTCCAAAACCATAGCTAACACTTGTGTTCATTCACTAAAGAAGGTGAAGCCAAAGAATCTCCCTTTTAAGGCTACCTATTCTAGGTGGCTTTCTGTTTGAGTCTTTATGCCAAGGAAAAGAAAATCTCACCTTCAGTCACTGTTACTGCAGATTTCTGTTATTAACATACAAATATGATTTCTGCTGACATAGTGACTATTTTCCCTCAGAAACTTATATCTGTTTAAGAAGAGAAGAATACATACAAGAAAATATACTAATTTATTTACTTATTTTGCAGTGCTAAGGACTGAACTTAGGGCCTTGCTCATGCTAGGCAAGTCCTGTACCACTAAATCCCAGCTCTAAGAAAATATAGAGGATGGTAGCAGTAAAAGAAGTAGATATGATGCCCGGCCTCGGGAATGGTTTGATTAACAGTTAAGTTCAGGAAAAGCAAATATTGAGAGACTTCATGCAAATGATAAAGAGCTTGCTGAAGAGGAAGGAGCTCATGACAAGTTTGTACACAAACCTTCTTGATACATAGGGATGTCTTGTGTAGACTAACTGAACAAGACACTCATATTTAGGAAATTGTTAGAAGATTGTGTTTTTAAAAAACATTGACTTGAATCACAGAGTGCTTGATTGGTGGCAGAAAAGAGGTATAGCAAAACACAAAAATTAGAAAGGCAACAAGTAATCTGGTTGTGGAAAATACAAGTTCATCAGACAAGCTACACAGTGCTAAGAGAACCTGCAGCCAGTCACAAAATCAGGCAGGTCAGAGCCAGGCTTGGGGGTACAAGAGTACAATGCCATCACTCTGCGAGGGGGAGATAGGGAATAGGAAGATCTAACTCAGTCTGGGCGATGAAGTGAATTACTGACACCCCACCGCAAAATGCAAAGATTTTAAAAGGGCTGGAGATTTACCTTAGTGCACCGGCCCTGGGTTTAGTACCCAGTGTCATAAAACAAACACTCAGCAAGGTCAGAATGTACTTGTAAGACAAGATTGAGTGTGCGGCTTCAGACAGCTGCTTGGACCCTGTGAGGCAGTGAGAAATAGGAAGGTAGGATTTGGAGCTAGGTTGGAGTTGCAGAACTAGAAGGAGACAGTCCCACAGATAAGCAGGGAGCTATCTTTGCACTCATAAAACAACAGCAGTTGTAGTTATGAAAAGATTGCGTAAAAGAAGTGCAGAGGGCAATGAACAAGCTCGTAAGAGACAGGAGGGTTGGGGAGGGCAGCAGTGGTTTCAAGAATGGCAATGGGCAATTCTGCTACAAGCAAAGGTGACAGCAACTCTAAAACCCAAAAAATTTAAGCACTTAAAAAAGATAATTAGATCTGGTAACTAGGTGAGTAGGGAGTTTTGTGAGCGTAACTTTAGTTATGAGAAACTAGACTGCCCGGGAAAGTATTGAGGACTGAATTAAAAGCCTTACACTGAGTTACAGCCTCAGTTTTTATTTATTTATTTATTTATTTATTTATTTATTTATTTATTTATTTATTCACTTTGCAACAAGGTCTTTTCCAAAGTAGTTAACTGTGCAGGCTGGGCTTAAACTAGTGATCCCTTTGACTAACCTTCTCCTGGTCCTAGAATTACAGATACATACCATGACACCTAGGTCATTTTGCGTTGTTGAAAGAGAAAAAATTTTTCATGTTTTAAAATCAAATTGAAGAAATCAGCAAAGAAGAGAATGATGTTGAAGGAGAACATTTTTCTAGCACTGATTGTTAGACATCTTTTACAATTTTTGCCACTTAATAGGCAAAATGGATTCAGCATATTTTTAATTTACATTTCCTTAGTTACTGTGAAGCATTTCTACCTTATTGTACATTTATTGGCCAGGTGTGTTTATTTTTATGTGAACTGCCCATGCAGATCCATTGCTTAATTTTTTTCCATAACTTTATTGAGAAACAAATAGCAATGAGACAGTTTCAAATCAAATTGGTAGGACAGTTCCAATAATTAACACACTGCATACTCTCTTCCTAGTGGTCATTTGCTGTACAAGAGGCAGACATGATATCCTATTTACAAACACTATTAGAACAAATCCCTCCATTCATTAAGAGAATGTAACTATATATCTATCCTAACCACTTTGAATACACAGATACAAAATGGACATTCATTTGTATCCCCTTTTTTGTTTAGTTCTGTCATTTGAATATTACAGGTGTGTTAACTCGGCAAAATATTCTGAAGGAGTCCAGTAGTCTATAATAGTATTGGGTCTTCCACTTGACTGTCATTTTCAGAAATTGTTGACCTCAGTCCCCGACAGCTAAATATAACACCATGGCTTTACTTCTTATACTTTGTTTTTATACTTTTCTGCTGGTTGGTTAAGACCAAGATAAAGCAAGATCTATGCAACAAAAGTTGTAGCTTTTGGATCTGAGAAGGTCAGTCAAGTCCCCTCAGGATTTATCCTGAGATCCTGTACCTCAGATTATAGATCCTTTGTCAGTGTCAGCCATGTGGATGAGTCACGGCCATTGCTTGGTCAATGTGCTCTATGTGAAAGCCTGAGAGAATGTTTTCTCTCCATGTGACTCTCCTTAGGCACACTTTACATCATTGGTCACTTTGCTCTTTGGCCCCATAATCTCCTTGATCAAAAAATTTGGGACACCACTGAGTTACATGACGTTACAGTACAAGTTCTCATATATACTGCACTGCAGATGGTAATTTGTAATAGTGTTTTCATGTTTGGAGTGCCTGTCATTGTGGTATTCTGAATATGGGCAGCTTGTCATGACATGCCAGTTACTCCTAAGATGTCTCTCGCGTAGGTGAATGTTCAAGAAGAAGGGGGTTGTGAATGAAAGCAAAGACAGGAAAAGGAATATTGTGGGACTGTCCTGCTTCAAGGTTGTATATGGTGAGATTTTTGGACTTATGTGCAAACATGAGAAGTATATAATTCTTTATCCTATTTTTAAAATATAATCTAATTTTTAAATGTTTTTTTTATCATATGATGTAGGGACTTAAAGTTCAACATATTAATACCTGATGAAAAATACCTGTTCCTTATTATGCCTAAGATGTTTGAAATGCAGTGAGATAGTGAGGTTAAGCTTGATAGCCTAAATCATTTGATAATAACAATAAGCTTGTCTTCTGGATGGTTAACAACCTAAGTTTGCAGACCAAAATTAGAGAAAAAGGAGGGCTACAAGGAAAGCCAACATTTTGGCCCTAACCTTCTAAGGTCAATTAAGACTCAAGACATATGAGAACTTGTACTGTAATGTCATGTACCTCGGTAGTGTCCCAAATTTTCTGATCAAGAAGATTATGGGGCCAAAGAGGAAAGTGATCGATGATGTAGAGTGTGCCTAAGGAGAGTCACATGGGGAGAAGACACTCTCTCAGGCCTGAAAACAGAGAGCACATTGGCCAAGCATTGGCCATGACTCATCTACATGGCTGACACTGACAAAGGTTCTACAATCTGAGTTACAGGATCTCAGGATAAATCCCGAGGGCATTTCACTGACCTTCTCAGACCCAAAATCTACAACTCTTGTTGCATAGGTCCTGCTTTACCTTGGTCTTAACCATCCAGTAGAAAAGTATGAAGACGAAATATAGGAAGTAAAGCCATGTTGTTATGTTGAGCTGTGGGGGACTCAGGTCAATAATTTCTGACATTGCCAGTTAAACAGAAGACCCAATGCTATTATGGGCTACTGGACTCTTTTAGAATATTTTGCTGAGTTTACACACCTATAATATTCAATAACGGAACTTATAAAAAAATGGGGTATACTGATGAATGTCCATTTTGTATCTGTGTATTCAAAGTGGTTAGGATAGATATATGGTTGCATTCTCTTAATGAATAGAATTAAGAATTGCTTAGTTCACAGGTGTCTGTCTATATAGTCAGGGTGAGAATCATTCCAATTAAGTGCTAGATTCAAAAATCTTCTGAAGATTCTTAGGATCATTGCCTTACCCATTTTCTACATATAACTGTATGGCTTCCCCTATCATGTTTTCTAGCTGTTCTCTTTACTCTCTTTTCATTGTCTAGTCCTCAAGTTTTTGCTTTCCTTTTAGTTGTATTATACCTTTTTATTTGTATTTCTTCTTTTGAGTTCTTATACTAGGGAAACTATACGATATTTACACATGTGTGTCTTGTTTATTTCACTTAATTTTTTTTTGATTTGATTTTTTTCATATTAGTTGATACAAACATAGTTTGAATTTCAAATATTAGCCATTTGTAATGCCTTTTGTTTTTTCTAGTTCACACCTTTTATTTTTGCTTATGTATTATTTGCTTTTTTATGTATTATTTGCTTTAAATGAAAAAAGTATTTGTGCAGTTGTAATCATTAAGTGCTTGTATTAGGAGTTTGAATTTTAAGCTATCTTAACCTCAAGTTTCAAAAGTATTTTTCATACATGTAGTTCTAATAATGTTATTATTTTGTTTTTACATTTACTTTTCTAAATCATATGAGATTTACTTTTTGCATATCTAAATATTATGTATGTGCACCCAGTTGCTCTAACACAGCTTGCCACAAATTGTTTTTTCTAAGATTTAAAATATTATTGTAGTACATGTTAAATTTGAACTATTTAATTAATTATATTTTTGCAATCTTGGGGATTGAACCCAGGTGCAGTTTTGGAAACAGGGCCTCACTAAGAGACTGAGTTCCCCACATTGGGCTTGAACCTGTGGCCCTTGTGCCAAGGCTCCCCCAGAGCTCAGGAATTACAGCTGGGTGCCACTAAGGCTGGCTGACATTGCACCTACTCTTGAGTTTCTCTGGATCCTTCTCCCATAACTGGTATTCTGCTAATCTCCTTGTTACAATGTGCTTCTCGAATTATCTTTGCTTTTCTCAGGTAGGTTTAAATTCACTTGTTAAGGTAAAATTATTCACATATGTGAACTAATTGATACTTGCATTGAATTATCTAGAATTTACATATTTTAAAATTAAAAACTTTTTTCAACTCAGCTACTCCTCTTCTTCTTATGTTCCTGCAAGTGTTACAGAAATGACATTGTAATGACATGTGCACACCCATGTTTATAGGTGCACAATTCGTAACAGCTAAATCTTACAGGGTTCCGCAACAGACAACTGGATAAAGAAAACGTGGCATTTTTTCAGAAGGGAGTAGTACTTTGCTGCAGGGCTGGATAAACTGGAGTCATCTGTATGAAAACGGATGACCCACAAACCAGACGAGCCCAAGTATTGTATGGTTTCCTTTATGGGAGAAGGCCAAAGTACACTTCATAAGGAATGAGAAGGGCAAAATGAAGGACGATAGTAGACATCAAAGAGATAAATCTCTTGCAAAGGAAAGAGGCATCCAGAGATGGAGGGAAAGGAAAGGAGGGGAAGGGGAAGTGAGAAGCACTGAGACATGCAAGGGCCAGCTCTGCATGATTAGTGTGTAATCACTTTGTACTACAAACACCCACTAGTCATTTTTTAAAAATTTATGTATTTAGTACTTTGAAATATGACTCATTATTTAGACTTCTTATGTCTTTCAATATAATTTTAGAGTTTCCTAAGTTTTCTAATATTTTTGTTGCCCATTTGGGCATCATTCTGTACAATTATTTCATATTCAATATACTACAGTACTAAAAATGTGTTAAGTAATATAGGAAATACTGAGCCATCCTTGAAAATGATAGACTACTTAAAATCCCCTTCTCTGTTTTTTCTAAAACATATGATTCACTAAGGTTTGGGTTCGGAATTTTTCTGTGTCTATTAATGAGTAGTAATTACCTAACATTTTTCTTCTAGAGGTGTTATTTTCTGAGGTAAGCATAGTGCACTTTTGCAGTTTGAATAACATGGAAATAGCCCATTCTGGAGAGCTCAGTATCTTCTGAGCCTACCACTCTTTCAAATAGTAGATTTTTGACAAAGTTTTTAATTTCCTCCTTGAATTTTAGTCTACTTGGCTTTTTTATCTTTGCTTGTCATTTATAATTTGATCTTATATCATTAGTTTAATCCTGATTTTTAAATATTTGTCCAAGGTGGCATCAAGTAATTAGTTAAACTTACTGGAGTCTATTTCATAACTTCTTTTCTACTTTGTGCCTATTTTGCTCTTCTTTTTTATGGTTTTACTTAGTATGCCTGATATTTTTCCATTATAGTAAAGTATTTGAAAAGTTTTATTTTAGTTTCATTTACCTACATTTTCATTGCTTATTAATTTTAGCTTTTATATGAATTCTATTTCTTTGTATTTATTTTGTAGTTTCTTCCTAAAGTTCCTAGTTTGCTGAGTTTTTATTATAAATTTCTTTCTTTTCCTTATAATATGCTGTTTTTGTAACTACTATAATTATCATAAGATTTTTAAAAATATGATAATACGGTAAATTATTGATTTTTAAATGTTAAACCACTTTGTAATCCTGACATTAACCCCAAAAATGGTCACAATGCATTATACTTTTTATGTATTACTGGATTCAGCTTGCTAAAAATTTTCAGAGTGTTTCCCTCAAGTGGGATATGGGATGTTAATTGTCTTCTTATAGACTCTCTGGTTTTGGTATCAAAGTAATGTTGGCCCCATACAACGAATAAGGAAATATTTTTCCTTTATAATTTCTGGGAAGGAAATGTGAAGAGCTGATATTATTTCATCTTTAAATGTTTGAAAAAATTCAATTTAAAATACTATTTGTCCTGTTTAATTAATGATGACATAGATAACTACAGTTAATCATTTTTATTGTTTATTATGTGTAGGGCACCATAATGTTTACATGAATTTTATAACTAGTTGGTATAGTAACATTATGAAATTAATACTATCGTCCTCCTCATTTTTAGATGAAGAAACTGATTTAGAGAAGTAACTTACCAAAGAACACATGCCAAGTAAGTAATGAAGCACTGCTTCAGAATTATATATTTCCTATTCTGGTTTCCGACTCCTTTAACCATATACTGATTGAAAATAATCTTATTCTAGCAATAAGCCTAAGAATAGAAAGTTTAGCTTTATTCATTTATCATTCATCTACTTTCTTCTTACTGTTATTCTACATTTATGCTAAATATTTACCCTGAGGCCCTGCCACATCTCAGGCCCGGGGTATTATCATGCTAATTAGAGATCAGTTGGGTATAAGTTACTAAAGATGAATGAAAATACCTCCTGTATCTACATACAGAGAATTTCTGCCTCCTTAGAGGTGCTTAATTCTGCCAGTCTTATTGAATTTTGAGCAGATTTTCTGCAATGAACTTTTTCTAACCCTACCTAATTCAAAATTATATGAGCTAATATTCGCAAGTGGTAAAGAAACTTGCAATCTAGGTGCCAGCTTACACAAATATAATAAATTTATGCCATATCTTGGCAAGGAAATACAGAAAATACTAATATTTGCCTTAAATACCAGCTGCTACAACTCAGCAAACCAAAATTCCCCGATAAGGAATTTTCAAGAAGATACTGAAATTAAGACCACATAATTTCCTTAGCAATCCAAACTATCCATTACTTTCTCTCTCTCCCATCCACCAACTGTCCTGAGATATGAGTTTCACAAAACCCCAAGCTTTTATTCTTTTGTTATGTGAGGGAAAGACAGACTGAAACCATCTGCAGACCTTCAAGGAGATGTTCAGTTATATTTTTCTCTTTTACTTGAAATCAAAGTGTTTGTATTTTTCAGTAGGGCTAAAGGAGGCTAGAGATGAAAATGTTCTTACACTTAAAAGAAATAGATTTGCCTGGAGGGTTTTCCCCAGTTTGAAAAATAATGTGGCATGCCTCCAAATAGATAAAACTCATCACAAGAACTGGTAGCCAAGTGGCGAAAAGCAGAAAAAAGAAAAGTAACCCTAACACCTGCTTAAGTATACATCACTATTTGGAAAAAAAATTAGACTTAACAGGTTTTCAGGAAAAATCCTGAGGGGATATGACTGAACTTATCAGATACAAAAGCTACATTTCTTGTTACAAAGGTCTTGCTTTATCTTAGTCTTAACCATCCAGCAGAAAAGTATAAAAACAAAGTACAAAAAGTAAAATCATATTAATATGCTGAGCTGTGAAAGGCTCAAGTCAACAACTTTTGACATTGCCTATCTTACAGAAAATCCACTATTATTATGGACTACTGGACTACATTGGAATATTTTGCTGAATTCAGGCACCTACAGTATTTAAATGACAATGGAATACCCCTCTCTGACAAAATTAAACAAAAAAGGGGATATAAATGAAGGACCATTTTGTATCTGGATATTCAAAATAGTTACGATAGATATACAGCTGCATTTTCTGAATTCAATAAATAAGGAGATTTGTTCTCATAGTGTTTGTGGACAGGGTATCATGTCTGCCTCTTGTACAATGAATAACCACTAAGAGAACAACATGCAATGTATTAAGTATTGAAACTGGTCTACTAATGGTTTTTGAAACTATCTCATTGCTATTTGTTTCTCAATAAAATTATTAGAAAGAATTAGGCCTATATCTTTAATGTCTGTCTAGACCTCAAGATGGAACAGGATTTGATAGGTGAAGTGAAAAGCAAGCCCCAGAAAGAGCCAACGCTGGCCTCATAGCCAATGTTTCTGGAATTGCCAGAAATTTGGCTTTAAGTACTCTCTCAAATGTGTATAACTATACAACTTAGATGGTGGTATATGCCATTTAAAATACAAAAGATCTTTAAAAAATGTATATGGTCCATGAAATTGTGTCACGAGGAGGAAATAGGCCCAAAAAGGCTGACTGGTTTGGGGAATATCCACCGAATCTGCAGTGACAGAATGCAAACCGGAAAATGAGGTCTCATGACTGAGAAAATGTACTTGTTTTCTTTCCACTGCCCAGATGTGGAAGATTAACTCATGGGCAACTTCTAACACCCAGCTGAACTGAAATCAGTGTGACTCTACGTGTGGAAGGCCCACCTGAGGGTAGTTGCCCACAGCATAAAAATTGAACCTCAGGGAGAGATAGTGCATTGTTCAATTTCCCGGAGAAGCTTGTCATTGTTGCTTTTCTTGGTATGAACTTTTTTTTTTTTTTTGTTGGCAGAACTGGGGATTGAACTCAGGCCCTTGCGCTTGCCAGGGAAGTGCTTATTCTACTGAGCCATCTTCCTGGCCCCCTGGTATGATCTTTGAAAGATCTGGAGTCTTCACTCTTTCTGAGGATGGCTGCGCTTCCTGTCGAGGGAGCTCTGGTCCTTGCCTTGAGCAGCGCTTCCTGGTTCCAGTGCAGATCACTCAGCCTGATGGCACAGATCCTTCATCCTGCTGGTACAGACTTTCTAGCTTCCACCACTGACCTTTGGGCCTTCCCAGTGCAGATCCTTGATACAGACTTGCAGGAGACATTGTTGTAGGCACTCGGTCCCCAGCTGGACTCATGCATGCAGAACACTTCCACAGGATCCAGGTCCTCAGCTGGACTCTTTGAGTCTCTACTGTGTGGATGGATCAACATTCTTCTGCATTGCATTTTTGGGGGTGAATGTTATAAAATAATCCTATAAATGGCATGGCCTGTATTAATTCTATTCCCTCCTAAGCCCTGTCTACAATAGGCTTTTTGAAAAGTAGAAAACAAAGTGAGAACAACCTGGAGTCTCTCTGGCTTGGTGTCTATGTAAAGACTCTTGAGCTATCTATCACACTGTTACATACATGTAAACTTCACACCTAGCAATGAAAGATATGGTATGTAGCAAACAAAAGTTATGTGAGATTAGTATGTGCTAAATGAGACTTTTGAAAATTATGTGGAATAATACAAATAAAACATTTAATGCAGAGGTTGATACCTACATAGAGTTTAGTATATAAAAGGAGAACCTGGAAGATTCAAGTATTCAACTAATGTTTGTTGTATGTCTTGTTACTCTTCTCTCATTGCCGAGACAAAATACCTGACTCCCAAAATTAAGGAAGGAAGAATTTAGTTAGCTCACAATTAGTGGAGGTTTCAGTCTATACACAGCTGGGTCCAAGTCAGAATGGCACACGGCAGAGGACAGCAGTTCATAGCAGCAGGAAACAGCAACAACAGCAAGAGAAAAAAGGGAGGAGCAGCAGAGAGCAAACCTCTTTCCCTTCTTTATATTTTATGCAGATTGCCTGCCCCAGGGTGGGTGTGTAGAACTCACACCACCAATCCCAGCATTGACCATGAGTCAATCATAAACTCTAGAAGCCTACTCCATGGCTGCATGAGATTTTGGGGGACACATTCAAACAAAAGCAATAACATTGTATCAATATATGTTTCTCCATCTTCTTATTACAAACTTCTGCAATAGTGCTGGCTGTGTTTGAAAATAACGTCATGTCCCAGGGTGAAGACATTTCTTTAGGGAACTAGCTGTTACTCATGTGAAATTTAGTTTCTTTCAAGTCATAAAGTAGACTCTTAGTCTTCAGTTAGCCGGTGGTGTGGATGGTGCTGGGAAAGGGAACTGCACTCCTGTTTGAAGTGTGACAGTTAACTGGTCACAGAACCACTGTGTCAACAGAAACTATGGAACTCTGATGCAAACACCCTATTGATAGGCTGGGAAAGAAGAAGAGGAGACCACACTGGGAAAGGGGAAAAAAGTGAAGATGAGGTCTTTAAGAGAATATTTTAACGGGAGAACTGTATACTAGTTGGATTTCCCACTCTTTCTTTTAAAAATTAAGAACAGTGAATTGCATAATAAATAAGTTATATAGACTGATCTCCATCTCTTTGTAAGACTCTGACAAGAGAAGACTACAGAGAGAAAACTAGTTTCTTTATAGAGCCCACGTACTGTAGCAAATCAGGTGCTTAGCACAAATTTCGCGTAGCTGGTATGAATTGGCTTACTATTCCTGATTTACAGACCCTTGCGTGACATTTCAGCATGATGCCACAATTTCCCTATTTGAAAAGGAGGGTAATATTAGGATACACCTAACAGTTTGGTGAGCGTAAGTACATGAGCTATCTTGATCGCGGCCTAGCTTTTTGTCCTTTGCTCTAATAATAACAAATTATGTCAGGTCTTTGCTTCTCAAGAGAAAAAAACCCTAACATAAATTGGTATTCATGGACTGGGGTGATATCTCATCAGGTCAATCCTACTCAATGTTCTCTCTGCCATCAATTTAATGGTCACCATCCCCTTCTGGGTAAGACCTAGATACAGAATAGGCATTCAGGAAATTCTAACTGATCTCACCCAGCAATTGCATTGTAAGAAAGTAGCCAGAATTGAAGAGCAAAATAAGTCACTAATTAAGAAAATTCAAAAATTGGTAGCTGATATAAGGCCATCAGGGTGTGATGCAGTACCCGTTGGAGTAAAACAGTGGTGGAAGATGGCCAAGGAAGAGACAAGGCAATGGATATACAATGACAATAGCTGTCCATAAATCTACTGGGACAAATTGGGTTATGAGGGGCTGGGGAAGGAGCTCAGTGACCTAGGAGCCTGCCTTCAAGCACAAGACAGGTTTGATCTCCAGTATCACAAGCCATGCTGACCCTGCACCAAGCTGGCCACCAAAACTCGGCGTGGTGGTAGGAGGCTGAGACAGAAGGATCACTACGAGTCCAAGAAGAATAGTAAGACCCTCTACAAAATACGAAAATAAATAAATAAATTTTAACAATGAGATCTGATGTGAGAAGTTAGTGGGCTTTTGTTGATAACATTGAATAATAATGCAAGAAAACAAAAATAATGAAAAATTTAATTTCATGCATGTGGTACAGGGTCTCACTACACATGTAGGACTGGCAGTGATCCTGCTCTTTTCAGCCTCCCTGGCGCTGAGATTATAGGCATGCCTCAGCATGCCCAGTCTTGGTGGCCGACTCAGCAAGCCCAAGGACAGGGCTGGCATGGCATGTGGTGGTGGGGCTCGAATCCCGGTCCCTGTGTTTGTCAGGCAGGTGCTTAGGCCACTGAGCTAGCTCCCAGCCCATGAAAAATTTAATTACATTTTAATTTTTATTAGTAAATATTTGCAGTACATGATGATTAGATGAATCATGGGGAATTGGTAACAATTTTTTTTTTTTTAATTTCATTCCCTCTCCTCCTTACTCTCTCCTCCAATCTTTTGGTCCCTTCCCTCTTGGAAAAGATCCATCTCCATTTTTTATTATCCTTTATTTGTTCTTTAATTTCCTCACCATTCTCAGACCAATATTTTTTCAACCTAACTTGACCAAAATCCTATCAAGTGGAAGTATTAGAGAGCCTATAATGAATTACGAAAACTCATTTTAGCCCCACATTATTAGAAACTGTAGGTCCACAAACAGTTAAAGAAATAGAGAAAACCTCATGCAGACTTTACTGATCATCTACTGGTAGATGTTGACACTGATGCATTTAAAATACAGAATAATTCCATCTCCTCAAGGATCATGTCACCCTCTCCTTTCCACTTCTTGTTTTCTCCTTAAACTCTAGGCATCAGTAATGTATCCTCCATTTTTAAAATTTTATCATTTCAAAATATTAAATAATTGAAAACACAGTACATAACTTTGGGGGAATCAATCCCCCCAACACACACACACACACACACACACACACACACACACACACACTGAGCGCAATGTTCTGGATTTTCACCTATGTTGTTGTTTGAATTGGTAGCTCATTTCTTTTTTATTGCCAAGCAGGGTACACACACACACATACACACACACACACACACACACACACTGAGCGCAATGTTCTGGATTTTCACCTACATTGTTGTTTGAATTGGTAGCTCATTTCTTTTTTATTGCCAAGCAGGGTTATATGGTATATGTGCATTATACTGTAGTTTGACTAACCATTCATTCATTCATTGAAGGACAACAGGATAGTTTCCAACTGGAGGCCATTATGAATAGCACAGCTATAAAGCATCCTGTATAGGTTTTTATATGAACCTTATTTTTCATTTATCTGGAAAAATGTCCAAGGATAGAATTCCTGGGCTTTATTATAGTGTATCATGCTTTTGTTCCATTCCGTACAAACTCAACGAATTATTTTCCAAACTGAGTAATTTTGCATCCCTATCAGTAAGGCATGAATCATCTAATTTCTCTAAATCTTGCCAGCATTTGGCATTGTCATCGTTTCTTATGTTAGCTGTTTTGATGAGTGTGTAGTGATATCTCACTGTGGTATTAATTTGCCTTACCCTAATTACTAGTGCTAGTGAGTCTCTTTTCATATGCTTGCTTGCCACCTGTGTATCTTTGGCTAATTCTTCATGTCTTTTTTCTGTGTTCTAGTTGAATTATTATTTTTTAACTGCTAAATTTTGAAAATATTCAAGATTCCAGCATTTGGCACACATATCATTTATAAATATATTTTGAAACTATAACTTGTGGGTCTATCCTTTTAATAAGATCACCTACATTCTCTTAACAGGTTCAGTTGTTAGGTAAAAATTGTCCATTTTGATAAGGTCAAATTTATAAACTTTTCTCCTACTTAAAATTCCTAAAGATTTTGCATGTTCTATTCCTCAAAGTTTTGAAATTTTATATTTAGATTCATTATCTATTTTGATTTAATTTTTAAAATGTATTTGGTTGTTACAGGGTCTCACTATTCAGCTTAGACTCACAGTGATCCTCCTGTTTTCAGTCTCCCCAGCACTGGAATTACAGGCATAAGCCACTATACCTGGACTCTTTGGCCAGCTCAGCCTACCCTGGGGGCAGGGCTGGCATCACATGTGGTTCTGGGGATCGAACCACCGTCCCTGCTCTTGCCTAAGCTTGCCTAAGCAGGTGCTTTAGTCTACTGAGCTATCTTGCAGGCCCAATTTTGATTTAATTTTATAATATGCCAGGCATTTATTTATTTATTTATTTATTTATTTATTTATTTATTTATTGAGATAGGGCCTATCTATGTAGTTCAGGCTAGCCTTGAGCTCACTTTGTGGCCCATGCTGGTCTCCAACTTGCAAGGATCCTCTTGCCTTAGCTTCCTGAGTTCTGGTATTACAGGCATGCACCACCAATCCCAGTCTTTGTTTATTGATGTTATGCGTGTCGGACTCCTCTAGTGCTACTTTATGAAAAGATAAATGTCCTCTACTAAACATATCTTGTGCCTTTGAAAAAAATCAATTTGGCACATTTATACGCGTCTTACCCTCCCTTTGGGTATTACACTGTGTTCCATTTATCTCTGTGCCTGTCTCTTTGCTGATATGTCACAGTCTTGATCACTGTAACCATAAAGCAACACTTATTTTTTTTTCGCAAATCTTAATTTTGATAGAATCCTCCCTCATAATTTTTTTTTTCTTAGCCAAGAGTTTTGGATATCTCTTGACTCGTTCTTTCCCATACACACATTAGAGCAACTTAATCTATACATATGAAAAAGAACATGTCTAGATTTAGCAAGAGTTGCAGTAAACCATGTTTCCTTACGAAAAATTGAAATCCCTGAAAGTTTGAAACATGCAGCTTATGAATAGGATTCGTTTCTCTATTTATTTAGATCACCTTCAATTCTTACGTAAGAATCTTGTAACTTTTTCAGAATTCAAATTTCATACATTTTTTTACATTGATATTTAAATGTTTAATTATCTTTGGAGTGATAATAAATAGCATTGTGCTCTAAACTTTGCTTATCACGTGTTCATTGTCACTATATAAAATAAAATTGATTTTTGCATGTTCACCTTGCAACTTGATCTTTTAAGAAGAAATGTTATTTAACAGTTTCATTGGTATTCCACTTTTTGTAAATTGCATTGTATGTTGGAGAATATTAAGATGTAATTACTACTTACATGTTAACCATGTTCAGACTGTTCCGTTTAGCAAGCATGTGAGAAATGAAAAGCCAAGCTTGTATTCCACAGACGATACAGCATATTTGAAGTGCAGATGAGATGTTTTGTAAAAGTATAGGAATAAATTATTGGGTAAAATGAGTCTGAAGAGTATATTGGGGTAGAAAGTTTCCAAGCCTGAGACTAGAGATACCTGACTCATAATTGGCTTATAGACTTTTTTCTGTAACCTGGGCCACCCTTGAATGGCTTCCTCATCTGCAAATAGTTCATGGCAGGTACATACTGTTTAATTCCCAGAAACGTAATCTAATAAAATAATGCTCATTAACTTGCTTTGGAAACAGACATACTACAAGCAACATAGGTTAAAAGATTTTCTGTCCTCCAGCTCCTCAAATAATTAAGAGCCATTTTCCACTTAGAGAAAACTTTTAAATTTCAGCATCAAGGTGAGATGTGTATTATCAAGGTAGCCTCTCTAGCCATGTTTCTGGGGAACGGCTGTTAATTACATCACACCATGTATGAATGAGTGTCCCTTCCATCCAGGCCAACTGGGCATTATTACAAGTACAAGTAATTGCCCTGCCTTTCATCACTCGCCTAGATCATTAGAACACAAGATTATTAAACTAAGACCCTACCAATTTAGCTGCTCAATGATGGAGTCTATTAGACCATCTGCTACCTTATCAACACCAGGCACAGCAAGTCCAGGCAACTCTATACCCAACATGGAGCATCACACTGCTTCCAACTGGTCATATACTATTTTAAGTGATTGTTATTTAATTGCTAGGGCTAACAAGCAACCCAACAACTGCTCATCAGCTGTTCATAAAACTTGCCAAAAGTAAATGGTTTGGTTCAGAAAAACCTATTGCATAATGTAAGGTTATTTCATTATGTTGTTCAGTCTTGGAAAGATTATTTCAGGAACACTTGAATCTTAAAGACACGAGGTTGCGACCTCGTTCCTCAAATTTTCTCAGTAAGTAAGAGTTTACCTTAAAAAGGTGAATAAGGGCCAGTGAGATAGCTCAGCTGTCTAAGCAAGCACAGGACTGGGGTTCCATCTCTGCCACCACACGCCATGTCGGCCTCTCCTCTGGGGTGTGCTTAGCTGGCCACCGAGTTCGGGCATGGTGACACATACTTGTAATCCCAGTGCTGGGGAGGCTGAAAACAGGAGGATCACTATGAGTCTGTACTGCATAATGAAACCCTGTACCAAATACATAAACATAAAATGAAATAAAGAATAAAAAAATAAAAAGGTGAATAGCAGAAGGGGAAATATTGAATATATAAAAATGTGTACATTTATGTTTATCCATTTTTCTTATGTCCTTCTTCCTACCTCTTTCCTTTCTCTCAAGTCAGAAATCATTTCTATACTGTCTTCTACTTATCCAGCACTTGATAAGTGATTAAAACATTTTATAAACAAATGAATGTTGCTTCAATGAATGTACAGGTGCGTGCGCGTGCACACACACACACACACAGACACACACAAGAAAAGAGATAAGGGAGGGTGTAGGCACAGGGTTTGTAGGGAAAAGAAGGGGCAGTTTTTTTTTTTAATTAATTAATTTATTTATTTTACAAAATCTCAAAACAAGATTTTAGGAGATGGGATAAATGCTTAGTACATTGTGTATTGTTACTGCCAAAGTAGTTTCTCATATTACAAGATATAGTAGCTCCAGGCAGCTTAATCAGTTTGGGGTCTTTTAAGTACTTCCAAAAATTTGAAATATAGGAAGAGCTGATCTTGATGTACTGGTGAGAACTGCCATACTGCCAGAACATTACAAAGGAAGAACAGTACTTTATTGGGTCAAAGTGCAATGGGGCAATTGACATATGCTTTTCTCAAATACATCCTACTCTACCATTCTTCAGTATGAGACCCAAAGGGGCCAGGGATATAGCTCAGCAGCACAGTGCCTGCCTGGCAGGCGTGAGGGTGCAAGTTTGATTCCTGGTAGGGGAAAAAAGTGAACATCCCCCAGACCTATGAAGTAATATGAATTACCCTACTTAGCAATTATGTACTCATAGTTAGGGGGCAGTGATACTTTGCTTTGTACCTAAACATGTGACAACATCATAAACTCTTCCAAAATAAAACTATGTTTGTGTGTGTGTACTTCTTTAGCTTATCTGACTAAATATACAGCACATATTGATCACCGCAGACTGAGTAACAGGGATCTCATGTCTTAGCTCCTCACTAGGATAAGAGGGGAGAAAAATGTATTTATTAGATGATTCAAAGAGCAGATCTACTTTTCAAATATTTCTATCTCAAGGAATTAATGGGTAAAGGGTACTGCTCCTAATGTAACTTTAGTCAGACTATTAAGGGTACACATTTATTTGAAACATTGAAAAAAAAAACAATGATATGACAAGAAGAGAAGGTTCTCTGAAGCAAACAAGTTCAAATCCAGTCTCATTCCTTATAAATTCTATGAGCAAACACAAGTTATTTAACTTCTTAAAGTCTTCCTTTCCTCTTCTATAAAATGGTGGTGATGTGGCTGTGAGAAATAAAGGCATGTAATACTATTTAAGATAATGCCTGACACTTTGGTGAAAACTCATAAATAGAGTCAACTATGAAGTTTGATTGGCCTTTCTGATCCCTGATATAGCCTCTTTTGGGAAGGAGGATGACAGTAGCATTCACCTCCACGAGGTTGCCATGGGCATTGCTTTGCACAGAAGAGGAAAGAGAGAAGAGAGAGGTTGGGCTAAAGAATGGTTTTCTTAGATTTGAAGCATTATTTCCTCCAAGATATATACTAGGGGCCAGGGAGATGGCTCAGAGAAATAAATGCTTCCCTGGCAAGCCCAAGGGCCTGAGTTCAATCCCTGGTTCTGAAAAAAAAAAAAAAAAAAAAGAGATATACTAGAAGTATTGAAACAATGAGGATAATGTGGGTATTGCTTTGCATATCAGATGAAGGGAGAAGAGGGAAGATGGGATAAAAAATGATTTTCTTAGATTGAAATATTATTTCCAGGCCAGCCTGATAGTTCAGCGGAGTAAGGCGCTTGCTTAGGCAGAGTACAGCAACCAGGGTTCAATATCTGGGGCATGCCATGCCGGTTTAGCCAGCAGGGCACGCTGAGACAATGATTGAGACTGGGTGTGGTGGCGCACACCTGTAATCCTAGTACTTGGGAGGCTGAAAACAGGAGAGTCACTATGAGTTCGATCTACATAAGGAGACCCTGTAGGTCCTGTAAACCCTGTTGTAATTACAGAAAAAAGATAAAGCATTATTTCCACCCAGAGATATATTAGAAATACTGAAGCATCAAAGAGAATATGCATGAATTTTATTAACAAAAGAAATATCAGTTTATGTATCTCAGGATATTTGAGATACCCCTTAGATCCTAGGGAATTTCATTCACTTCGTCCTGATTTGAGTGTAGTTTGAAGGAATTTGTAATTTGAGAGACACTATGAGAAAATGATAGATACAGCATAAAACGCCAAAAAGAAAGTAATTGAAATGATTTGGGGTCTGCTAAGTTTTCTCCACATGATCAAGCAATGAACATCTCACAGATGTAGACTGCAACAGGTAAAAATTTGTTCTGTTATGTCCAACATTGCACTTCCTTTCCTCTGACATCTCTTTCCAAAAAGGGCACCTTAGTTCTGCATAGGGGAACTGAAAACTGTTCGACTTTGCGGATTTAATTCCCTTAAGGGGAACTTAGGTGGGTTTCAGGACATTTCTGGAGATTTTGAAGTGACTCGCACTCACTGTTTTATCCAGTCAGACAAAGTGGCAACTCTAGACTCAACTTCATATTACCCTATTTTTAGGATTCACAGGAATATCAGACTTTAAACTACCCATGAGATTTTTCATAACAGTTAACTTGATAACCTAGTTTTTAATTTTTCTAAATAGCATTTCTTATGTAGACCTAAAAGTTACACATTATTGGAAAGATTTTCTGCTGGAGAAACTATTTGTTACAAGATTTATACTCATATTGTTCTTGACATCTTTATAACAATGCAATCACCCTACTCTAAAAATTAATGAGTGAACTTGTAGCAGGCTAGTGTTTGCAGATGGTTTCCAGGTTTATTGGGGCTATTGTATCTGATAGAAGTCATACTGTCAAAGTTTGGTGAATTGAGGGTTTGTGATAGCCCAGATACAGGTGCTGGATGGATAGATGATTAGGTATGTGGAGGATGGGTAGATGCATGGAAGGTCAGGCACAGCTGGATGTGGGGTAGCGTCCCCCAAAATCTATGGAAATTGCCTAACACTTAAACATAGCAACCTTAGAAATGTGATCAAGGGTACAGAGCACTTTATTTTTTAAGAAACAAGGCCAGATCTCTGACTCTGGGAGCACATGCTCTTTTTTAATATAACTTGGACAGAGTTAAGTTTCTAAGCTGTTGGTGATAGGGAATCATAGAAAAGGTTACAAGTAATTTGAAGTCAGCTAATAGTCTCTCCTAGCAACGTCCAACTATTGAAATGGACCTCATTATTCATTTTCCACAAAGAATGTCTGAAAGAATGCCTGGGTCTGTTAGGTGTCAGATAAACCCTACACTCCTAGAATTCTTGTCCAGATTGCTAAATGTTCACATTTCATTCATTTCATTAATAAGACTTAAACATTACTTCCACAAACAATAACCATTATATTAACAGTACTTCCCCCATCCTCTTTCCCGCATATTAGGCTTATCCAAATCTGATTCTTTCTTAGTTAAGTTAAATACCTTCCAATGCTCGGGTCTTGGGGACTATGGGAAAATATGGATTTCTATCATTGAAAGATGACTTATCGGTATGTATGTAGGTGTAGCCTATCTTGATACAATAATTTATTTTAACCCAGAATATTTTTCAAGGTGGAGATGAAGATGCCAATACAGCAGCAGGTGTGAGCAGTACCTGGACGATCCTGTCTGCGGTGCTGAGCCGTGTGCTGCTCCACTGCCGCCACATTCTCATGTTGACGTCCTAACTAACCCTGAGTACTTTGGAGTGTGACTGCGTCTGGAGATGAGGCAAGAACAGGAAATTAAGAACCAATGACATCATATAGGTAGCCCCTAATCTAACCTGACTGATGTCACTGTGGAAAGAGATCATGGAACGTGCACATGCACAAACACACATGGACACACACATACACACACATCATGTGAAACCACAGGGAAAAGATGCACCTCTGAAAGCCAAGAAAAGAAGCTTTCAGAAGATACCAATATGGCTGACACCTTTAATTTGGGCTTTTAGGCTCCTGAGTTGTCAGAAAATGATTTTTCATTGTTGAAGCCGCCAACTCTGTTGTTTTGTATTCTGGCAGCCCTAGGAAACTAATACACTCTCTGAGAAAAATCTGGAGAAGAGATGCCTGATTATGGTAGAAGGGAACATTTTCTAAAATATGGTTCTTTGAAATCTCTTAGGGAGTAGAAGTCTGTCAAATGTGACTGAGAGATGGGGCCAGCTTGGCGGCGGGACTTTTCCTTTTGGCTCTACTTACTTTCAGGTGAAAGCTAGATTGATTTCTGCTTTGTTCCCCAAACAGCTTGCACTAGCAATTGGTCACTGCCAAACTTGGGCTGGGAGGGAAGAAGGCTTTATCAGTATGCAGATGAGGTGCTTCGGCGCTAACCAAACACCCTTGTGTCCACAGCCTTTAACCTGATGGAGGAATTCAGCCTCGTTTCTGGCCAGCAAATCAATTCATCCTAGAGAAACCTTGGGGATAGAAATTCACGCACCATCAGGAATTCAAAACCTTACCTCCTGCAAGATTGGCTTCCAACAATTTGGAATAATAATACACCTCAACACAAAGACCCAAAGCAACAAAGAACATCTCAGCCTACTTAAACACTTTTCAAAAGCTCTCAGCAGATGGTCAGCTCCGTCCCAAACCGAACAGGCTGCAGTAGACCTATCACAATGCAGGCTAGAATGGTGCTTTCATCTTTATTCCAAAATCTAATGCTCACTAAGCATTTCCAGCGTCAGACAAGCCCCATTTCACGTCCATTTGGAGAAAGATGTGAACCATGTCCTCTCAATTTAGGTACATAATTGTCATTTAAAATCCATAAGCAATTGCACCTTGTGTACTGAAATACCTTGTACTCTTCTAACTTCAAATGTTTTTTCTATGTGATACCCTATGTAGATCACTTGAAACATCTCTATGAAACAAAATAATCATGGATAAGTAATAGCCACAAAATAAATGCAGAGTGTATTTTTATACATATATGAAAAGGATATAAAACAAAATATCAAAGTTTGAATCCTGAAAAAAAAAGATCGAATGCTTTTAATTAAATGAAAAATCCCAACTGCAGTAACTATGAAATCATCCCACTAATTTAATAGTATGGTTTCTACATTTATTTTTAAATTAACAAACACAAGGTAAGAAATGTGAAATTTCAAAGATATTCAAATTACTAAAGACAGTTCATGTATGAACTAAAATTTTCACTTCTCAAGCCAAATACTACATTTTCAGTTCATATCTTACTTTATTGTTAAATTTTAAATGTAGTTGGACACGGGGGCACATGCCTATAATACTAGTACTTGGGAGGTTGAAGTAGGAGATTACTGTTAGCTTGAGACCAGCCTGGGCTACAAAGTGAGTTCAAGGCTGTCCTAAACTGCAGAGTGAGACTCTGTCTCAAAAACAAAACAAAACAAAAAAAAATCCAAGAGATTACAAAAAAAGAAAAGAAGAAGTAATTGAAGTTCTGATTATTCATTTTTATTACTGATTATCTCAGATTTCCTGTAAGGAGTGAAGAAAAACTATGCCTGAAACCAAACTGGATGACTCAAAACAATTGGAATCCATTCTTAAACACATGCATTGGAGTTCCTAGGTATAAGAAGCCATGTGTGCAGTTCACTTCTTCACATTAACTACTGTGTCAATTACTTGTCTAGTAAAGGGAGCTACAAAGGGGCTAACCTGAAGATTACATAGATAGCCACTGTCTGTAGCAACTCTCTAGAACCTAGCATCATAAAAAATCGTGATAATGGGGATAGTATGTCACTGGATATTATTTCACCAATTAAATTATTGGTATCTAGTATTATTAATAAAAAACAGCTTGCAGGGGCTGGTGAGATGGCTCAGTGGTCTAAAGCACCTACTTAGAACAAGTTTAGCAAAGCACAGGGACCGCGGTTCAATCCCCCAGCACCACATGCCAGTCAGCCCTGCCCCCTTGTGGGATGAGCTGGCCACACACACACACACACACACACACACACACACACACACAAATAAATAAAATTTAAAAAAAAATAAAAAACAGCTTGCAGTCATAATTTGAGATTTTAAAATTCTCTGCAGACAATGCATTGCTTACTGTGTGCCTCTGGAGCACTTCCAGTACCCCACCAGCTTCTCTTCACTGCCAGAGTTTAGGTAAATGTCCTGCATTTTATTTCTCTTCTGTCCTTCAGCTGATAGTTCTACTTACACAAAAGTACAGCATGCTTTTGATCTTCACTGAATATACTAGGATTTTGAGAGCAGAGATTGCATCTCTCCCTTCTTCACATCATTTCTGCCATAAATGCAATTTAATGAGTAAACTAATGTATACAAGATTCACAATTTTTTTCTTAATTGTACACAGAGACTTGGATAATGTGCCATGCCAATTTTGTTTTAAAATATTTATTTAATATTAGGAGTTGGAGATAACAGAGAGGCTGGGGAAAAAAAGTCAGACATAAAGCAAGTCCATACTCCATGACTCTATTGAAATAAATTACAGAAGCTGGGAAATTTCTAAGATGCCACGTGATGTTACTAATAGTTCCGAGGAAAGCGAAGCTGCTGTGCTGTGGGCCAGAGGTAGCCAAGCAATGTTTGTGAAGTCTTCGCTATTTTCTATTTCTTAATCTGGATGCTAGCTGGACCATTGTATTCACTTTGAAGAAATTCCCCACCCTGACCATTTGGATTTGTGAACTTTTCAATAATATAGTATACTTCAAGAAAAGGATTCCCTTTTAAAAAATATCATAGAAAATGTATTAGGTATGACACAGGATAATACCTTTGGCTGCATATAGGAAAGAGATGATCAGTGCCTATCCACAGTTAGGTACACATATAATTTCTCTAAACTCCCACAACCCTCAAAGACAGAGTTTTGTTAACTTTTTTAGACTATTGTGGCTCTAGGGATCAAATGCAGAAACTTGCACTTGCCAGGTAGACACTCATGCTGCTGCTGAGCTACTTCCCAGGCTTACTATCAAACCATTAATCACTCTTTTCGCTATACTTTGGTCTCCTGTTCTCACATCACTTTCCTGGGTATACCAGGCCCTTTTCAAAATACTGGTAGCAATGCTTTCTCTTTCAAACATCCTGATAAACACACGAAAATTTTCTCACCTTAACTCCAAACCAAGTCAGTAGATTCCTCACAAGTGTCCAGACTCCCTGACGTTTATCACCAGTGGGTGACGGCCTTGGGCGATGACTCCCTCTGGGGTCCCTTTCTACTTCATTCTTATCCCTGAAGACTGTGCAAGCCCCTTGCAGCCCACAAATCATACTCTTTCCTAAAAGAGGATAAGCCATGAAGAACCACAAGCTGAGAGGGCAAATGTTCACGATCGTGAAGTGGAAAGGCATCTCAGGATGAGATAAAAGTGGAAGAGAAGAGACAGGTGAACAGTCATGTGTCACAGACTTGCTGTAAGTTAACACACTAGTAACAGGAAAAATATCATTTATTACAGTTCTCAGAATCTAATGATGTTAACCACAAGAGCAAGGCCAATGGTGTCTGCTATTTACTGAAAGTCTATACTGGATTCAAGACTCATTTTCCTTGAGTCTCACACTAAGGCAATGGTGTTGATGTTTTCATCTCTGTTTTACAATGAAATAACTGAGATGCAACGATGTTTTAATCTAGTCTTTGTGTGAAATTCCCTTTTTCCTGCATCATATGACAAATAGAATAAAAGAAAAGGGAAGATATCTCTCTCCTACAATGAAGCCCAAACCCTAGAGTCTGTGTGAGCAGCAGCAGTAGGCCACTCGGGAGTAGTCTTTGTTGAAATAATGGAGACAATCAGTGATTTTACTTATTTTAGTACTTACCATATTTTATTAAAATTGTTTGGGTTACCTGATACTTATATTTAAAAAGTTTTGCAGTGTTTGCTGCTGGATTTTATTCACTTAAGTATCTGTAGAATCTTCAGGGTGTCAAGGATATCAATCTGGAAAATGTTGCAAGAAATAATTCTTGACACTTTCTTCTATTAGCAAACAAAATTAGGGACCATTCTCCACATTCCATCTACTCCTCACTGAGTTGAAAATTGCCATGTTCTTATAGTCTCCTATCAAATTGAAATGGGGACCTCCAAAACCAGTGACCCAAATTTAATGGCAAAGATCTTCAAATTCTTTGTCGAACTTCTAGATGGCTCTTTTCTAGGAATTTCTTTTTGATATTGTGTTATTTTTAGGGGACAAGTATAATGTATTCAACATTTTTGTAATATCTCAAGTCCATATTACTTCTTTTTCATTGTTGTTTTGTTTTAAGTGTAATTGTTCTATGATTTCGAAGTTTTAGAAAATATTTTGCAATTTAGATAAATGCAAAAATACTGAAGAGATTTTGAGGGATTTTTAAAATTTATTGTATGGTTTTTAAAACAAAAGATGAGCAGTCTTATATGAGAATCATTTCCACAAAAATATATTAGTAGCCATGGATTGATATTATACAGGTTGTGTTCAAATACAAAAAAGACACTTTTATTAACAAAAATAATCAATAGTACCCTAGAGAAGTGGCTGCTGCTGCTGATTGTCTTCTCATGATTAGACAAGGGTAAAAATAAAGTGACTTCTTAAAAAATCCTTCAGAGTTTTTATTCAAAAGTAAAATTCAACACAATTTTATTATAGGGTAAATTTAGTGGAAAGAATGGGGGAGCCTGCCCTTTAGCTCAGGTGTTTAAGTGCCTGCTGAAACAAAGCAGTCAGGCTCAGGATGCTGTGGTTCGATCCCCTCATCCTCAAGTCAAACCAGACCTGCTCTGAAGGCATCCTGAGTGCCCCCCCCCAAAAAAAAGAATGATTAGCTATAAATTATCTTTGCAATTATATCTTAATACTGGCTAGGGAAGCTTAGTTTTAGAAAGCAATACCACTAGCACATATACAGATTTGGTTGAGTGGATTTATGTAATCAAACTCTCAAATGCAAAATATCATGACCAAAGTGATGCAGAGAAACTCCTCGGACAATGGAGATGCATTCTGTGTTTTGGTGCCCGACTGTGGAGTAAGAGTGGGCATAGTAGTACAATTCTTTTCATGATTTTTTCTGATCTGTCCTCATCAACTAGTGGAAGAATGAAAGAGGTTATAGTTATGTTACCAACTAGTACCATCATCTAAAAATGTGTTCTTTTCCAAATGTATTTGACTCGGAGGCAACAGTAAATCGAAGAGCTATGCTGAACAAGGATCTTTTGCTAGCAAACAAAAGAAATTCTTCATTCTACAGGACATACATACAAAAATGTTCTTTCTCACCTTGGCTTTATGAAGAATCATGAAGTTTATTTGAGACATGGAGTAGTTACAGGTAACAATCTGCTTGCATATAAAGCTAAGGGGAAAAGATTTTTAGAATTCATTTTAGCTCTGAGACTATGCAGATGCACAAATGAAAGAGAGATATTAGTGCCATTTAAACAAAATATATGAACAAGAGTGTAAAATGCTCCCTAATTTTAGGGTGGTTTTACCTCTGGAAACACAAGTAAATAAATATATAAAATAAAAGAATTATTAGTATTACATATTATCAGTAACATTCAATAACATCTTCAATATGCTGTCTTTAGCGATCCACAGCTGAATGTTTTGTGAGTTCAGATCAAGTAAGCAGGGACCCCACTTTATAGGATCAGGTGTCAAATGCAGTTCTGGAAATTATCCTTTCCCTAGTTTCTCACTAATAATCATGCAGTAGTATCATACTATTAGGACCACTCTGCAGACGCCAAGTAGTTTGTCAACCTAGAATGTACGGAATCTTTATTTTGTGAGAGTAGAAGGAACTTTTTAATAAGAATCTTATCTAATGAATCTCTTCCTTAGAGTTCTATCCCTGGTATATTTAGTCCACAGACATTTATTGAAACTGAGAATGCTAGATACTACTATAGATACTTGTTTCATCTTTGTTAAGAAAAACCTCACTAGGGGCCAGTGAGATAGCTCAGCAGTCTAAGGTGCTTACTTAGACAAGCTTAAGTAGGTATGCAGGGACTGCAGTTTGATCCCCGGCACCACATGCTGTGCCAGCCACACAGCAAGGGTGGGCTGAGCAAGTCACAAAAAGGAAAAAAAAAAAAAAGAAAGTGGATTTATGTAATCAAACTCTCAAATGCAAAATATCATGACCAAAGTGATGCAGAGAAACTTGGATCTAAACTGTTTTAAAGTTATATCCTAGGGTTTTTTTTTGTTTGTTTTTTTTTTTTTTTTTTTTTTTTGTTTTGTTTTGTTTTTTTGTTTTGGCGGGGGCCAGGGGCGGGCTCAGGATGTCTTCAGGGCAGGCCTGGTTTGTCTTCAGGATCTGAGGATCCAACCACAGCATTCTGAGCCTGACTGCTTTGTTTAAGCAGGCACTTAAACAACTGAGCTAAGGAGCAGGCCCCCAAAAGGGCAGAAGGATTATTTTTTTTTAGTTATATCCTAGGAAAGAGCTAAAGGTGAAAAACATTAAATATGATAATGTTATCATATAGAATGTTAGAAGGTGACAAACAATACAGTAAAAAGGAAAACAGGGCAAAAGGTACTCATTAATATTTAGGCTGATGCACAAGGAGAAACAAAACCACAAAAATAAAGCTACATAGTAAATCCATAGGAATATTTAGGTATGGTCCAGTTTCAAGAGGAATTATTTTTTAAAAATTTTCCAATGGGGGGTTGAAGACAATATCAACCAAAATACACCTTTTTTTATTTATAGGTCTATATAACTTTATCTCAGAGAATTCACAAGTGGAAAATTAAAGAAGGTTTATTTAGGTCTGTAATAGATTCATGTCATCCTGAACAAAGAAATTGTAATCTACTTGGTCAACTTTCATTTCTAACTGATGTGTTGGAAGAACCAAGATACCTTGGATTTCCTGACAGGTAGTTGAGTCTACAAGCCACTTAAACCAACAATCCTAGCAAGAGTCAAGCAAAAAGTTAGAAGTATCTGCTCAGTGCCACTTCTTGCATACTGATTTCCATAAGAAAACGGTTTTAGCTAGCTGTTTATGCAATATTCTTACAAAAAAAGACTCACCTCTAACTTTTAATTAGAGTAAAAATGCTGCTTGAACATAACATATTCCCTGAGATTTTTTTGTGTATGTCACCAAATCTCTTATACAACCACAAACCCTGACGCTCGCCTTCCTCAAACCTGTAATCCATGACTCTTACCGCCTGACCCAGGGACAATGAAGGTGCTCCCTTGGTAGAAGGCACAGGGGGTAGAGTGACCATTGAGTTTACTCTAATTTTTTAAAAACTGTCATATGGCGAGATAGTAGTGGGTTTCAATGCTGTCACCTATTCAGTTAGCCCAGATGAACTAGAATCACCATTTCAGTTATATCATAGCTCCGGGCAAGAACATGTCACCCTCTTTATTTCCAGCCTCCATCAAGCTGCTTAGGCAGATGCTGAATGTGGTCCTCCCTGCCACGTTGGGTAGAGTGGCCTTTGTGTGGGTTAATTGAGCCCCCACTCCATTTAATAGGCTGTTGAAATCTTATTGAAACAGAGCTAGTGCCGCAGGTTAAATACATTGCAGTGCTCTTGCTAATCCTCTCATTAACAGGGCTGGAAAGCCTGTTCCGAGCTGTGAGTTTGCATATATTATCAGGGAGCTCTTCACTCAAGTGCTATCAATAAAATGACAAAGCCAGTTTGCAAATAGTGGAATCAACAGTGACACAACGCTAGATACCTTTAAAAAAAATAAACAGCTTAATAACTGATAAATCTTATATTCACACTTGAGAAAAGAAAAAGATAAGCTGGGAAGAGATGTGTTTTGTTGGGTCAGATTTAAGACAGAAAAGCAACTGATGTCACCCCACTGCCAAGACTAGTGGGTGAAGTGGAACTAAAAAATGATGTTAATGAGCCCTAGAGACTGGAGCTGCACTTCGAAGTATCCTGTACGGCACAGTATCCTGGGGTGTTTTAATGAGTAAAAAATAAAATAAAATCCTATTCATGGCTGAAATAGGTAATATGGAAGACAGAAGGGCTGTTGGCTCATCTAGGAGAACAGTGCCAACCAACCCATTTTAGAAAGTATATGGTACCAGAGGCACCTCCTACATCAGAGGCTGCTCCTTGCCAGGAGGGAAGCTAGGAGCCAGGGACCTTGGGAAAGGGAGATGCCACCAGGTACACTAGACTGCCCCTCCTAAGCTTGCCTGTCCTACAAGAAAGCTGAAGAAGGATGTAGAGAGGCACCTACCAGTAAATAAAGAGGGAGTCAAAAAGGGGTTAAGGAGTGTGACTCAAATGTCTGATCTGCCAGTCACCCTTGGTGTTCAATGGAAAGACAAAGGCTTGCCCTATGATGACAAACAGCAACGTGAAACTCTTATGGCTAGGTAGATTTTGAATGTTTTAGGTAAAATGATGGCAACTACATGGAAAAAAGAAAAAGCCTTTCTAAGTTTCTCCTAAATGAATGGCAAGACTTCTATCTTCATTAAAGTTGAAAAGTAGCAGTCAATACCAGATGAGGAATAGTGATCAGTAGTACTGATGACTAACAGGGCTACTTTGCTGGACCTTGCCCTATTTATGTGGAAAGAACATACACTCGGGTCTGAAAACAAATGAAAGTCACTGGTCTAAATTTCCAACCTTTAGGAAGCATGCAATTTCAGAATTTTTGCTTTTTAAATATTGCATTGGTGGGGCCGGGGAGATGGCTCAGTAGGTTAAACGCTTGACTGGCAAATGCAAGGATCTGAGTTCAATTCCCAGTTCCACCAAAGGAAAAAAAAATATTACATTGGTGCAAGTATGCAAAATTCTGCTGCTGCTGAGTCATGTTTTGAAAGTATGTTGAGAAATTTTTTTCAATTAGATCAAGAATCTTTCTATTAAGTCCAGGCGTGGTGGTGCATGCCTCTAATCCCAGCACTAGGGAGGTAGAATACAGGAGGATCACTATGAGTTCTAACTGCAGAGTGAGACCCTGCACAAAAAGAGAATTATTCTATTGCTAACTGGCTACATGACTCTAATCAAATCATATCCTCTATCAGAATCTAATTGTCCTTGTGTTACACTGCAGGAGGTCTAAGATTTCTCCTAGCTCTCAAATTTTGTGATTAAAATAATAGGACATTCATGAATGAAATAACTAGTAGATTTTTTTCTTAAAAAATGGTCAATATAATTTCCCTCTGGTAATGATTGGAAGGTGGAAAGTAAATGTTCTTTCATAAGAACTTTACTTGTCTCATCGATGATCCATTCCCAGAAGAAAGGGCTAGGTTATAGTTTCCAAAAACAAGGCCTTCCCAAAATTTACCTTGAATGGTTTATTTATTATTATTTCAGACCTTAATTCTGAGACTTTCCAGCAATCAGAGCAGGCAATAGTCAAACAGACATTTCAAACAACTCCCATTCTGAATTTTATTTACGATCGTCTCACATTGTATATGAGACCAGATGCCAATCCTTAACCTGTAAGAATCTCAAACTAGCTCTTGCTTTCTTTTCTACTGCTATTGCCCAGCTTCCTGCTCTTCCTGCTGATCTTTCTTAATGTTTCTTTTGAGCCACAGAATTTTGTAATGACCAGTTTAGACACCTTATCAGTTTTCAACGTTGCTACCATTTGGAGGAGTGACTGAAGACCCTTTACCAACCACCCAAAGTTTTTGATAATCTGGCCCTTGCTTACTGTCTTATGCTCATTCTTTCTTAGAAACTCTAACACATCCACCACAGTGTCCCTGAGCTCCTGGCACAGTTCACATAATAACTTTTTTGATGTATTAATTGGAGACAAAATAAGTCACTCTTAAGTTTTCTATCAAACTCATTAGAATGTTAAATTCTTCAACACTCTAGAACATTACATTCTGGTAATTTTTTAAGTCAGTATATGAAATCATTCCTGAGATATTAGATAATGCATTTTTTTTTCAGAACCGGAGATTGAACTCAAGCCCTTGTGCTTGCCAGGGAAGCATTTATTCTACTGAGCCATCTCCCTGGCCCCTAGATAATGCATTTTATTCTGTTTCTAACAGCCTAGAAAGTGACAAACTCTTGTAGGTTGATGAATAATGACAGCATCATTATTTGTAGGTTGCTTGAAGGCACCTTGCAAAGAGTCTTGACCCAGCAGAGGATCAATAAAGACTTGTCAAATTAAATGGGATGATAGTCCAAAAATAATCTTAAATGACTCCTTGTAGGATCAAGCTGTTTGAAGAGGGTTATCCATTTTGAATCAGGATAATGACCTGGTGATTCAGGCTTTGATATCTTGGAATGCTCACATTAGATTTTTCTTTAGGAAACTATGTACATAGACAAATAGCTTTATATTAGAAAAGAGAAAAATCTAGGTTCTCAAGGTGGTCGATAGTATTTCCAGCTAGTTACTGACAAAACCAGGACTGGAATAGCCAGGTAGTCCTGATCTAGTTACAGCATGGCTCACAGATCAGAAGAATCAGGAGGGCCTGAGAGTCCATGTAAGAGGTTGTTAATAACGCACACTCTCAGGCCTCAGGCTAGACCTCTGGAGCCAGAATCTTCATTTTTAACATTTTTGGAGGAAGGTCTATATAACACCAGTTCAACCAGGTTCACACTGAAAAGTTGGAGAAGCTTTTCTCATAGATATTACTGTTAGATAAAATGACTTAAGTTTTCAGGGATGAAAACAGAGACAAGCATTGACAAAGATGCAGAGAAAATGGAAATTCTTCACACTACTTACAGATATGAAAATTAGTATAGCCATTATAATGAACAGTATGGAATCCCCTGAAACATTCAAAAATAACTAACATGTGCTGTAGCAATTCCACTACAGGGTATATATTCACAGGAAAAGAAACAAGTATGCCAAAGAAACATCTGCACGCCCATGTGTAAGTAGCACCAAGATATGAAATCAACCTAAGTAACTCTCAACAAGTGAATGAGTATATAAAATGAGATACATTTACTCAACAGAGTACTACTCAATCACTGAAAAGAAGGAAATCATGGTATTAACAACCACATGGATGAATTTGGAGATCATTGTCTCAAGTGAAATGAGCCAGGCACAGAAAGACAAATGCTGCATGATCTCACTCATTCATCAAATCTAAAAAGGTTGATTCCATGAAGGAAGAAAAGTAGAGTAGAGGTTACCAGAGGCCTGACTGAAGGGAGAGGGGAAATAAGGAGACGCTGAGCTGTGGACATAAGTACAGTTAGGTGAGAGTAATATTTTTTGAAATATACTCAGATTAAGTAAATTAAAGCCAGACACTTGACTAGTGATGCCTGGGGCTCGGTGTCATGGATGGTACTGGGTAAGGAAAGGTAGAAGAAGGAAGAGAAGTGAGGAATGACCACAAATGGCTACAGAATCTCTTTTTGATGTGATGATAATAAAAAGTGACTATGGCGGTGGTTGCACAGCTCAGTGATCAGATTAAACACTCCTAGGATTGTATTCCTTAGCTGGTTAAATAGTATAAGATGTGAAGTAAATCTCAATATCATGGGGGTTTTACTACAAATTAACAACACTCTAGAAAATTTAAAATATTTGCATCCATTAAATCCCACTGATAAATATAGTTTGATCAACCCACTGCTGTAAGAGATAGTGTAGGACAAACAGCAAACATCACAGAAAGCAATGAGCTGTTAGCATGCATTCTTACTTGTCCAGGAGCAATGATCATTACAGTATTAGCAATCAAAACAAAACCTCCTCCTACCAGCTCACAAGTAAAGTCATCAGCAACATGCTGACTCAATTAAGCCAAAAGAGTAAATACAATTGCTTTTCTCCTTGTTTACTCTAAATTACTATTCTAGTTTAGCACAGCAATTTTCAAGGCTGCAATGAAAACCCGTGGGCCACTCTGAAGTCTCCCTTACTGAAATCAAGTACCAAGCACATCACACTTATTTCTCCATTTTGTCTAAAAAGCGTATCTTCCTTTTAAAAAAGTCAAAGTTTGCTGTGGTCTACAATCATATTCGTAATTTATAAAGCATTCTTTGCACCAGTAGTTCCAAACAAGCAAACAGGAAATCTCACATCAAACAATGACATGGCCACTTGAACGAAAGTAGACAACTCGATGGGTTTAAAATTGTTCTCCTCTTTCTTCCCATCTCCAAGTCTCTCTTCTACTTTTCTTTAGAAAATAAGTCTCATCAGGGAATTTCCCTGGAGAAGCACCTTGTCATTTCCCCACTCTTTAAGACAACTGTGGAATCCAAGAGGGAAATTCTGACTTAAGAATTTCCCAGTATTATGTTGCCCCATGTTGAAACTGATCACATTTATCAAACACCAGTGAAGTGCTAATATTATGCATTGTTACCCACAGTTAATGCAATCAAGGGAACACCTTCAGTGCTCTGGTGTGTGTGTGTGCGCGTGTGTGTGCGTGTGCATGTGTGTGTGAGTGTGTTCATTCCTGGGGGTGTATTCAAGGGCTTTTTCTGTGGGGTGAGAAGAGCAGGAGTGATTACAGCGTAAGCTGTCTTTTAAAGGTAGAAAAGAGGATTTCTGGGTCAATTTGGTAGAATGTTAACAGTTCCTGATAGATGCTTTCTGAATATTAAATGAAAATGTAAGATGAGAGGGAGAGAGATTGCTAAGTTCGAAGGTGGAAAAAAGACAAGGGTATATGCCTCAATAAGGAAGAACTTCTATTAACGATATGTCTGTCAGTCATAGAATCATAACAAGGAAATACTCATACTTTACCTTTTGTTATTAGTATAGGTATGTAGGCCATGATATTTACACTCATCTTAGGGAGTAGGTTCACATAGTTAGCTATCTTGAACATTTTATGTTGTGAGGAAAAAACAGTACACCATGAAAGGCTGAAATAGTAAAACCCAAAGGGATAGGAGACATCAAACTCATGATGTAAATGGAGTACTAACCTGAACCTTAGGCTCAGCCCTGGTTTCTTCTCATACAATAGATAATCACTGCTATTTTTATTTAACAATGAGTTTTAGAAAATGATCCTGATGACCCTGGGGGGGGGGGTAAGGAGATAGCTCAGTAGAATAAGCGTTTGCCTTTCAAGCACTAGGGCCTGAGTTCAATCCCTGGTTCTGGGAAAAAAAGAAGAAGAAGAAGAAGAAGAAGAAGAAGAAGAAGAAGAAGAAGAAGAAGAAGAAGAAGAAGAAGAAGAAGAAGAAGAAGAAGAAGAAGAAGAA
>NW_004524635.1:8361497-8364048 GCF_000260255.1 Octodon degus
ATGAGAAACTACTCTGGCAATAACAACACACAATGTACTAACCATTGTTACTCTCCTAAAATCTTGTTTTGAGATTTTGTACCACTGTTTTTATTTTTTTTCTTCCTTTAAAATAAAAATAACTGATGTAAAAAAAAATAAAAAATTAAAAAAAAATTAAAAAAAAAAAGAAATGTCTACCCTTCAAAGGAAGCAGTTCTCAACTGAACTGGGGTCTCCGCAGATGTAGGAATGTGGAGCCTGGGCTCTGAACTGCCTGATCTAGGGTATCTAAGGGTTATGGATTGAGAATCATTGTTTTCAAATTCAGATAATATAATAAACATGAGGAAATTAACTACTTACAAACTTTGGGGATAGAATGAAAACCTACTAGGTATTTAAAAACAACAACAACAAAACTACAAGTAAATCATTATGGTCTTAATTTTAAATCAATTTGGATTAATACAATAAAACAAATTATCCAAAATCACTTTCTAGAATGAGCAGGCACTCCAATCATTTGGCAAGGGAAATATTATTTCATAAGAATTTAGGGATATTATGATTGGAGTGGTAAAGTTAACCCTGCACACATAAATTAAAGAATAAAAGCACAAATATATATATATGAAACTTCTAAAGTGAATAGTTTCAAATATTGCATGAGAAAAAGTTTACCTAGTAGAAAATAATAATGAATCGAACTTTTGGGGATCAAATGAATTAAGAAGTAAATAACAAAATATAGAAGTTTTAAAAAGTGACAATATTTCAGACAAAATGTCAGTATCTTCAATATATACAATTCATGTAAATAATCTAAAATCTCTTGGGGGCCAGGGAGATGGCTCAATAGAATAAGTGTTTCCCTGGCAAGCACAAGGGTCTGAATTCAATTCCTGGTTCTGCCAAAAAAAAAAAAAAAAAAAACCCAAACAAACAACAAACCTTCTAAGATCACAACACAAAAATGAATCAACCTCACAATTCAGACATGAAATAATTCAATTCAGATTTAAAAAATATATGAAATAGTGAAAAAACCCAGCATTAGAAATTATACAAAATTTCACGAAACAAAGTAGCAGGAATATAACAAACAGGTCAGCAAGATAGTTCAGTGGACAAAGCACCTGCTTAGGCAAGCACAGGGACCAGAGTTTGATTCTTGGCACCACATGCTGTGCTGGCCCTGGCCCCCAGCAGGCTGAGCCAGCTTCTGAGATCCACGTGGTGGAATATGCCTGTAATCCCAGCACTGAGGAGGCTGAAAACAGGAGGATCACTACAAGTCCCAGCTGCGTAGTGAGACATGTACTAAATACATATATTAAAAAAAAAAAAAAAGGAATCCAACAATGGTTGCTGTATTGCATGATGCTGTCTTCAAATCAGTTGTTTAGGTTATCAGATATAAACCTGCAAAATTGGTTTAAAAAAAAACACAACAAAGCAACACCAACAAAAAAGTTATAAGAAACTAAAAATGAATAAGTAAATAAATAAAAGGAAAAAAAATTTAACCATTAACTGCTCTTTTCAAAAGATAAGCAGAAATCACTAATATAATTAGCCAAATTATCCTGCATACATACATAAATATTTCTTTTTCCCTTCTTGCTTTTGTCCTTCTCCTCATCACCATTTTTCCTTCCCATTGAACAAATTCTTTCCCTTTCCCAGTATCTATTGTACCTTTCAGATCTTATTTACTCTTTCCGATTCTCACACTAGTGAGACGATATGATGTTTGCATGTGCTAGACTGTTTTATTTCACTTAATAATATGGTGAATTCAGATTTTTAAAGGCTACATTAGGAAATGATTGATATAAATTTTGTCATATTTTTAGTTCTTTGAATATGGAGAATAACCCTTAAAGTTTTCATGATTAAATGTCTAGGCAAGTATGAGGAAGAAATTAATTAATCTAAGAGTTCATGATCTAGGTGCATGTTGTGTACTAGGCAATTCTTTTTTTTTAAAAACATTTATTTATTTATTGTGTGTGTGTGTGTGTGTGTGTGTGTGTGTGTGTGGCCAGCTCAGCCCACCAGGGGGCAGGGCTGGCTGGCATGTGGTGCTGGGGGATTGAACCGCGGTCCCTGTGCTTGCCAAGCTTGTTCCAAGTAGGTGCTTTAGACCACTGAGCCATCTCGCCAGCCCCTGTACTAGGCAATTCTTTTTTTTTTTTTTTTTTTTCAGAACCAGGGATTGAACTCAGGCCCTTGTGCTTGCCTGCCAGGGAAATGCTTATTCCACTGAGCCATCTCCCTGGCTCCAGGCAATTCTTAAGACTGTGGAAAACATATAAGCAGCCATTAAGTTAAATCTATTAATGAACATGAGGTTAACAAGTAGGTTTGCATTTCATAAATAAATATGAGGTCACTTGAGCTAGGATAGTTACAATAAAATATCTGTATGCTAAGTCACCAATGGCATTAAGACTGATAATTTCTGTAACATAGTCTTTTTACCTTCTATCAACTAATGCCAAGAAAGAATTTAGAATTTAACAGATTCATTCTCTCTCTCTCTCTCTCTCTCTCTCTCTCTCTCTCT
>NW_004524635.1:8364163-8366333 GCF_000260255.1 Octodon degus
ATATATAATAACTGGAATACCAATTCAGGACCTTGTGCTATATCACTGGCCTTATTGTTACATATTTTCCAGAGAGTTTTACAGACTAGGAAGTCTAGAGACCAGAAAATTGGGATTTAGTTTTTGTTCTATTTTTAAAAATGACAATGAATTTTATTATAGCACATGACTACCCTGGGTACATGACTGTAAAATAAGAATAAACTTTCTTAAATTCTTTAAATAAAGTATTAGGAAAACATTTGCTATTTCATATTTAATAATTTCTGTTCTATAACAGATACAATAGACAGTTGATCTATAACATTAAGTCAAACCTAAAGGCTAAAAATTGATGTCACTTAAAAGCTCAGTATCGGTTGGCCTTATCCTTTTATTTTCTTTCTTTTCAGAAAAGGCCTTGCAGTGTAACCCAGGCAGGCCTCAGACTTGTGGCAATCTTCCTGCTTCAGTCTCGTGAGTACTGAGATTGCAGACATCTACCACCATGCCCACCAATTGGATTTATCTATTACTAAGAACTGGTCATGTGTCCTTGGTCCCTAGAGGCTTGCTATGGAAGTACTCTTGTGATTTCTGCATGTTCTGAAATTGTAGAGACAGAAATCATAGAAGTTGTGACCTAATTGTAGAGACCATCACATCCAAAGGCAATGGACAAGAAGAAATGCTATGGTCTGAATGTTTGTATTCTCTAATGTTTTTGTCCTCCCAATGTTTGTGTCTTCATAATTGAAATCCCTAAAGTGGACGATATTAGGAGGTGAGGCCTTTGGGTAGCAAATCCCTTCTAAATAGATTATTTTCCCTAGAAAAGAGAACCAAGAAAGCTCTCTGACCCCTTCCACCACGTGAGGATACAGCGAAATGGTATGATCTGTGAACCCGATATGTGGCGTACACTCAACGTTGGGTTTTCTGACATCCTGATCTTAGGCTTTCCATTAACCACAACTGTGAAAAACGATTTTACATTCTGTGGAAATGTAAGCTCTAGGACAGTTGTGATTTTTTATTTCCTTATCTCAGTACTTAGGATAATACCTGTCTTATATTGGAACTCAAACCATATTTGTTGCTAGGGTAAGAAAAGAGAGATGAAAGGAAATGGACATGTTTTCACAATGAAATACTCCATTTGGTGCCAAGGTGGAAAAAGTAAAATAGATTGCCATAAGGCACATTATTACAACATAACACAATACTGAAGATAGGGGAAAAATCCACAGAAGGCCAGGGAAGAGGGGCAGAATTCCAATGATAGAATTTTCAAAAGTCCATCTATTCAAGAAGTCATTGGGAAAACATCTTCAATACTCTTCTTCTTTTTTTTTTTTTTTTTTTTTTTTTTTAAAGATTTCCATTCTGGAATTCAACCTACTCACACTATCAATCAAATATGAAAATAAATGCAGATACTTTCAGATGTACAGTACTCTTGTTAACCTCTTTAAAGTTCATTACCAAATACATAATGCCTAGTTACAAAGGGTGGGAACTATTGAGCTCCTAGAAAACACAAAAAGTAGTGCAATGTTGAAACACTGGAAGGGAGGCATTGAGAGGTTGGGGAGCGCAATGGAGAACATTAACCCAAAGCAGTACTGAGAGTATTAAAAGCTAGTGTAAGACCTGATTCCATACTAGTTTCTCTTTCTCTGTTTTCTGCATTTAGTTCTGGTTGTTGGAAAGAATGAGAAACACCTATCTCTAAATGTTTTATGCAGAGAATTGAGTACTCTTTTTGTGGTACCAGGGATTGAACTCTGGACCCTGTACTTGCCAGGAAGGCCCTTATTCTACTGAGCTATCTCCCTGGCCCCTGAGTGCTTATTTTTAAAGTGGCAGCCAGTGAGATAGCTCAGCAGATTAAGTGCCTACTTAGGCAAGGATTTGATCCCCGGCCTCACATGCAGAGTTGGCCCCACCTCCAGGCATGATAAGCCAGCCAGTGAGTCCAGGTGTGTTGGTGCAGGCCTGTGATCCCAGCACTGGGGAGGCTGAAAACAGGAGGATCTCTATGAATCTGAGCTGCGTACTGAGAACTTGTCCCCAAAACATAAAAATATAATAATATAACCCTTAAAGTTTTCATGATTAAATGTCTAGGCAAGTATGAGGAAGAAATTAATTAATCTAAGAGTTCATGATCTAGGTGCATGTTGTGTAC
>NW_004524635.1:8366433-8367837 GCF_000260255.1 Octodon degus
GCAATGAGACAGTTTCAAACCAAATTGGTAGGACAGTTTCAATAATTAACACATTGCATACATTCTTCCTAGTGGTTAATTGCTGTACAGGATGCGGACATGATATCCTATTTACACACTATTAAAACAAATCCCTCTATTCATTAAGAGAATGAAGCTATATATCTATTCTAACTATTTTGAATACACAGATACAAAATGAACATTCATCTGTGTCCCTCTTTTTTATTTAGTTCCGTTATTTGAATCTTATAGGTGTGTTAACTCAGCAAAATATTCTAAAAGATATATTGGAAATTTTTTAAAAATGATTTTATTGGGCTTGGGGAGATAGCTCAGTGGAATAAGTGCTTCCCTGGCAAGTGCAAGGGCCTGAGTTCAATCCCCGGTTCCACCAAAAAAAAAAGATTTTTATTGTATATACAGGGTCTTGCTGTGCAGCTCAGACTCATAATGATCCTGTCTTGGCCTCCCTAGTGCTGGGAATACAGGCATGAGCCATCATGCCTGGTTCTGGGGAAGGCACTGCATGTGGTACTGGGGAGCAAACTCTGAACCTTGTGCTTGCCAGGCAGGTGCTTAGACTGCCGAGCTATCTCTCCAGCCTAGATCTATATTTGAATGAAATGATCAAGCCTCTTTATTCTCACTTTAATCAGCCTTCTGACTAGGCTGCTGTGCATGGAACATAACCTAGCATGAGGCACCTCCCACTTCCAATGCCAAGAAGGAAAACTTCTCCTTTACTGTGGAGTCATTGCACTTAGCTCCTAGTGGAGTATTCTATCAAAAAGACAGGGCCTGGGGCTAGGGAGATAGCTTGGTGGTCTAAGCGCCTGTCTGGCAAGGCACAAGGACCTGGGTTCGATCCCTGGTACCACATGCTGTGCTGGCCCCAGAACCCTAGATGCCATGCTGGCCACTGAAATTAGGTGCAGTGAAGCACCAGAGGCTGAAACAGGAGGATCACTACGAGTCTGAGATGTGTAGTGAGATCCTGTACCAAATTAATCAATCAATCAATCAATCAATCAATCAAGTTAAAAAAGACAGGGCCTACCTTTATGCAGAATACACGTGAAACTCCGGAGTCAATAGGTCACTACTGGTGATCTGCTGAGCCTGAATCCAGCCATGGAAGTGGAGATACGTATTGCATTTGTGTAAGTATCCTGAACCACATAAAAAACAAAACAAAATGAAAAACAACAACAACAAAACTATGCATTTTTTTCCCTACAAACAATATAGAAATGTAATCCCATCCCAAACAAAATCTCAATAGAATTTTAGTGTTTGGCTTTTAATTTTTTTTTTTAAACATTTATTTATTTGTGTGTGTGTGTGTGTGTGTGTGGCCAGCTCAGCCCACCAGGGGGCGGGGCTGGCTGGCATGTGGTGCTG
>NW_004524635.1:8374322-8388514 GCF_000260255.1 Octodon degus
AATAATAATAATAAAGTGGCATATGCTTGTGTGGCCTGCCACCCAATCTAAGGCATACATTTTACTTTATAAACATCTAAACAGTTTGTGTGATGTCATTTGACCACTATAGATTCCAGGAGAAGCATTAGAGATCAACATTTATGAGTGATCATAGGGATTCCTTTGAAACATTGCTATTTTATAAGATTAATTTTATTTATATGTTCTCATTTTCAGTTTATTCCAAGCACTAAATCATGCAAGGAGGGTTGACTATTATGAAGTATGGCTTGAGAAAAACATAAATGCAACAGCGTGTTAAGACATAAGAAAAAGGGAAAATTGGGTTAGTTTAAAATATTATGAATTTGGGATTCTACTTAATCATGTACTCCATAGAGATTTGGGCTTAAATGGAAGAGAGGACTTAATTCTATTTTATCTATCCACTAAATATTAGCATATTAGCATTTTTGGTCACTGGGTTTCATATGCCAAGGTAGTTTTCATTTTCTTTAAAGTAACACTTCTAAGCTGAGTGTATTATAAAAAACAAAGAGAACCAGTCAAATCGAAAATTGTAGAACACTTGAGGGGTGTGGATTTTCCCAACAACTTTAATGGGGAGTGTTAAAAAATTCTAGTTTTCATCATTTCTCTATATTTCTGTCTTGCTTTGAAGCCCACACTACTCCAACCAGTTTCTGTTGCTGCATAAGAACTATACAACATTGGGGGCAAAAATCTACAAAGCTGGCACCCACCTTACTGATATCCAGTGACAGAAAATGAAATACGCTGCAGCTGTAGAGACATAGCCTGATGAGTTTGCATACTTTGCAGCTGATGCCGTACAAATTTCAGAATAAAAAAAAAAAAACAGCAGAATAACCACACAGGTCTTTGTGAGCCAGGAATTTCTAAAGTATTGCTAATTCATGTATTGCACACACAAATTCAGATAATTTTTTTTTCTTTTTGAAAATATTATTTTTGGAAAGATGTAATTTTGCTATTCGTTAGTGGAAGGATAGACTTTGCAATCAGAATCTCCAAACATGGAATCAGCTTCTTTGCTCCTGAGGCACAGAGAAGATAAACAACTTTTCTAAGGTCACATGATCTCACTGAAGAAGTTGACTTTTAAGTCTAATATGTAATCTACTGTTTTGTTTATTCATTCATTCAAAATATTTTGAATGCCTGTCACAAGTTTCGCAAAAGTGCTAGAAACAGAAAGAAAATAAACTAAATCTTTAATTCTAACAGCTAATAAGCTGGTGACAAAGACAAAAGACCATGACGTCTTGGCTAAAAGTGAAGAAAGAGAAAATGTTAGAACATAAAAGCAGATTGACTAAGGGAATCATGGGCAGAAATGAAGCTGGTGATGGAAACAGGGGACGCGTTTTGTAGGATTTTATATCTGAAAAACAATGGAAGTTTGTAGAGAATTGTGGGTGTTGCAAGGTCTTTCCCACTACAAACACAGCGTCTCTCAAGCAAGTAGTTTGGTAGTAGTTTTAATGTTCATCTTACTATATTCTATGTTTCCTTTACCTAATTTTAAACTCTTCCACGTACTCTTATTTTTAAAGGCATGGAAAACAAGATCTGCAAGGAGACCCTCTAACTTGAAGCACAACATTAATGCTTTGCACGGAAAGTGGGCAAATTGCAAGATTGAAACGTCAGATATTTTATCGAATTGTTTGCGTATCTAGGATTCTTCCACATTTCTATCTCCTGCTAAACTAAATCCTGGGGGGCCAGCCAAATAGCTCAGCAGATTCAAGCGCCTGAAATGCAGGTGCAGGGGCCGGGGGTCGATCCCCAGGCCTGCCCTGCCGGCTCCACCTCCGGGGCGCGCTGAGATGGCAACTGAGACTGGGTGTGGTGGTGCGCACCTGTAATCCCAGCTCTTGGGAGGCTGTAAACAGGAGGATCACTATGAGTCCGATTTAGCAGTGAGATCCTGAACATTCAGTAGACCTTTCCCTAAAATGGAAAATAAATAAAATAAATAAGTAAATAAAATTTAAAAATAAAATAAAATAAAATGAATCCTGTTGCTTTTTGGTCATCATTTTCAATGATGTCTAAAGAATACTAGTGACTTTTTCAAGAATACTTTGAAGCCCACTGAGATTCAAAAATGTGATTAACAATAATGCTGCGAAAACAAAGCTTAAAACGAATAATAAAAACTGTAGTTTACCTCTTTTGAAAGCTCATATCCTAGACTTCGTATAATGGTCCGGATATTTGTCTCTATGCTCCTGAGGGGTATTTAGACTAATTGTCTCATTATCTCTCACTTGGAATGATCATTGTAGTGATTTCACACTGTGTGACCAACTGAACTGAGATTTTTGTCAAAAGAGCCTTCACTTGATCTCACATAACTACAAAGTCGCATTAGAACTACGCATCAATAGGTCTCCCTCTTTTCACATTTTATTTGTTTTTTTCTGTTCACATTTTAGACAAAAGGGAAATGCCATAAAAATACAAGTAAACGGTGGATCACCACCCTTTAAGTGTGCAGATTTATCAGTTTTGGAAGTAGATATTCAATCACCATCTTTGGACGGTTAAAGTGTTTTCCGCTGATGAGCATTTTTCATTAACATTACATTAAAAGGATCTTGCAAAGAAAGAAAATTAAATCTTTTAAAACTAAAGTAAGAGAACATCTCTCTTGGTGGAAGGAGGAGGCAGGAGAAAAGGAGGAGGGAAGGAAGTAAGAACGGAAAGAAGGGAGTGAGAAAAGGAAGTAGACACTCTCCTGAAATGTGCTAGAAAATATTTTATATTTAGATTTAAGGTTTAATATTTCATAATTAACATATTTCTAGAGGATAAGCACTTTCAAGCTGTAATTCTCTCCTGCTTTCCATTTACACCTGGCTAGAACTCTTACCTTTAAACACATTTAGGGTGCTGTTATTTGCTCATCTTTTTTCAGTTTCAGCATACACTCATACACTTAGTGTGTTACACTTCATATTTACTTAGCCAAATATGCAACAATTCAAATGATGTTTTTAAAAATTAGAGCTGCAAAATGTTGACAGATTCATCCTAATAGCAAATAAAGAAAACTATTTAATACAAATACTGCTATAGTTTATGGTTCAGCCGCAAACGCAATACCAATGTTCTTTTATCGTAATGTGGTTCTTTATTTATAAATAACTGTGTTCAGCAAATAGCAGGATTACATGGGAAATCAAGCAAGACAACTGAAAACCTTTACTAGGGGCTGGGGAGATAGATTGGTGGTTTTAAGAAACTACCTGGTGCCGGGGAGATGGCTCAGTGGAATAAACACTTCCCTGGCAAGTGCAAGGGCCTGATTTCAATCCCTAGTTCTGCCAAAACAAACAAAGAAACAAACAAAAAACATTACCTGGTAAGCTCAAAGACTTGAGTTCAGTCACCATGCCATGCCAGCCCCGGAATCCAGAGGGTGCTGTGCTGGCACCGAAACCAGGCATGGTGGTACACACCTGTAATCCCAGCACTGGGGAGGCTGAGACAGGAGGATCACTACAAATTCTAGCTGTGCAGTGAAACCCTGTATCAAATAATAAATAAACAAAAGATTAAAAACATTTTTTTTAAAAAAGCCTTCATGGACTGGCCAAATAGCTCAGTGGATTAAAGCACCTGCAAGCAGGCACACGGGCAAGGGGTTTGATCCCCGGGCCTGTCGTGCCTGCCCAGCCCCTGGGGGCATGCTGAGATGGCAATTGAGACTGGGCATGGTGGCACACACCTGTAATCCCAGCTCTTGGGAGGCTGTACACAAATGGATCACTACAAGTCCAATCTAATAGCAAGACCCTGAACACCCTATAGACCCTTCCCTAAAAAAAAAAAAAAAAAAAAAAAAAAAAAAAAAGCCTTCCCTAGGCCTGCTAACTTGAACAAATTACTCTCTGTGAGCCTGCTTTTCTATCTGTAAGTGGAATGGAAATATCATATATAACATGTTTACCCCAGTATTTGACACATAGTAAGCTATGTGAGCTGTTATAATTATGTCAGCCTTAGGTTTCCCAGAGTCCTATGGTCCAAAGGCAACTGCCTTGAGGCACCAGCTGTACATCAACTGTCAGGAGACCACAGAGACTACAAATTGGAAAGTACCTTAGAGGTCTTTAAGTTCAGCCTCCCACATTTCACGGATGAAGAAACTGAGGTTCAAGTTGAAAGACTGGCTTAGGAACACCTTGTTAATTATGAGGTTTCCTGACTACAGAGTTACTGATTTCCTATTTTATTATTTCTTGTAATTCGAGCTGTTATTCCAGTTCCTTCATATGTAGCTGAATGAGATTCTTATTGAACAACTACTACATCATCTAGAATGTCGTTGAGCATAAAGTTGCCATCTAACCGGCTCCAGGTACAGCTTCAGGATTCAGGGTGTTGGGAGGAAACCTGGATGTAGGCTGGAAACCAGAATTGGAAGGTGCTTTCTGATGGTTGGACAGGTCAACCAGAACTGTCCTTTGAAAGCACCCATCAGATTATGTTACTTTGCCACACCAATTTCCCAGTAGCATCTCACTTTATTCCAAATACAACTTTAAATCTGAATTATGACTTGCAAACCCTAGGGCAGTCTGACCCTAGCCTCTCTTGGGTGTCCCTCTTTACTGCTGTCTTCCTCCTCAATCTGTTTAAGGCCTCACTGGCCTCCTTGCAGTCTTTGAAACATAACACCTATCTTCACAGCTCCTGATCCTCTGTCCAAACCAATCCCTGTCTCTAGACATGGTCATGAAGTTGCCTTCACCATGTTCAGGTCTCTGTTTGGATAATCTTTCATGTGAAGGATCTTCCATGACTGCTCCTGCACAACATGCCACCTCTATTGTTCTTCTTTTCTTGTCTGCCTGCTTTCTTTTTCTTAGCACAGAAGTATCTGACACTTGATAGATACTGATTAATTTTTTATTGTGACTCTCCCCAGCAGAATGTGAGCTCTACAAAGTCAGGGATATGGTCCTGCATGCCTTGTGTCACCGGAGCCTGGAGGAAAGCCTGACATTTGTTTGGTTCATTCTACACATATTAAATGACTGAAGGGAAGGAAGCAAGGAGAAAGGTAGTAAAGCAGGATTTGTAGATTTTATAGACTACTGCAGAATTCTGGGCCACAGCGGAAGAATTAATACAAATAACTTTAAAGAGGACAGCAGACATCCCCTTTCTAAACCAGACTTCAGACCACCTCACTTGTTAAAATATTGTTCACATGCTTATTTTTTTCTCTCTCCCTCATGCTTTTGCAAGCATTATGAGATAAGAACTTTAACTTTTTTCTACTGTATCTCCAACACTAGAGCAGTTAAAGCTCATTAAATTCACTGAATAACTCAGTAAGCGAAGTGTTTTCTGAATAAAAGAGATGGAAAATAACATGGAGTTAAAGTGTCTAATACAGATTTTGAGAATGAGTCAGACCTCCTAAAATGCAATTTACATACCTGGTGCCAAGATATATTTTAAAAATGTTTAAGAGAAAAATTTACGTCATCTCTTCTTTTTCTCCTTCCTTTCTTCTTCCTTTCCCTCTTTTCTTTCTTCTTTTCTATTCATGTATCCTGTTTATTCTCAATCAACCTTATTTTCATGACACTTCTCTGACATTCCTTCATCTACTCAGCAAGTTCTCTACTTGTTGGCACAGTGTTAGACCCCACAATTGTGATGGAAAGGGGCACGATCCTTGCTCTTGTTACTTTCTCATTTTGTAGAGGAAAGAGAATTAAACAAGCATGCTAGGGACTTAGTATCTTATTGCTGACTACCTAAGTGTCTAAAGGAGAAACAAAAGTGTAATAAGAGATAACAGTAGAGTGACATAGAACACATGCTGGCAAATTCAACCCATGACTATCCCTGTGTAGACTCTGAAGCCATAAATGTCGCGTGCACCCAGGAGATGTCCTAACCATCACTTTCTGAATGGAGCTCTTTAGGAGAACATTAGGCTCTAGTAGTAACCATGAAGTTCAGTCGACGTGATAAGTGGTATTTATCTGAAATGCCTAAGTGCTACCTAAAACCTCTGATGTTTCAAAAACAAAGCATTTAGCTGCTCTGTTGGTATCATGCAGTCTCCCAGCTGACAAAAGCGAACAATCACAGCAAATCCTCCCACATTCTGCGGGAGGCAGTGTGCTCAGTTTTTCAAATTCATTAACTGATTTTTTAGGTATTAGTTTTATTTTCATTTCACAAGGAACAAGTCAGATACCAGGGGAGTAAGTGACCAACTCAAGTCCTTAGCACTGTTTAAGGGCTGATCTGGGCCCAGTCTTTCTTTTTTTTATTATCATTTATTCTTTTTTACTTTTTTAAAAGATACAAAATAGTAAAAAAAAAACCCACTATAAATGATACTAAATTTCACTAAACAAAGTAATAGGAATTCAACAGTGATTGCATTATTGCACGATATCTACAAGTTTCTTAGATATAATTCAATATAAATGTGCAAAAGTGGTTGAAAATGTGAAACAGCAAAAATAAAAAAGTTATAAGAAGTTAAAAAGAAAAAAAATTAAGTATCAACTGCTGTTTTCAAAAGACCAGCAGACTGGCAGTTTAATTATCCTGCATATATATATATATATATATATATATTTTTTTTTTTTCCCTTCTTTCTTTTGTCATTTTCCTCATTCTAGCTTTCACTTACTATTGAATAAATTCTTCCCCTTTCATAGAATCTATTGTGCCTTTCAGATTTTATTTACTCTTTCAGGTTCTCATACTAGTGAGACGACACAATGTTTTGCACATATGGGTCTAATTTATTTCACTTACCAATACAGTCTCTGGTTGCATCCATTTATCTATAAAAGCCTCAGATTGATCTTTTTTGATAGCTGAGTAATATTCCATTGTGTGAAATTACCACATCTCTTTTATCCATTCCTCAGATGATGGGCATTTGGGTTGTTTCCAAGATTAAGCTATGACAAATTGTGCTGCTACAAACATGGGTGCACATACATGTCTGTGGTATGATGATTTCTTTTTTGGAACAATACCTAGGAGGGGAATAGCTGGTTTGAATGAGACTTCCAATCCTAGCTTTCTGAGGAATGTTCATATTGATTTCCATAATGGTTTAACCAGCTTGAACTCCCACTAACAGGGGAGCAGGGTTTCCTTTTCCTCATAGTCTTTCCAGAATTTATTATTGGTTGACTTTTTGGTGAAACAGAAAACTCATGAATTGGGAAAAAAAATCTTAAGAGACTGTCCTTCAGACAAAGGACTCCTGTCTAGAACATACAAAGAATTGTAAAACATCAGGTCTCCAAAATTCACAGACCCAATCCAAAACTGGGCATCTGAGATGAATATACACTTCATAAATGAAGGCATACAAATGGCAAATAAGTATATGAAAAAATGTTCCACATCATTGGTCATCCAAGAGATGCAAATTAAAACAACACTGAGATTCCATCTTATGCCAGAAAGAACGGGCCCATTCTTTATCTCTCAGATATTCATTTTCATAGGTTATGCACTATGGGGCTGCTGGGGTGCTTGGTAAAGATAAAGAAACGATCCTTTGTCTTTTACTGTAAATTTAAATTCTAAACAAATTATCACTATCTAGTAAATAAGCATCTTTCCAAAGTGTATTTAACAGAAAGACGAATGCTTGTTCTAGAAATATTACTTTGATAACTCCTGTTTCTAGATTTGACACAAATATAAACTGTGAAATATATTTCTCTGTTTCTTTTTTTAATTTCTTTTTATTTCTCTGTTTCTTGCCTTCTGACTGTGTGTGAAACATTTGGAGAGTCTAATATATTTCTCCACCCTCTACAAACCTCCATTAACCCATCAGACCCTCAGAAATCCCTTGGTAGGAAGAGTGCTAAGTGAAGCAAGACATCGGTCAGTGTGACTATTTTCAAAGAAAAGATGATCCTTGTATGCTGTTGTTCTGTTCTTTTTAACAGCCCTCAGTATAAGGAGAAAGCAATAATATATGAGGCAATGTATATATTCAAAGCTATGATAAAAACCTTATTATCTATGGGAAAAATTAGATGTGTGACTCTATATCATCAGTTTTGAGCCAGCAGCAGCACAGGCAGCATCTGGAGACATTTTTGATGGTGGCAAGATGCTACCGGAATCTATTGCATAAAGAGCAGGGACATGCTAGACATCCTGTGAAGCACACAGCAGTCCCTACCAACAAAGAATCACCTACCCCAAAATGTCAGAATTATAGAAGCTGAGAATTAATAAGTGAACTTGATTTATAATAACATAACTAAAATATCTCTAAAATGAAATTTAAAAATATATATCTACTGAGCACATCCTTTTAGCATCGTTCTGTTATAGATCCTGGAATAGGTCCTTGATCTCAAAGATAAACAGAAAAAAAGTCATAAATGGAATAGATTTAGTTTTACTTATTTTGTCATCTAAGAAAAACTAAAGCTTTCAGACAATGCCTATAAAATAAAGGTGCATGATTGGAACAGTACAAAGGAGAAGGCAAACTAGATAGGGGACTCAGGGTTCAAATAATATGGTGATTATTTTCTTGAATTTTTTAATGCTTCATATTAAAAAATGGATCTAGGGAGAAAGAGCTTGGGACACTAGAAAGGCTAATAGATACAGATAAAAAAATATTAAATGAACAAAAGAGGGTCAACACAGCAAGATAGAAAATGTGTAGACAACTTTTCTATTCCAACTAAATACTACAGATAAGACTCTAGGAGGTGCAATGCACGTCAGCAAGTACCAAATAAGGAGCTTAGGCTTTTACCATGAAGTCTCAAGTGAAGGGCCTAATATCCCTGCATGGTTGATCAAAGAAATTTCAGTAAGGAGCCAGGACTTCCATCCCTACAGCTATAACTATGTCCTTCTACCTGCTGCAGTCAGGGGAGATCATCTCAGGAGCTGAATGTCTACCTAACCCCACAGAAATAAGTACCTTTTATCTATTCCCACTTTTGTGCATCAAATGAAGCACAAGAAAGCCAGAACTTCCACTTGTCCAGTAGTAGCAAGGACACTTCCACTGTAGTGCTTTGGAGACAATATACACAGTTGGAACACCCATCTATGGTTAGTAATCACTCTTTACATGTCACTGGAGAATAATTGTGGAATGTGGACTTTCACCCCTACCTATCAGTTCCAATGTAATGTCCTCCATTCCCCTGTCAGAGGGGTATAAGAAAAGTCCAGCTAAAAGGAAGGCTTAAATATAATTCAGAGTCTCAGGACATAATACAAAATGTTCAGATTTTCATCAACAATCACCCATCACGTGAAAAATGAGAGAAGCTTCCAAATAGATGAATGGAAATAATAAACACATGATGGGGCATGTTAGAATTGGCTTGCAAAGAGGAAAAAAAGGTCATGGCAAAAACGCTTCAGTGATCAGAACATTTAATGAGAAACATTTGAAACAAATGAAAACGTAGGGATCCTCAGCAAGAAAAGAGAACATTTTAGTTCAAAAAGAAGTTATAAATAATCAAACAGAAATTTAGAACTGAAAAATAGGAAACATAGTAATCAAAATGAAATCTCTGTGGAAGACCTCCACTAGAAAATGGAAAGTTTAGAAAGGAAAGAATCATTATAATAGGTATTATAATAGAAATCACCTTATTTTTATTTTATTTTTTTTTTTTGCGGAACCGGGGATTGAACTCAGGCCCTTGTGCTTGCCAGGGAAGTGCTTATTCCACTGAGTCGTCTCCCCAGCCCTGGCACCTTATTAAAATGTCTATTGAACAACATAAAGAAAGTGAATGAAAAAAATGAACAGAACTCAAGGAGAACATAGCAAAACATGGAATATTCAGATTATCAGAATACTGAAAGAAAAATAGAGAATGACTGAGAAATATTAAAAAAGATAAAGGTTGAGAACTTCCTATATTTAGTAAGAGACACTAACCTATAGACTCAATCTCATTAGGATAAATTCAAATGAATTAATGATGAAACGGTGGCACTAGTAGACCGTAATGATACACGTGTGTGTAATATAACACCTAAAGCAGTAATAGTGGACCTTTTAGAGATGGGTTCTCAGATTGCAAGCAAAACTCTGCATATTTATCACAAAGTGCCAACACTGCAATTAGATCTAAACACTGAGGTTTTAGTTTAGAAAAATCAGCTCACACCATCTTTTGTCTTAAAAGAAAAGCAAATAGCATGTGTGCCATAGGCTCATCACCACTGACCTAGAGAAGCAAGTAAAGGGATTGTAAACAGAGACTCATAAATAAAAGTGGAATTCTAGATCATGTTAGGTTAATTCACATGACATAAGAAACAAAAAAAGAGGGAAATGAAAATCAGAATGAACACAAAGAATATAAAAATATATATTATTACATTAAATGTAAGTGATATGAGTACACCAGTTTAAAAGACAATATATTTTCAGAAAAAAATTAAAGAAATTCTGGGATTGTATTTTAAGAAACTTCAACTGTGAATCAGGTGCGGTGGCCCATGCCTGTAATCCCAGCACTCAGGCTGGTGGGACAGGAGGATTGCTGTTAGATCTAGGCCATCCTGAGCTACAAAGTGAATTTAAGGCCCGCTGCAACTGCGGAGTGAGTCGCTACCTCAGAAGACAAAATAAAAAATTAAAAAGAAAAGTAAAGAAAAAAGCTTCAAATATAATTATATGACCAGATTAAAAGAAAAGAGAAGAAAATATGTTATGCAAGCGATGAAAAGGAATAGTTGCTATATTTACATTAAAAAGGAAACTTCAGAGAATAGAAACTTATCAGATATAAAAGTGCACATTATAAAATGATAAAATATAAGTCCACCCAAAAGACTGTAAACCTATATATGTGTCTACCAAAAAATCCCACAATATATTTGGGATGAAAATGATAGTGCTAAGAGAAAGAAAAGCCAAGTACGCAATTATAATAGACTTCAATATTCCTTTCTCAACAATTTCTGGGATTATCAACTGCCCTGCCAAAGTTCTACTGCTGGCTTGCTGGGATTGACCAATGCTGATCTGGGCCATGTGTCCCTTTGTCTATTACTGGCTGCAGAGACACACCCTGAGGTGAGCATATTTTTCACTCTTCTATTTTTCTACACTTGTTGTTCTTGTTTGTATATGAGTATGAACATTTTTTGTTGTTGCTATTTTTTTTCTGTTCTTATTTCTGCAATTAAACTAAAAAAAAAAAAGCAAGCAAGCCATGGAAGCAAGAGGTAGTTTCAGACTTGTACACTGCCAAAGGCAAACCCAGGAAGAAATTAGGGGGCAGTTTTAAAATCTACCTACTTGGCCTTTCTGAAGTGGTAGCTACAGAAGTAATAAAGAAGATAAATGAGGCTCCAGAAAAAAATTCAAATCAGAATTTCTCACATAACAATAGAGATGATGATCACAATGAAGAGCATGATTATTGAACCTGCAGTATTTTAAAAAAAAGTAGAGGATCTTAGGAAAATGATAGAAACCATGAATTTCCAATATAGAAAAGAAATGGAATTCAGGAAAGATATTCAAATAGATATCCAGATTAAAAATTATATTAAACTATACATAGGAACGTGAAGCAACGTGAGGACAAAACATCAGGTGTAGAAGACAGGCTTGTGGTAAGCTATCATGACAAGGAGGATTTCTTTTAAAATGCAAATGATTAAGAAAAATAAATCTAACAGCTACTGGACAATGAAAATAAGAATAACATGAGATCGATCGGAGTCAAGGAAATAGCAAAATATAGAGCAAATGATATTACCTCTTTCTTAGGTAAAAAAAGAACCAGTGTTTTGAAAATGGTGATACTCATAGACTTGTTATACAGATTAAATGCAATCCTGCTCAAAATACCAACAGCATACCTCATAGAATTAGAGAAACTCGTAAAATTCTTTGGCACCAGAAGAGACCTACAGGAACAAAAGCAATTCTGGTCAACAGCGCAAGGCAGGCGTTGTCACAATGCCTGACTTCAAATTATACTACAAAGCTACTGCAATTAAAACATCATGGTAATGGCAAACAAACAGACCCAAAGATCAATGAAACATCTTAGAAGATGCAGAAGCAACACCAAACATACTCACCTATTTTATCTGTGTGAAAGATGCCCAATATTTTCACTGGAAAATAGACTCTTTACTGTTTTAGTATATGTGCTCCCAAAGTGAGCCTCATTAATAAGTGGTGCTAGGAAAACTGGATTTCCACATGTCAAAGATTAAAATTAGACACAGATTTCTCACAGGGCACTAAACTAAAATAAAAATGTATTAAAGATCCACTGGATATGCTGGCACAGGCCTGTGATTTCAGCATTTAGGAGGCTGAGGCAGGAGGATCATTGTAAGTTTGAGACCAGCCTGGGATACAAAGTGAGCTCAAAGCTGGGCTAAACTACATGGTGAGACCCTGTCAAAAAGAGCATGAAAGATCTAAATACTAAAGCAAAAATAGTAAATATGCTGGAATATAGAATAGGTAGAACTCTTGAAGATGTAGGTGTAAGTAAAGACTTTGTGAGCAAAACTCATTTGCATAGGAAATATCACAAAGAACCAACAACTCAATCTCATCATATTAAAAAGCTTTTGCACAGCAAGAGAAAACACCAATAAAATCAAGATCCAACCCACAGAGTGGGGAAAAAATTATCAGCTGTTCCCCAGATAAAGCATTACTATCTAGAATTCAGACCTTCCAAATTTATTTTTTATTTTTTATTTTTTGATTATTAACCTTTTATGTTTAATAATCACCAGCTCTTTTGAGGATCTATGCAGCAGCTAATCAGAAAAATAAAGGCCCAAGCTCATAAATTATGCATACAATTTCAAAGACAGGATAGTTCCTATCTCTTCTGAAGTTCATCTTAAACTAAGACCTTGGAAAAAGAACTGAATTTACTGAGTTGTAGTCCTATAAACAAATTCATAATAAAATTTTCTTTAATTTTATTATTGCTTTTTTTCTTTCTCTTTTCAACAAGCTAACTTTGAACAGTTACAAAACATCTTTGGCTGTCTATATGCCTAGAACAGTGAAGGACTGTTCACTATGGTACAATGTTTATCATTAAAGACAAAGTCACAAGAAGCTCTGTTTTATGACTTTTGGTCACAGGAGCCTGTACATAGGCTGTTAGTTGCTTTTCCAAAAATCAATTTCTTCTCTTCTTCCTTACCAGAAGGATCCTGATTTTGTTGGGGATGGCAGTGTGCCTGGTGGAAAAAAAAAATCTGCCTTTCCTAGCCTCTCATGTGGACAGAGGTGTCTTGTGGTTAGATTGTTGCCAATGCAGATTTAAAATGCTCCTTGGAAAAGAATGACTTCCAGCTACTTGGGAATCTGATGAAGGAGGATTATGAGTTTGAGGCCAGCGTGGGCAGCATAGCAAGATCCTGTCAAAAATGGAAGACTTGCTGGCTCTCCTGTAGCCATCTTGCAGTCATGAGGTAACCTTGAGAATAGAAGCCCTGTGTGCAAACGGTAAGAAGAAAAAGAGTTGGAAAAAGTGAGAAACTGATAACCTTGGAGTCTTGAGCTTGCCCTGGGCCTCCTTCCTCTGGACTTTGATCTTCAAGATACACAAGGGAAAAAGAAATCTCAGTGTTGATCAAATAAATAAATATTCATACACACATTTATGTAACTAGACACATTTCTTAACTAATATAAATTTCCTATATATATAACCCGTTTAAAAAACCATGAACCGTAAATAGCAAATCTTGCATCATTAACAAACTGATAATTTTAGCCAATTCCATGGAATCATTTGAAAATGAGCTTTTAAGCAGTTTAATTTGTGTAGCATCATTAAAAATGTATATTCATGTATAACAGTGGTAGTCCTGTTGTGGCAGATCCTGCGGCCCTATACACACTGCAGTGGGCTGGTTGTTGTCACCGAAGTTTAAAACTCTAAAAGGTCCTCCATCACTGGCTTCTCTTCCAGATGATACACGCTTGCAAAAATTCCACTTGGAAGCACTAATGGTCCTTGATCTGTCTTCCCATTTCCTGTCCCCAAAACCTATCTCCAAGGAGTCATCTTGCATCAATTGTCCATTGCTGGTGTAACAAATTAGCCCAGACATAGTGGCTTCCACCCTTCCCAAATACACTGTCTTACAGTCCTAGA
>NW_004524635.1:8395464-8401327 GCF_000260255.1 Octodon degus
CTGCCCTTTGTTGTAGATCTTTGCTGTAGTTATAACCTTCACACGTACTGAAGTTCAGGTGGAGCTCTACAGATTTTGGAGTTATCCAGCTGCGTCTGGCTTACGTCTGGCTGCTGTGCTCAGCTCCTTCCTGCTGCGGACCTGGGTAGGATTGGGTCTGGAGGTTCATGGAACTCGGCAGAAATTCCTACTCTGGGCTAGGACTGGGTCTGGGGGTTCCCGGAAGTCGGCAGAAATTCCTACTCGGCGGGAGGGGTGGGGTGCGGCCCGAAGGGGCGGGAGAGGGTCCGGCTCTCGCTGCGCCTGGGCTGGGACTCAGACCTTCCAAATTTAAAGACTCAATCCAAACACGAGCATCTGAAATGAATAGACAGTTTTCAGGTGAAGTACAAACAGCAAATAAGCATATGAAAAAAATGTTCAGCATCACTGGTCATTCAAGAGGAGCATTTGAAATCAAAATGAGATTTTATCTCACTCTGCAAGTAACAGCTACTGTGAAGAAATCAACCAGTAACAAATGCTGGTGGGGCTGTGGGGAAAAAGCAACTCTTCTCCACTAGGGATGGGAGTGTAGCTTGGTGCAACCACCATGAATATCAGTGTGGAGGTTCCCCATACAACGAAAAATAGAGGTTCCTTTTCATCTAGCTATTCCTTCTTGGTATCTTCCCCAAAGAAATACAAGTACCACAGCACAGAGATATATGCACATCTATATTTATAGCAGCACAGTTTATAGTATTTACATTAAATAACAACTGTAATCCCATCAGCCAAAGAATGAATAAAGATTTTCTTTAAATATGATATTGTGGTACTCTGTCATAAATTGGTCACATTTTTAGATAAATGGATTCACCTTTTGACCATACTCTCAAGTGAAATAAACTGGACACACATGTTTAAATATCATATTATTTCTCTGGTACAAGAAACAAAAAGGGTAAATAAAGACCAAAGAGTATAATAGAAAGTGTGAGATAGGAAGGAAATATTCAGGAAGAAGAACAAGGGGTGGGGGGAGAAAAAGGCAGGAAGTAGCTGTATATCTATTCTAATTATTATGTATATACAGATACAAAATTGTCCTTCATTTATGTCACCTTTTTTGTTTAGTTTTGTCAGAGATGGGGATTCCATTGCCATTTAAATATTGTAGGTGTGTTGCAGCTACTTTCTCTTAATTCAATGAGAAGAAAGATTTGTACTAATGGTGTTTGGACAGGATATCATGTCTGCATCTTGTACTATGAATAACCACTAAGAAGACAACATTATGCAATGTATTAATTATTGCAATTGTCCTACTAATCGGTTTTGAAACTGTCTCATTGCTTTTTGTTTCTCAATAAAATTAATAAAAAAAGGAAAAAAAAAGAAAATTCATAATTCAAAAAAAAGCAGGAAGGGAAAATGGAAAAAAATAGAAGAAAAAATGAAAATAAGTCTTTTATAAATAAAGAGAGGAAGATGAGAAAAGAGGAGAGTAGGAAAAAGAATCAAGATGTATGATATCTACAGGTATAAATCTTTATGATGAATGTTTTCATTATGTATATCTGAGTGCTCAACATGACATCACAGAACCCAGCTTCATTGTGTATATCTGAACTGTGCAATAAATTTATTATTTAAAAAATGTGTCAACTGAAAAAAAAAGTTATATGAATTTGTAATTTTAAAATTTCCAAGATATAAATTTCAAAGACTAGATGGAAATTGTACTAAACATTTAGAGAATTAATTTTAATTCTCTAGAAAAAAAGAGGAAATCTTTTCAAATCATTTTGTAAATCTATTATTCACCTTATACTAAAACCCAGAAAAAGAATGTACAAAAAGACAAGCTCTTTTTTTTTAAGGGAAGAGTCTACAGGGTGTTCAGGGTCTCACTACTAGATCAGATTCACAGTGATTCTCCTGTTTATAGCCTCCCAAGTGCTAGGATTACAGGCACATGCCACCATGCCCAGTTTCACTTGCCTTCTCAGTGTGGTCTGGGGGCAGGGCTGGCATGGCAGGCCAAGGGATCAAATCTCCACCCCTGTACCTACTTGCAGGTACTTTGATCCACTGCGCTATTTGACCAGCCCCCCCAAAACAAATTTTCAATACAGATGTAAATTTTTGAAAATATTAATAAATAAAATTCAGCAACATATGAAAAGAATCACATGTCATAAAAATATTTATTCCAGTGATGCAGACTTGATTTTATAATTGAAAATTAATGAAAAAAAAGAAAATTAATGGAGTCACTCCATTGTCACGCTAAATAAAAATTGCAAAACTATTTCAATTAATGTAATTTAACAACTATTTGCAATTTAAGAAAAGAAACCTTTCAGAAAAAAGTCAATAAAGATGAACTTCATCAACAAAAAAAGTCTACAAACATCCTTCATCAAATATGAAACTTAGTAATGAAACATTTTCCCATAAGGTCAGGAATAAGACAAGAGTTTCTGCTCTTACATATTCAAATCAAATTGCTAACCAGCACATTAGGGAATAATGAGAAATAAAACATTTATAGCTCAGATAAGAAGACTGTCCTTGTTTTTGTGTGACATGATTGTCTACATAGAAAATGTCAGAGTATCTCTAAAAAACCTTACAGAATTAATAATAATAAGATTACAGTTATAAGATAAACTTATCTACACAAATCAATTGTAATTCCATATATTAATAATGATCACCTTGATTCTTGATTTAAAGTTTCATTTATATTTATTTATAAAACAAAATAGTTGGCTACAACTCTAACAAAACATGTGGAAAGACTTGCATATTGAAAATTATGCAATCTTAAATAATAAAAACTAAATAGATATAAATGAACGGAGATGTATATTATGTTCTTGGGTTTGGGGCTAAAAATGGTAACTGTGCTAATTCTTCTCATATTGAAATACAAATTTCACACAATTCCTACCAATATTTCAGGACAATTTTTAAATATTTCTTTTATTTTTTATTTATTACATTTTTTTTTTTAGTTTGTGTGTGTGTGTGTGTGTGTGTGTGTGTGTGTGTGTGTGTGGCCAGCTCAGCCCACCAGGGGGCAGGGCTGGCTGGCATGTGGTGCTGGGGGATTGAACCGTGGTCCCTGTGCTTTGCCAAGCTTGTTCCAAGTAGGTGCTTTAGACCACTGAGCCATCTCTCCAGCCCCCAGGACAATTTTTTTAATGCAAAAAGATTATTCTAAAATTCATATAAAGAAGAAAATTATCTTGAACAGTTAAAACAACTTTCCAAAAAGAGTATAAAACAGGAAAAATCCACTTCAGTACTTATTTAATCAAGTCTACAGTAATCAATACTGTGATACTGGTGAAGAAAATATATGGATCAATAGGGCAAAGCAGACGTTGAACAACAACAAATACAACTAAATGGAGAAAAAGTAACTTTTTCAACAAGTGAGTCCAGAGCAATTAGACATCTATAAGGAAGGAATGAAGGGAAAGGACAGAATGAAGGAAAGAAGGAAGGAAGGTAGGAGGGAAGGAAGTAGGGAGAGAGTGAGGGAGGAAGGAAAGAAAGAAGAAAAGAAGGAAGGAAGGAAAGAATGAAGGAAGGAAGTAAGGAAGGGAAGGAGAGGAAGGGAGAAAGCTTCACGTAAGCCTTTACAAAAATTAACCATGAATTGATAATAGACTCACATATAAAATGTGAATTTTAAATATTTTGTTAAAAAGAAATAGGAGAACATCTTCACACTTTAGGGCAGGTAAAGAATTTTTATAATCACAGCTAAATCATGAGCCATAAATGAAAGGATTTGTACCCTGTATTCCATAAAATTTTAAAAGTTTTAAAACTTGCATGAATTTGGGGAAAATCTAACATCGAGATCTGGAGAGCACATGTAATCATCTGATCCCACATTTTGAGCATCTAATTCCATAATCGCACATAAGTAGGTGCTAAATAAGTATTTGGTGAATCATGATGTGAACATATGCAAAGGGCCTTTTAAAATTTAATCTGCTGTGTGTGACATAATTCAGCTGTGTTCATTGAACACCTATTATTCTAAAGTACTGTGTTAATTCCCGATACACTGGGGTTTTAGAGGGGAAAATTGAAGGAGTGGGAAAATTGCAGGGTAAGGAAAATCAAAGATGAGATTATCCCTCTAGATAATGCCACTCATTGGAAATTGAACCAAAACATCTTTTTTAGAATCAAACATTTAAAAATTTTAGCATTTTAGGTGAGTGTAATATTCTAGTTCCTGTATCAGGCCGTGGTTGCATAAACCAACTGTGATTATTTTTCAGTTGGGATTGACAGATGTCCGGCAAAAGTATGACCTCTCTCCTTTCCTATATCCGTGGCAGACGTCACTTGATGAAACTCAGTACCGTACCTAGAAGGCTTCAGAGACCGTTCAACACAGAGCCCAAGGCACCACTTAACAACTGATCAGAGTTGATTCTTGAGAAACATCTTGTTACTATCTCTGGGTATCAACAGTGACATTGCATAAGCCGCATCACCAGCCACTGCACCAGGTGAATCACACTGACTTGTTTTTGTGTGAAGCAGAGCCTCTCAAGGTTTTGAGGTTTACTAGGAAGAGGGCCTCAACTGGGTCACCCTTCATTAGAGGGCTGGCTCTCAAACAGAGTATTTTTCCTAATTCTCAATAGACACGTCAGCATTCTCCTCCCCTGCTGGCCTTGGCAGAGAGAAAGGGAGAGACAGGGATGAAGGGCTGCCATAGATTCCAGGTGTCTTTTAATGCAATCCAATGTGGCCACTGCAGGGCCTCTCTGCTTGCCTGCAGATATCCTTTTGAGCGTTCAATTAAAAGGGACATTTGCTGACGTCTGTAGGTCGTGTGCATGGTCCTGGCAGTTTCAACATGTTGGCTTCCAGCACTGATATTTATAAGATTTGGGAGACTTCTTGTATTTGTTTAAATGCAAACAATAATATTTGCAAAACCTGAGGAATCTTGTGTCTATGTAAAGCCTCAAAAATAAAAGAGCTACATATTTTAAAAACCTAGATACTATTTTGCAAAATTTTCTTGTAATGAACATAAGTATTTGAACATTAAAAATGGAGGCTCTGAATGAAAAACAAACAGCAACTTTTCACAAATCTCATAGCAGAAATTTTCAAAGTGACACTGAGAAAACTTTATCTCTCCACTCCTTTAATCATGTTCTGAGAAAGTTGATGAATAAAAGTGACTTAATCAAAGCCTTGGATTTCAGCTTCCTCATCTACAAAATAAAAGTGATCATACTACTTAAAGGATTATTGAAACATTGAAAGGAATGAGTGCTTTCTTTTATAACTTTGGAGAGAGAAAAAGTCTTATTATCAGTCATGTAAAATCCAGAGACCATAAAAGAAAAATCCATAGATTAAATGTATATTTAAATAGGCAAAATAAATACAAAATAAACCTGGAAATAGCTGTACCTTATCACAAAGATTTCATCTTTTTCATATATAAAGAGCTTCTAGAAATTGAGTATTTAAAAAAAAAAACACAGAAAAGTTTATAAATTACAAGTTGCAAGGGAAAAAAAAACCCCAAGAAATAGGAACAGCTCATATTACATATAGGCTCGATTTCAATCATAAGAGAAAAGACAGTGAATTTACGCTGAAACAACATTTCTCACCTATCAGACTGGCAAAAATCCCAAAAGTTTAACATGCTCTGTTGGCAAGGTTCTGTAGAAACAGGCATTCTCGTGCATCGCTGGTAGGTGTGCAAATGGCACAACCCCTGCAGAGGGCAATTTGGCAATCTTTATCAAAATTACAAGTGCATTTACACTTTGACCCAGTAATCCTACTTATGGGAATTTATTGTATAAATTATATATAT
>NW_004524635.1:8401427-8432979 GCF_000260255.1 Octodon degus
TGAAATAACCAATGTGTAGTAATATAAGCCTTAATTAAAAGCAAAATGGGGAAATAATTCAACTACCCATTAACACAGAACTAATAAAAATAAACCATAATGTATGTACATAACAGAATATTATGCAGGTATGTACCTAAAGAACAATGATGCTCTCTGTGTACCATGTGAAAAGATCACTAGCATTTATAGTGTAAAAACAAGCAGGAGGAGACACTACGTAGTGGGCTACTTTTTGATGAGAAATAGGAAGACCTATGAGAGAAAATGTATTTATATTTGTCTTAGTTTTCAGAAAAATATATGTGCTGTCTCCCCCAAAACTAACAGAAACTTATATTAGAATGCTTTCTTACTGGACAAAAGATTGGGAATAAAATGCATAGTGGCAATGTTGAGAACAATACTTTTTGATAGCTCCTTTTTATGTTATTTCTACCTTAAATATGATTTTTAAATCTTTTTTGAAATGAAAATTTAGGAAAAATAGGCAGTTGTATTAAAAAAGCACAAAGTACTTAGCCAGGGTTCCAGGCCTTTCTCGGTATTTATGTTGATGCCTTCTACCATTTGAAAAGGTATTCTCCAATTTTTTGATTTTTGGCTCCACATAGTTCTGGGTCTGTTTCTCAAGTACTGTGGCCTTCAGATCAGTAGCATTAGAATTATCTGGATCCAATTCAAAACCTTCATGTGTAGTGAGAATCTCTGGAGAGAAGTCTCAGAAATACAGACTATTAGAAACACTCCTAATGATTCATATGACATTCACAGTTTGAGAACCATGATGGTCTTTTTGGGTGCACTGCAAAGGGTGTTGGAATATAGGAGCCCCTTAAAGTTGTAATTTTCAATACAATACTCATGGTACTAATTTCAAAATATACCTTTGTCTTTAGGTCCATTTCTGCATATTTCTATATTGTGACCTGACTGTATAATAAACAACACTAATATTACACATGTAAAATTGAACCTGGGGTGATTGGATTAAAATTGATCTCATTTACCCACTTATTCTCTTAAAAGTTATCCATGTAATCATGTATCTTAGCTTCTCAGTTACTCTTCTCTCCTTGCTGGGACAAATACTCAACACCCAAAATGAAGGAAGGAAGGGTTTATTTAGCTTATAGTTACTGGAGGATTCAGTCCATACTCAACGGGCTCCAAGGCAGAGGGGCACATGACTGAGAGCAACATTTTATGAAAGTGGTAGAGAATAGAGAGCAAAGGGAATGGCAGCAGCTCAAGCAGCTAGCTAGCCTCTCATCCCTCTTTATATTGTATTGCAAATTACTTGCCCCAGGGCAAGTGCAGCATCCACACCCCCAATAATCAATCACAAACTCCAGAAGCCACCTTATGACTGCATGAGGCTTTAGGGGGACACCTAGACACAAACTATATCACTTAGTAAATGACATAATGCACCCAACTGAAGATAAAAACTTGGACTTTATCTTTAATTCTGACATTTATTCTCTTCCTATATAAAATCAGTCATCAAGCCCTATCATCTGCAGGGGTGTACCATTTTGGAATATGTCAACATGCCCAATTTTCTCCTGTTTTGTCAAACCAACTCAACTTGAGCCCTTTTTTATATTTTAAAGCTGTTTGTCTTTCTTGTTTTTTTTCTGTTCTAAGAACAATCTACTCATGAACTTTACATGGTTGTTTTTCTGGTTCAATTCTTGATATCTTGCTATAATTAAAAAGTGAGCTTTTGGAGCTATAAGATACAGATATTTCCAGTTTTTCTTTCATAATTAGATTTACTTTTTCAAAATATATTTGTGTGTATCAAATTTTGTTTTATTTCTCCCAGACTCTGGTAAGCTCAGATCCTGAATTATTTTTTTCCATAGTTTTATTGAGCATGCTGAGTTATTGATAAAAGCTCATCCCATCAATTTATCTTCAATATTTCTCTTCCTTCTCACCTCTCTCCATCCTTACTGTCTTCTTTAGCTGACCACATCAGGGAACTCCTCCCATTTTTTTATCCTTTGTCTCCTTACAGTTTCTGTTCACAAGTGATCAGATTCAAATAAACCTGGTAATGTCACCCTTCCCCCCCCATTTCATTCAGCATGAAACCCTGAGTTTCCCATCACCAGCTGAAAGCCAGTGATGTGCCCTCCCCATCCTGCACACTTCAGTCTGTTCAGTGTTTCTCTCTCTCCTCAGCCTCTGATAAATACATTCTACTCTGTGTTTCCAAGAGTTCAACACTTTTAGATTCCTTACATAAGTGAAATCATATAGTATTTATCCTTCTGTATTTGGCTTACTTTACTTGACAAAATGTCTTCCAGGTTCATCCATGATATCTCAAATGGCAGGGATTAGGGGCCGGGGAGATGGCTCAGTAGGATAAGCGGTTGACTGGCAAACACAAGGATCTGAGTTCAATCCCCAGTTCCACCAAAAAAAATTAAATAATAATAATAATAATAATAATAATAACAGAGGTCAAATGGCAGGGATTTTTTTCTTAGAGGTTGAATAATATTCCATGTCATATATTATATAAAGGGTATTTATCCATTCATCTACTCACAAATACACTAATTCCATATGTTGTCTATTATGAATAGTACTGGAATATACCTAACTCTGATATATTGATTCAATACACTTTGCATACATGCTCACAAATGGAATTGCTGGTTTATAAAGTAATGTTATTTTTAATTTATTGAGAAAATTTCATGCCATTTTTCATGACTGTAGCTATTAAAATTCCCACCAATAGTATCCAAAAGTTTCTTTTTCTCCATATCCTTACTCTGACAGTTAATCCTGATTGTCAACTTGATCAGTTTGAGAGAACCACTAAGAGAGTCCTAAAGGAAGAACATTACTGGCACCATTTGAGAACTTTGGTGGACTCTGGGCAGCCTGTGGGACTCTGGTAAAACCTGACCTTCCTAAGCTACCAGAACTCAAGTGTGGAGCCTCCGTTGGTGCCAGTTCAAACTTTTAAGAACTTAGTTGGACTCTGAGAGGCCCACAGGATTCAGGAGAGCTGTGATCTGTGGGCCCAGCATGAGCAGGTACAGAGCTTTCCTGGAGCCATTTAGGAACTTTGGCAGACTCTGAAGGGCCTGTAGGACTCTATCCAGGTGATTACTGGGAGCTTCAAAAATGCCAAAACTCTGGAGCAAAAGACAATCTCAGTCCTCTAGCCCATGCAGAACAAATCCAGGAGACAAAAATATATAAGAACTTGGAACTCACACACCTGAAATCTCTGAAATGATAGCAACTGAAGTAAATAAAAAAAGTCCATCACACTATAGAAGAAATAAGAGCAGAAATAACCGCTCAGGTCCAAAAAGAAAGAACAACAATCATGAAAGAATTGCTCAGCACAACTAAAGAAGACATAGAACAATAATATAAGAATAACAGATGTCAATGAAGCAGTAGGAGACAGCACAAATGATATAAAAAGACTATTTGAAGAAGTGCTAGCAGAAAAAATTCCAAATATGAGAAAAGAAACTGACAAACAGATAAGCAGAGCATATAGAACTCCACACAGCCATAATCACAATAAATCTACATCTAAACACATAATAAGATCTCAGAAATTCAGCAAAGCATAAAATACTAAAAGCTGCTAGAGAAAAGAAACATGACCTACAATGGAAAGCCCATCAGAATCATGGCAGCTTTTGCAAAATAAATCATGAAATCAAGAAGAGCTTGGAGTAAAGTATTTCAGGTCCCGAAAGAAAATAACTTCCAACCCAGATTGATGTACCCTGTAAAACTATCTATCAAATTCAAAGGCAAAATAAGATCCTTCCATGACAAAGAACAATTCAAGAAATTAATGACTAATAAGCCAACCCTACAAAGAACACTGACAGATATTCTAGAAAGAGACAGAAGTGATCACAGCTTCACAAACAACAGAAAGGAATCACCAAACAGACCAAGTAATTAAATAGAGGGGGAAAGTTCAGAACCTATAAGAGGAAACTCACATGACAAAGATAAGCCAGTACATATCAGTTATAACCATCACTGTAAATGTCCACAATTCACCAATCAAAAGAAATAGACTTGTGGAGATGATTAAGATACAAAATCCAACAATATGCTGCATGCAACGAGCACATTTAAATCAAAAGGAAATTCACAGACTAAAAATCAAAGAATATAAAACAATCCCACATGCCACAGGAAATCAGAAAAAAGCAGGGGAAGCTATCCTGGTTGCTGACAATATCAACTTCAAACCAAAAATCATCCGAAGAGATAAAGAAGGTCACTACTTACTTGTTAAGGGAAAACTGCAAGAAGAAGAGATAACAATTATAAATATATATGCACCCAATGTATGACCACTCTCCTACATAAGACAAATTTCAACAGACATGAAAAGTCAAATGAGCAACAATACAAAAGGAATGAGGAACTTTAACACACCACCGTCAAAAAGATGTAGATCAACTAGGCAAAACAAAACAAAAAACCAAAACAACACACACACACACACACACACACACACACCCCTAAGAAATAACAGAACTCAATCAAACTTGTAAAGAAATTGACTGGTAGACCTTTACAGAATGCTTCACGATAACAACAGAATACATATTCTTCTCAGCTGCACATAGGGCGTTCTCCAAAAAAGACCATGTGGTAGCACACAAAACACTCATATGTAAATGCAAAGGCACTGAAATTATCCCATGCACACTGTCTGATCAAGTGAAATGAAACTGGAAGTTATTGACAAAAGAAACTACAAAACCTCATAAACACATGAAAATTAAATAACAACCTCCTACACAACCAGTGGGTGATAGACGAAATTAAAGAAGAACTTTAAAAATATTTACAATAAAATGAAAATTCAGATACAATTTACTGAAATCTGTGGGGTTTAATGAAAGCTGTCTCAACAGGAAAATTTATAGTGGTAAATTTGCACATTCAGAAAACAGAACAAACCCAAATGAATGATCTTATACTGCACCTAGAGGCTCCTAGAAAAAGAAGAGCAAGTCAAGCCCAAAGCCCAAAGAAGGCAGGATATTATAAAGATTAGAGCACAAATTAATGCATTGGATGAAGAAAACGATACAAAGAATAAATGAATCAAAGAGCTGATTCATTTAAAGAATAAATAAAATTGATATACCTCTAGCCAACATAATAAAAAAATGAAAGAAAAATCCAAATTCATTCAATAAAGAATGAAAAGAGTGGAATCTATACAGACCATAGAGAAATTCAGATCATCAGCATGTACTTCCAAAAACTTTCCTTTCACAGGATGGAAAACAAAGAGGCAATGGACAGTTTCCTAGACACATATGAAATGCTAAAGCTGAGTCAAAAAGATACACAAACTCTGAATAACCCAAAAATGAGAAACAAAATTGAAAATATAATAAAAAGCCTACCAACAAAGAAAACCCCAGGTCCCAATGGATTCACAGAAGAATTCTACAAGAAATTGAGAGAAGATTAAAAGTCAACTTTTCTCAAACTATTGAATGCAGTTGAAAGGCAAGCAATTCTCCTAAACTCATTCCTGGAGGAAAGTATTACTCTGATTCTGAAACCAGAGAAAAATCCAACTAAAAAAGAGAACTACAGGCCAATCTCCATAATGAATATAGATGTAAAAAGCCTCAATAAAATACTAGCAAACAGAATGCAGCAAATCATCTAGAAGAGTATACAACATAACCAGATGGGATTCATTCCAGGAATTTAGGGGTGGTTCAACATATGCAAATCCATAAATGTAACACTACATCAGTAAAACCAAGAACAAAAACCACATGATCATCTCAATAGATGCAGAAAAAGCTTTTGACAAAGTCCAACACTCACTCATGATAAAAACCCTGCAGAGGATTGGAATAGGTGGTCTATATCTCAACCTGATAAAAGCCATCTATGAGAAACCAACAGCTAACATCATACTAAATAGGCAAAGACTGAAGGCCTTCACTTAAAATCAAGAACAAGACAAGGATGTCCATTGTCTCCACTTCTATTCAATATAGTTCTGGAACAATTACACGAGAGAGAAATAAAAGGAATAAGGATTGGGAAAAAAGAAGTAAAGTCATTATTTGGAGATGACATAATACACTATGTAGAGGACCCCAAAAACTCCACCAGGAATCTTGTACAAATTTAATCACCATATGCAGCAATGTCGCAGGACACAAAGTGAACACCCAAAAATCAGTAGTACTTTTGTACACAAACAATGAATACACTGAAAGAGAAATTAGGGAACTCACACCTTCCAAATAATATCTAAAAAATGAAATACTTAGCAATCATTCTTACAAAGGCCAGAAGAGATTTATACAATGAAAATTATGGTACTCTGAGAAAAGAGATTGAAGATGATTTGAAAAAATGGAAAAATATTTCATTCTTCTGGACAGGAAGAACCAATGTTGTGAAAATGCCCATACTCCCAAAATTGTTACAGAGATTTAACACAATCTCGATTAATATACCATGAGTATACCTCACAGAGGTAGAGAAAACTTTCTTCAAATTCATTTGGAACCAGAAGAGACCCAGAATATCAAAAGCAATCCTGGGAAACAAAGAAAAACAGGAGATATCACAATCCCTGACCTGAAGTTGTACAATAAAGCTACCATGATATAATCAGCATGGTACTAACATAGAAACAGACTTTAGTATCAATGGAACAGATTACAAGATGCAAACACAACTACAAATACACTGAACCATCTTATCTTTGATAAAGGGGCCAAACCTGTTCACAGAGGAAAGATTGTCTCTATTAAAAATGGTGCTGGAAAAACTGGCTTTCCATATGCTGAAGGCTATGCCTATCACCATGCACAAAGCTACAGTCAAAATGGATCAAAAGTTGAAATATTAGAACAGAAACACTAAATCTCCCAGAGGAAAGTATAAGTAGAAATCTTGCAGACATAGGTGTAGGTAGAGAGTTCATGAAAAAAACTCAAACTGCTTGAGAAATACTTCAAATAATCAACAACTGAGATCTCATTTTTAAAAAAAATATTTCTGCACTTCAAACAAAATCTCTAACAGAGTAAAACTAAAACCCACAAATGGCAAAAAATTGTAGTTAACTTTCCCTCCACTCCAGTGGAGGCTCTCTCTCTAGAACATAAAGAATTAAAAAAAAAATCAGACCCTCCAAATTCAAAGACCCAATCCAAAAATGGGCATCTGAGATGAATATACATTTCTCAGAGGAAGAGATAAAAATGGCAAGTAAATATATGAAAAAATATTCAACATCATTGGTCATTCAAGAAATGCATTTTAAAAAACACTAAGATTTCATCTCACTTGAGAAATAAAGGCTAATAGCAAAAAGTCAGCCAATAGCAAATGCTGGAGAGGCTGTGGAGAGAAAGGATCACTTCTGCACTGTTAGTGGGAGTAAAGACTGGTGCAATCATTATGGAAATCAGTGTAGATATTCCCTAAAAAGCTAGGAGTAGAGGTCCCATTCAAGCCAGTTTATTCCCCTCCTTGGTATTTTCCAGAAGAACTGAAAACCTCATTACACAGTGATATATGTGCACCCCTATTTATAGCAATGCAATTTGTCATAGCTAAATCCTGGAAGCAACCCAGATGCCTATAAAATAAAGAATGGATAAAGTGTGGTATTTTTACACAATGAAGTACTATTAATCTATAACAAAGAATAAGTTAAGTCTTTTGTTGGTAAATGGATACAACTAAAGAACATATGCTTAAGTGAAATAAATCAGACCCTCACGTGCAAACATCATATTGTCTCCTTAGTGTGAGAACCTGAAAGAGAAAAATGCAATCTGAAGGATACAATAGATACTGGGAAAAGAAAATGAACTTTCTCAAGATAAAAGTTACTGAGTTGAGGAGAAGGACAGGAGAGGGAGTGGGGGAAAGAGATTTATCTATATATGTAAGCGTGATGGTCTGGACAACTGTACTGTGCATTTCTGCTGGTCTATGGAAAGAGGCAGTCAATGCTTTAATTTGTTTCATTTCCTTTTTTCAATTGTTTGTGCTGTTTCTCCTAATTTCTTTTTTTTTTAATTTTATTTATTTATTTATTTATTTATTTATTTATTTATTTAGTGTGTGTGGCCAGCTCAGCCCACCAGAGGGCGGGCAGGCTGGCATGTGGTGCTGGGGGTTTGAACCGTGGTCCCTGTCCTTTGCTTAGCTTAGCTTGTTCTAAGTAGGTGCTTTAGACCACTGAGCCATCTCACCAGTCCCTCTCCTAATTTCTTATACATTTCTTTCTTTTTTCTTCTTCTTCCAATTATACATGCATATATCTCATAATATGAATAACTGGTTGAAGACAGCACTATGTATTAGAACAAATACTGTGAAGTTCATATTACTTTGTTAAGTGAAATTCTGTACCACTTGTAATTTTTTGTTTAAATTCTAATTGGTACTCTAAAAAAGAAAGTCCAAAAACACACTTCTGATCGATCATACCTAATCCACGGGGCAAAACCGTGAGGACTAGATCTCGGGTCTGCCCTTTCCTTTCACGTACTATTCCCCTTGCTTTGCTTTCTCCTCATTATGAATTAAGCTGCTTTGCTCCACCACTTTCTTCTCCCACGTTTCTGCCTTAGCTGAGCAAAGTGTGGATTGAAACATCTGAAACCATCAGTCAAAGGAAACATACCCTCCCCTCCTTCAAATTGTGGGTGTGAGGTGTTTTGTTCCAGTGATGGGAAATGTGGCCAGGTTTTACATCTGCTAGCTCTTTTTTCAGCTATGAAGTGATATATCATTGCTGTTTTAATTTTTTTATTTTCCTCTTGATTTGTGAAGTTGATTAACTCTTAATATAATTTTATTCCTGGTAGTCATTTGTATTTCATCTTTTGAGAAATGTCTATTAAGGTCCTTTTTTCCAGTTTTGCTTTTAAGTTGTATGGGTTTCTTATGCATTTTAGATATCAATTCTTTGTTAGATATATGGTTTTCAAATATTTTCTTCTATTCCATGAATTCCCTTCTCACTCTGATGATTATTTCTTCTGCTGAGCAGAGGATTTTTTGTTAGATGGAATTCCACTTAGGTCTTTTGCTTTTGGTATTTTATAAAGAAAAATGGCCAGTGAGATGGCTCAATGGAATAAGCACTTCCCTGGCAAGCGCAAGGGCCTGAGTTCAATCCCCGGTTCGGCCAAAAAAAAAAAAAAAAATAGAAGAAAGAAAAAGAAAAAAATCACTGCCTAGGAAAATCAAGATATATGTTTCTTACATTTTTTCCTGCATAGTTTCTATTGCATTTAAATATTTTTATCCATTTTGAATTTTCTTTTTTTTGTATATGATGTGAAAGAAGGGTCTAGTTTCATTCTTATGCCTGTGGATATCCAGCTTCTCTAATGCCATTAATCAAAAAGACTATTCTTTCTCCATTGTGTGTTCTTGTCAGTGATAAGTTAACTGTGGATGTGTGGATATATTCCTGAGCTCTTTGTTCTGTAGGATTGGTCTATACATCTGCTATCAGAAAAGGAAGTAAAAAATCCCATTCACCGTAGCAAATAATAAATGCTTCACTATTTCTTAAACTCTTAAGGTAACCCCTGATGGATAGATGCAGCTCATCTTTTCTATCCTGCTATACTTTGTGGTCCTGATTTAAGTTCCCACCTTGGATTCAATGATATGTGGTTATAATTTGGTGGATGGTGGTAAAATGGGAGCTGTTAAGTATACTTGAAATGATAGGCTGAGGATAACAGTAGAATATGTGAGCTTGGAGAAAGGATAACACTAGAGTGTAACGACATTGAAGAAAGTGTGAGAGGCAAGGACCTTACCAAGGCAAAAAGGAAAAAAAAGAAGATGGGGGTAAATTTTGACTATTTCATTATCCTCAACATTATGTTGCTCCTTAAAGATTGGCTTTTACTTTATCCTTCTGGAGCCCAGGGTACTTACTAGAGAAACCGTAGCAGGGACAAATAGGGCTGGGCTTGGAATGGGATTCACATCTTTTGTAAGCATTCACAGACTTGAAGGTGTCAATTCTATCAAACACAGTGTCATTGTGATCTGTTGCTCTGTGCTGTCCATATGTCCTCTCTATAATTAGCAAAGGTATCTGGAGTTTAATAGAAAAAGCAATTCTCACTTTAGCGTCTCGTGGAAACAATATAAACTCTTCCTTTCCTTGATTTCTGTGACTTCAAGCAGAGCAGGTACTACAGCCCATTTAAAATGAAACCAGTATCTTCTTTTCCCATGCTCAATGCTTTTTAAGCTTCTGTAAAATAAAGCCACCAGATTCCCAGAAGATAAAAATCCACCACCTCCATTCACATAACTGCATCCCTACTTACTCACAGGTTTCTGCAGACTTTAATAAGGTCCCCTGTGTGGATCGCTTCAAATATGGGAAAAATACTTAAAGTGAGAAAATGTCACATCTAATCAAGGGTGCTATAAATGCAGCACCGTGGCAGGCAGACGGCTCACAAGTGGCTTGAACCAAATCACAATCCTTGCCTGCTGGTGACCAAAATTGAAGTACCTCATTTTGGGTTTTATTTTGGAAACTTCAATTAAATACATAGGAATTTATGAAAAACAAACTGTGTTTCAGTGGAGAAGTAACCTAGCTTTCTGATTGTAGGCACTGTATATCCTGGGGGAAAATGTATTTTTTAGATCAGTGAGTGTTCCTTTTAATTATAAGCACTTGAACACACAGTGTAACTACTCTTAACATGTATTATCTCTCAAGTCCTTTCTGACACTACATTTCTGCTTTAATTACCATAATCTAGATGTCCTGCTTTCTAGAGTTTTTAGTTCTATGGTTTTAAATCAATATCCTATCCTCTGCAATGTCTGAGCCTTTTTAAAGAGGGTGTAGTGTACAAGCATTGTCCATATTTGGCAATATCTAGAAAATTTCTGGTTGCCAAAACTTGGGAAAAGAATCGATAGATGTTGAGGATGCTCCTGAACAATCTGTGTTCATGACAGTCCCCTACAGTTCAGCCTTCTCTGGTCCCGGATTTTAGTAGTACCATAACTAAGAACCAGTGTTGTGAGGACTTGTGTTTCTGCTGATGCATTTCACAGCTTAGCTGCTGCAGGCTACTTCCCCATGTCCACAGTCAGGTTCCTGCTACTGCATCCCTGTTGGGTTCACAGATTGAAGCTCTGGGATTTTGGTTCTTTTGCTGTAAGATGGTGGTACCACCATACTGGTGCAGCATTGGGTTAGGAAACATTAGATGCCTCTTTACCGGAATGTCCCTTTGGTTCTCTCTCACAAAACAACTTCCTTAGCTTTTGAATGGAAGTTTGGGGGTCAAGGAGAGAGATCAGGGTTCAACAAAGGGGACAGATTATTCATTTAATTAATCTTTAACTGAACTCTTCTTCAAAGAACACCCACCCCTCATTTTTTTTACTAGGTGTTTCCTATGGTCTCTTTTATCCTGAGAGCCTGACACCTTTCGTGTTCCTGATTCTCTCCTTACATTCTACCTGCAGTAGTCAATGCCCTCCCCTACTTCTGAGTCTTTATCATTCATTATGCTCTGCCTCTTCAACCCACTACCCCAGCCCTACACCAAGCTTTTGCTTTATTTCTACATTTAAGTCACCTCAGAAAGGACTTTCAACCTAAAGATATATCAATACAGATATCAGAAAAAAAAAAACTCACAGAAACTTATACTGCATTATTTTCTTAAATATAGCCTGGATCAAAATTTGATGTCAAGTATCTTTTCAAATAAGCCTCTGTAGTCAGAGAAAAAAAGAAAAACACCAAAAAAACATCAAATAAGGGAAATTCATGGGAGTTATCTTTTGTTTCACATTTTTAGTATTTTAGTGTCGTGTAGATTGTAAGAATACTAGAAGGCTCTGAATTTGAGCTATACCTCTGATCTCTAAGCAATGTGATCTTGTGAAAGTTATTTATCATCCTTGACATTTGGTTCGCACAAATGTGATGATGTAGATACAGCAGTACCTACTTACTAAAGGTTGTCTGATTTTTTTTTTTTTTTTTTTTTTTTCAGAACCAGGGATTGAACTCAGGCCCTTGCGCTTGCCAGGGAAGCGCTTATTCCACTGAGCCATCTCCCCGGCCCCGAGGTTGTCTGATTTATGGCTGGGGAGATAGCTTGGTGGTCTAAGAGCCTTCCTGGTCTAAGGGCCTTCCCAGCAAGTTTCCTGAGTTCGATGTCCTATACCTGTAATCTCAGTACTGGGGAAGCTGACACAGGAAGATCACTATAAGTCTGAGCTACATAGTGAGGCCCTATACCAAATAAATAAATAAATAAATAAATAATTAAAAGTATGATTTAAATAAAGTAATTACTGTACATGTGTAACAAACATGGCAAATAGTAAATCTCCAAGGAATATTGAATATTATGATAATGAACCTTAAGTTTCTGACATCATTAATATTTATATCAGAAATTCTGGGTGAAATCTTGAGAACATGGCCCATCAATTCCTGGAAGGCAAAGAGAAAACAGACTCAGCCTTTCTACAGCCTTGAGCAAAGCAATTTCCTCGCTATGTACGTTTTACTGCAAGCGGGATGTTTAGGCAGCGGCAGCAGCTTCTTGGGTAGTTTGTTAGAAATGCTGCAACACAGGATTCAGTGAGGAGCCACGGCTGTGTGTCTGTGTTAAGACGTGGGAAACTCAGGAGACTTGGTCTGACAAACATGGCGATGACAGCATCAGAAGAGGCAGCTTTAGTCCATTGTTTCCCCAACTTTAAGCCTGGGCAGGATAACCTATTAAAATGAGGACATGTAAGGATTTTAGTGTTGTGTAGAAACTTACCACATGTGTAACAGCTTAAAACAACTCTCGCTTATTATCTTACAGTTCTGTAGATCAAAAGTCCCATTAGATGGGGCTGGTGAGATGGCTCAGTGGTCTAAAGCACTTACTTAGAATTAAGCTTGGCAAAGCACAGGGACCGCGGTTCAATCCCCCAGCACCACATGCCAGTCAGCCCCGCCCCCTGGTGGGCTGAGCTAGCCACACACAAACACACAAATAAAAAAATTAAAAAAAAAAAAAGTCCCATTAGACAAGACTAAGTTCTCTGCTCTGGACATCACTATACTGTGTTGGCTCAAAACACTGGCTGGAAGGAGTTCTCATAGGGAGGTTCAGAAAAGGACTCACTTCCAATATAACTCAGGTTGTTGCAGAATACCTTTTTTAAAACTTTTAGGACTGAGGTTTTTGTTGTCTCTCTAGCTATCTGTGGGATCAACTGTCCATTTCTAGAGGTTACTCTTTAGCTGTTGCCTTATGGCATCTGTTTGGGGGTTCTGCAAGGGGAACAACGTAATACAGAATAATATAACACAGAACACATTTTATAATAGTATTTTATAATGAGTCACCAAAAATGATATATAAGAAATGCAGGAAACCTGTCCATACACTAAACACTAAAGACTTCAGCTGAGGTCCCAGATCCTAATATCCTGCATGAGTCCAGATGAAAACCTAGAGCTCACAACAATGCCTCTCCCAAGTCCAACTGCAGGCCTAGAGCCCTCAACACAATCTCACGCAGGTCCACTTCACAGATCTGTGCTGGAAAGGCCCAAGGGTCAGTGGTGGAAGCTAGGAAGTCTATGCCAGTGGATAGAAGGACCTGTGCTAGCAGGCCAAGGGATCTGAACTGCAGCTAGGAAGCAACAGCTCAAGGTAAGCACCAGAACTCCTCCAAAAGTACCACAGCCAGCCTCAGCAACCGCGAGGTCCCAAACTCCTCCAGTGATGAGGAAAGCTGAATTGCCATCAAGGAAAGCCAATGTGACAAGCTTCTCCATGAGGCTGAGCAGTGCACCATCTTCCCATCTGGTGCCAGGAAGCAGTGCTCAAGATGTGGACCAAAGCTTCTCCAAATTTCACTGGGAAAGCCAGCAGGACAAGGTCCTCCAGCAAACAGCTCAAGAGAACTAGCAGCTTCCAAGAGCTCGAGCAGCTTCTCCAAACAACATCCCTAACAGCACTTTGGCAGCTTCTCCTGTTCTGCCTTTATGCTGCTGGCAACAACCTTTAGGTGGGCCTTCCACACTTAGCACCACACTAGTTTAATTCAGCTGGGTGTAATGAGTTGACCATCAGAACTCTATTACAGCACCCCACAACCACCCTACCAACAAGCAACTTTCTTTGTATCAAATTTCTCAAATAAAATTTCTTCTTCTTTTCCTTCAGGTATAAGCCAGTATCTCCGTTCTTAAACCACTGATTAGGTTAGGCTCACCTGGATAAACTTTGTTATCAGGTTCACTATATATGTCTCAATAATAGGAGTAAAATCAATTACTTTCATAATTATGGGGCATGCAGACCACAGAAGGGAAATTGAGGGAATATTTTAGAATTCCACATCCCACAGTAGCTGGTCTAGACTAAATGCTGTCACTTACACATTCATCTTAGAGCCCTCACTCTGTGAGTGTATTTGAAGATAGCCACAGCCATGTGAAGGTGCAGAGAGGAGGGGGCCATCTGAGAGCCAAGGAAAGAAGCCTCTGAGAAATCAAATCTGGGGACACCATGATCTTTGAATTCCAGCCCTCATACTGGAGAAAAAATATTTCTGTGATTAAACCACTGTCACTGTGTTATTTAGTTACAGCAGCACTAACAGCAGCACTAAATTACCAAGTAACAATAACATTGCACATCATGTTTTTAAAAGTTTGATGTTGGGGTGGCAAGATCTTTGGATGAAGTTTGGAACATACTCAGGATAGAGTGCAGTTAAGATATATACACTTCAAAGGGGGACCTGGGCATGAAGCAATGGCATTCACGTATAATGGCTTTGTATTAGAAAATCGCATGTGACTGCAAGTTGTGAAGGCAGGTTAAGGTCTAAGCTACATAAAGTGCTCTGAGTACACAGAGAAAGAAAGACCACCCATAAGTTGGACATAGATATCTCACAGTGTGGAGAGCATCCCATCTGGCAGATTACAAAGACTAATTATAAAGTCTTTTATAAGGAAGTCTAATTAAAGGATGAGCGATGTCTGTGTTTATATGGGCTCTGGCGAATATGTATGACTGATGATTTATAGTTTAGTTGTAAAATAAAAATAATCCAAAAGGTATCTTTCCTGTGAAAAGACAAAAAAGTGTCTGAAGGGTTATTACAAAGAGGCAGAGGAAAAGGGGAGAGACAGTTGTACTTTCTTCATTTTATATTCTGAACACTCTGGATTTCACAATGATTATAGTTTAATAGTATAGTTTTATGAAATACAAAAGACGTTTAGTTGTTTTTTACTTATATTTTCAGTGCCCTGGTCAAAACCGAGGGCCTTGTGCATTCTAGATGAGTGCTGTACTATTGTAGGCAGCTAAATTAGATAAAAAATATTATAGGCAGTCAGACAGGGCTCGCCTTTCAAGGACAATATGGAAGACAGTGTTACTTTGCAACTTCGGAAGAGGCAGACCCTTCCAGTTGTGGGCCAGACCTCAAAACAAAAGCGTAAGACAATGCAGCCACATACTTCCCTAAGGTTGTGTACCAGGGATTGATATTCTAAATAGGTATCAATCACCCTAAAAGAGCCCCAAAAGAGTCATTAGCCCAACCCCAACAGGAAGAGACCTTGTTCTATATTCATGCTATGTGACTTGTTTCCCCATTTGATTCTGATTTAATCAATTTTACTTAAGCAGTGGTGCTTATAATCTCATTGATCGACCATAGTATTGTCCCACCTCATGCCCACCTAAGCAAGTTCCCATAGTTTTCAACCCAGACCAGCCTCATCACATGGTTTTCTTTATAAAATCCCTAAAAATGTCAATTTCCCAGGTAACCCAATAGGGTTCCCCTTCTATCCCTCTGTTGGATAGGGGGATAGACCTATTCTTGACCTCTGTTTTGTTCTTAAAATTCATTCTTTGGTTTTATAGACTACAAACTTGTGTAAGTGTCTTTCAGATTGGGAGTTGCATTTTATTCCCCTATAGCATTACCAATGCACTATATTCCCTGCCTAGGAAATGTGCCTATTAAAAGGAATCAGTTGACACATTAACTTCATTTTTTTTTGCTCCTCTCACACTGGACAAGTACTGTTTGGATTATGATGATGTGATGATTCTCATAGACATGGCAAACAATTGTTAGATATTTTTACATTGGTATAGCTGGACATAGCATAATAAACTGATATATTTTTATGTTTGTCATTCGTTATTCCATTGAATAGCATGATGTATGCTCACACATTATTGAAAATAGTCAGTAGATTTGGACTTAAAATTTCTCCTGTTCAAACACTAACACATGTGGAGGAGACATGTAAATCTTTTGTTTGCATTATCTTATTTCTTAACCCTAATATATAACATGGATCAACTGCAAATGGAAGGTCACAGATTCTCACCGTTGCATTCAGGAAAGTCATCAACAGAAGCAAGGACTACAAGGGACATTAGTGGTCACTTTTTACAACTCTAATTTCTACCTAGGAACATCAGCCACATTTGAAAACTCTTGTGAAGTCGGCCAGAAGATTCTTTTCTTTCTCTTTCTTTCTTTCTTTCTTTCTTTCTTTCTTTCTTTCTTTCTTTCTTTCTTTCTTTCTTTCTTCTTGAAAAAGAGAAAGATTTATTTTGAAATTAGCTGTAAGGAGTGAGCAATGATGACAAAGTTTAAAGGGCATGAAATGCAACCAGACTAACTTCTGTTGTAAGATAATGACCTTATCCTTGGCCAGGGGCTTCCCATTGCTTTTATGTCTTTGAGTCACTTCATGTGAGTGAACCTATTCTCCAAAGACAAGATGAATGAGAATGTGATCCTCGTTTGTGACTTCCTGCTGATAGGCCTTCCATACTTATCTAGCCACAGGGATTGTAGGCAAAGGGCTGCATTATCTGGGAAATCCTGGAGTAGATCCTTTTAAGCAGATACTTGAATTTTCTTTGTAGATTTAAGAAGCATAAGTAGTTGATTTCCAAATTATCTTCCAGAGATTCATTGCCTTTCCACTTACCCAACATCCATGAGTTGTAAGAATGCACATTTCTATATTTCTTTAGCAAAACTTCTTCCTAGATATTGATGGCATTAGATGCATAATTTTCCCCCTAAGTTCTACTTTTTCTAAGAGGACAGCTGTTAAGAGATCTCTTTTTCCTATGGGAAGTCACACTTACTTTCTTAGCCAGAATCATAGGTTTTTCTTCTCCTTTTTGTTCTAGTCAATATCTTTAGCTGTAACTTTCAGCTGCTAGTATAAGCTTTATACTTGAATGAAAGAAGGAATGAATGAAGGATCCAGTATGACTGGCAGACGTTCACAGTGCAGGCCAAAGATGCTATCCACACTGCTGCACAAACCACTTCACTAATCAGTGAAATTCACTGTCATGAGTCTGTTCCCTTTCTCCTACTTCAGTCATCATTACTTGGAAACATTGAGAAAAGTTTCTATTCTTGAAAGAGTTGGACTCTTCCATCTTAGACTGAGAGAGAGAGAGAGCACTAATGAATCTATTATAATCGCCAAGTACCCACTTATGATAGCCTCTCTGATATTTACAAAGTTTTGTGTAGTATACGGGGTACAGCACTGCTTCTGTTTCGTGTCTTTTGGTTTCTTGTTAAATGTGTCTATTTTAGAAGCCTGTATATTTGTTACTATAAAAAGTTAGTACATATTGTAAGTCTGTATGCTTGCTGGAACCATTTATTACATTAACTGAAACAGGAGGAAAGATACTTTTGTTCCTGCTATTCCTGAAACTGTGTAGACATACAAGCTTTCTCGGTAACATGGAGATTTCTTTTGCTTTCTCAGAAGCACTGAAAATTTGTGACTTATCTAAGAATGTTTCAATTGCTATTATTGTGGATAATTTTTAAATCCAGAAGAAAAATTTAAAGGTATATGATTTATTTTCATCTGCAAAAAGCCAAGTTTGTGAAATAGAGGACAGACCCTCTCCAACTTGGGTGGTGTCTCTTGCAGCCCTGCCATGTGGCCACAGTTCGGGGTAGAAGGCAATTATATTGACCTTGCAACAGAGTTACTTAAGGTTGAAACTCAAAATGCAACTTAAAGGAAAACAAAGCCCATTATAACTAAGGAAGAAGAATGAAGATGAAAAGGAAATGGAGTTTCCTGTGGACAGAAACTGTCAAACTTCCCGTTGCTTCTATTGCTTGACACCACCCACCCTCACCCCTCTCCTTCCTAAAGCCACACTGAGGGAAATACACACAGATGCAATGGGAGAGGAAGCATAGAAAGGAAAACTGGAGGATTTTGCAACAGGGTTGACCATAGCAGATCATTTCCCCAGTGTTGTTTCATACAACTGGTTCTCTTTAGGGCAAATTTCAGCACCTGGCAAGTGACATTTAAAAGGGCACTCAAAGGCCATTACTACCCCATTCTCCAGTTACTTTCAGGACTTGAATTCATGTGAGAACAAATGGTAAGCCAAACAACACTTTACCCAAACCTACCCACACACTGAAACCAGCTCAATCTGGCTGTGTTTAAAAAGAACTTGTTGAACTTTTCTATCACTGCAAAGCGACTCATTGCTCAGCACACTATAACCAAGAGCACAGTGAAAGTTCATCATGAATATAATAGTTAACATTAAGTAAGAACTTACAGTAGGTCAGGTCCTGCTAAATGTAGAATATGCATGAGTACATTTGATCCTTATTTAAGAATGAAACTATGAAGGAAAAGGAAGGTGAGACACAGAGAGACTACAGGACTTGCCTCAGTTCACATAATTGGCAAATGGAGAAAACAAGCAATCTAACTGCGAACTTTATGGTTTTTACAAGTGTACTCCTTAAATCCACTTAAATGCGTGCATGCATGCATGTGTGAACATGTGCATGTGTATTCAATATGTATATAAATGAGTTTCTAGAAGGGAAGTCCTGGAAGTGACATGGATAAAAAAATAGGAGGAAAACAAAGACACCTAAAAGGCCTTGAGTAGCTATTAATGAACACATCTTTCAGTACAATTTACAAAGGCCCTTTTAAAGAGAGCATAGACAACATAATGACAGCAGAATATATAGCAATTTTTCACTCTGTCCTACTGATGATGTGAGAAGATCAATTCAATAAGCCACCTTTCACTAATTACTAGGTTTCTAAGGAATTTCTTTGGGAAAGGTAAGAACTGCACCAAAAAGTCCTAACATTCTTCTTGGGTCCCAAAACTTGCCTTCTCCATCTTTGTTATAAGTGGAGGCATAATTTGTAAGATTTTTAAAGAAAATGAGAGGCAAGTGGAAGAATTAAAGGCCGTTCTAAATCCAAAAATGGTAACTCCATCTCACTTAACCTTACAAAAAGAAACCTAACCCTCTTGCCTTGATTTTCTGGGGATCAAACCTAGGACCTTTCACTTCCAGGCAGGTGCTCATGCCACTGAGCGATATCCCCAGCCCCTTTGCCTTGATTTTTCTTCCAAAGTATCTCTATTATCATTGGAACTTCACAGACAGCAAAGGAAAGCATCTATCTGGGTATGGAAACCTGAGCTCTTCTTCAGAAAAGAACTCATTTTGGCAGTCTAGTGCAGAATGTTTTTTTTTGGGGGGGTGCAGGGTCTCACTAGGCAGCTTGGACTTGTAGTGATCCTCATGTTTTCTGCCTCCCTAATGCTGGGATTACAGGCATGAACCCCCACTCCCAGACTCCATCACTGGCTCAGCATGCCCCGGGGGTGGGGCCAGAGCAGTATATGGTGCCAGGGATTGAATGTTGACCCCTGCACTGACCTAAGCAACTGCTTAATCCACTGAGCTATTTCACTGGCACTTCACTGCACAATGTAAAGACCATTGTTTTGTACGTTCAGTGGCCATATCTGTCCTTCATTCTTCCTTCTTACAAGTTCTATTAACCTCAAGGAAAGTGCTACTATGTAAAAGTATAAATAATGAAAACAAAGTTTGTTTTATTCTATTTCTAGCAGCATCACTCACTCTATATCACTGTTACAAGAACTTTAGTGCCATCTTATTTGGGGCACACAAAGAGATAGGCCCAGATATTCTCCAGGCCAGCTGTGAGCGAACAGTCCAACTCCACTCTGATTCTTACTTCCATGCTCACCTTCACTGTATCCGTTGTATACTCATTTGATTATGATGCCAATAAAATGTTCCATCTGCAGAAGGTTGTCCAGAATCTTTCACTGAAACATACTAATTTTTTTCCGAGAGTCTTTCATGTCTTCTAAAGAGATGTAAAACAGAAGTTATTGTGTTAGTTACTCTTCTCTCATTGCTGGGACAAATACCTGACACTCAAGCTTAGGGAAGGAAAGGTTTATTTAGCTCACAGTTACTGAAGGTTTCATAGTTTAAGGCAGCCTGAATTACATAGCAAGACCTTGAGACACTGCCGTCCCATGCTACAGTGTCTGGAAGAGAGGTTGGGATGCTGCTGTGTCCAGGATGATCCACTCCATACCTCCAGGAGAGGCCACCAGGCTTGGGAGTGTAGGGAGGTGCAGGCTGTCAGTTTAATGGTTCAAGCCTCTCTGGTCCTGCCTCTCAAACTGTGCCCTGGTCCTCTGGCCCTGCCCCTTGAGCCACTTGCTGCTTCTCAAGCACAACCACCCCATGATTTACATGAGGTTTTAGGGGGACAACTAGATATAAACCATAACATTCCATCCCTGGACTTCCAAAGTCTCATGTACATCTATTTCTACAAAAGGCATTTTAGTCCATCTGTAAGAGTTGCCAGAGTCCCAAAGTTTCAGCATTGCTGAAAAGTCCAAGTCCACAGTCTCCTCCAAGATCCTGACTGTGAGCCCCTGTATAAATGAAAAGTTAAATACATCCAACATTCAAAGGCACAAGATAAACATTGTCATTCCAAAAGGTATACACAGGAGAATAAAAACCACTGGGGCCAAAACAAGTCCAAGATCCAGCAAGGCAAACATTAAGTACTGCAGGTCCTTGTGGAACATCCAAAGCAATTTGTGGCAAATTGTGAACTCCATGTGGCTCCACCCATATGGCACCCTTAGTGGTAGTTCCCATGGATTCTCTCTTAACTGGCTTTGCCCCCTCTTTGCAATTTCCCTTAGATGATCCACATTCCTGGATTTTCCAAACTTCTGGGTTTTCCACTGAATAGGCTTCTCACTCATAGTTTCACAGACTGCCCTTTCAGGGGCACACTGCCTGACCTCCCAGGCCTTCTTCTGAAATCATGGTGGAAGTCTTCTTAACCTTAGAACTTTTGCATTCTGCATACACCTAAAACCAGCACCACTTGGATGATGCCAAGGTCTGCTGCTACGTGGAGCAGTAGCCAGGCTTTCCTCTTTCTTGGTTGTAGAGGTCAATTCCCTGGATTGCTGAGCACTCCTGACCCTGATTCCAAGAAATGAATTCTCTATGCCAGAGCCGTTCTGTAATCTGGTGTGGCTGCTGCCTCCATTCTGGAACCTGGTGTGACTGCTGCTTCCATTCTGGAACATGGGGCTCTGCGGCTTTCTCCTCAAAGCAAAGTCTCTCACCCTTGTGGTTCTGAGGGTGCAAAGGGTGAGAACCTGCCAACTCCTGTGATTCCCTCAGGACATCTTTTGTATCCTGGGCAATGAAGATGCTCTCAACTCTATCTTTGCAGTCCATAGTTTTATTGGAGCATCCTTTCTGGCCATACTCACAACATTTTAAATCATTCTGCTGAGCTCTTTTCTCTTCATTCTCAACATAAATCTGACTAAGAGCCCCCAACAATAACCATGCCACTGCCCCAATATGTGACTGCTTTGAAATTTCCTTTGAAAGATTAATCAGTCCTCTATGCTTAAACTCAGACTCAGGCAAAGTCTCTGGACATGGGCAAAATTCAGATAAACTTTCTGCCAAGCCAGAACACGAATGATCTGGAATTTAATGGCCAATGCAGTCCTTCTCAGCAGAAACCTCCTCAGACTGTTGTTTACAGGTTGGCTTTCTGTCAGTCTTCTGGTCTGAGCTCTGACCAGAGTCTGCCCTACAGAACAGCCAAAGCTATTCTAGCACTTCACTCATAGGTGACATCTCCAAATCTTTTCTACCTCTTCACATGAGCCATTCTCAAAAGACTGTAATCCACATGGTCAGATTTAGCCACAGAAACAGCCCCACTCCTGGTACCAAATTCTATATTAGTTACTCTTCTCTCATTGCTGGCACAAATACCAGACACTCAAGCTCAGAGAAGGAGAGGTTTATTTAACTCACAGTTACTGGAGGTTTCATTGTTTAAGGCAGCCTGAATTACATAGCAAGACCTTGAGACACTGCTGTCCCATGCTTCAGGGCCTAGAAGAAAGGCTGGGGTACTGCCATGTCCAGGATGATCTTCTCCATGCCTCCAAGAGAGGCCACCAGGCTTGGGGGTGTAGGGAGGTGTAGGCTGTCAGTTTAATGGTTCAAGCCACTCTAGCCCCACCTCTCAAGCCCTGCCCTGGTCCTCTGGCCCTGCCCTTTGAGCCACTTGCTGCTTCTCAAGCGTGACCACCCCATGATTTACATTTATGCTTTGGGGAGACAACTAGATATAAACCATAACAGTTATTTTGAAAAATATGTGGTCCTTATGACTAAAGTTAAACATTGCCAAAGTCCTACTCTGCCTTTGTAATACAGTCTTGGAGATAATTTGCCAGTTCTATCAAAGTAAATTTTTTTTACTGCATTTGTTAATAGGGTCTCTTAATGAGTAGAACCAAGGTAAAAGAAGCAAAAGTAGATGACCATGGTCAAGGAAGTCACAGTGGTGACTCTAGGCTCCATGGAGACAGAGACATAATCTGTTTCATTTACCACAGAGAGCTCAGTATCATCAGAATGTATGATCAATGGTAAGCACTCAACACATTCAAAATAAATAAATTAACAGAAGAGTGATAGAGAAGATAGAGATTGTTTTATATTTCTATGTGCTCCAACTACCATGTTTGCCTAGTTCCCCAAAGACAATGTGTTCTTGATGCTTTCAGGTTCATTTCTTACAGCAGAAAACATTTGTTTTTAAAAAATGGGAAGAGAGGGCTGTTTTATGTTTACATGAATGAGTGTGTTTATGTATGTAGACAGGACAGTAGATCTGTCTCCCAAAAATGCTTTCCACTTCCCCAAATTATCAATGCTGTAGGCCACATGTCATTTCCAGATATTGCTTCTTTCTCTGGGTTGCCTTCTCTAAGCCTCTTATCATGTGTTCATGAAAGATCAGTTATTCTGGTTAGAGGTGGTGTGATGGCTCATCTTGGTTGTCAACTTGATTGGTTTCAGGGATGCCTAAGAGATCTGTAAAGCACAAGGACTTCTGAGTGGGCTTGGGATTGTGATCTTGGGAAATATATCTGGTGTCTTGGGCCTCTTTCTCCCTGGTTTTCCTCTACTTTGTTTTCTGGATGTCATGAGTTGAATGGCTTTCCTCTGTCATTCCTTTATGTCATGGCACCCTCCCTTGAAGCAAGCTGACCACAGACTGCAACTTTCCAAACTGGAAGCCAGAAAGCACTTCTCCTTTAAGTTACAGATTTTATTCCAGCACACAAAAGTTGATTATCACAACTCTCATGCAGAGGATTCCATTCTCACCACTCACTCTATGAATCTCTGAAAGACATCAGAACTGATTGATAAAAATCAAGGTATGGGCTGACAGCACCACACTGCACTATGCATAGGATGTTACTGTCCAGTGGGAGTGCAATCTTTTTCTATGGAAATTCACCAATGGCTGGTTCAAGTAGTAGTGATCTCAGAGGTAATTAATTCCAAAGCAGATGAATATCTACCTCTATTCCAAAGAGATAGACGCCAGTTGATCTATCTCTATTCAATGATTTCTCTGTAGTGAATAGTTGACTCTGGTTTTGTTCCCAGAGTAAAATGGCAAAAAATGTGCACTAGATGACACATCAGTATCTCTACACTGGGCACAATCATTGAGATGGGAAGAAAAGTGGACTACAACTATGAATTTGCATATAATACAAAAACATAGGTCCTTTTAGCAGTGCACAGTGTTAAAATACATTAACTCTTAAATTTGTCAACCATGAGGTGAGGGACCATGTTCTTTGTGATCACTTCTTTTTTTATTTTTTCTCCATAACTTTATTGAGAAACATAGCAATGAGACAGTTTCAAACCAAATTGGTAGGACAGTTTCAATAATTAACACATTGCATACATTCTTCCTAGTGGTTAATTGCTTTACAAGATGCGGACATGATATCCTATTTACAAACAATATTAGAACAAATCCCTCTATTCATTTTTTTCTTTTTCCCTCTATTCATTAAGAGAATGTAACTATATATCTATTCTAACCATTTTGAATACACAGATACAAAATGGACATTCATTTGTATCCCCTTTTTTGTTTAGTTTTGTTATCTGAATATTATAGGTATGTTAACACAGCAAAATATTCTAAAAGAGTCTGTGATCACTTCTTAAGAAGGTTGATTCTGCAATTCTCTGTTCACCAGGTAGATACTTCTCAGTGGAAATCTTAATCTGAGATAAAGCTAGGGGAAAAGGAAGATGTAAATATCTAGTTTAAGGGTGTACACAATCATTGTGTTTCAACAACAGGAAAACATTTAAATACACTAAAAATAATAGGTAAACATGTGCTAGCTAGAAATGAGATGTAGAGTTTTCAAAATTTTGATGTAAATCAACATAAAACCAAAGGAGAACAAAGAAAATTCAATCAATCTAGTGAAAGGAATTAGAGGGCAAACACAGAAAACAGAAAAGAAAATAAGATGATAGTTATAGGAATAATACAAAAACCTTTCAAATTCAATTTCTTTTATTTTTGAAGTTACAGTCTGCTATGGTTTATGTCTAAGTGTCCCCCCAAATCCTCATGTAGTCTTGGGGTGACTTCTGGAGTTTGTGATTGATTACTGTGGGTGTGGTTGCTGCACCTGCCTGGGGCAGGTAATTTGCATTACAATGTAAGGTGGGAAGAGAAGCTAGCTGCTTGAGCTGCTGCTAACCCTCCCTTCGTGCTCTTGCTCTTTGCCACCGCCATGAAAGGTTGCCCTCTGCCATGTGCTGCTCTGCCTTGGAGCCAACTGAGTATGGACTGAAACCTCCAGTAACTGTGAGCTAAATAAACCTTTCCTTCCTTCATTTTGAGTGTCAGGTATTTGTCCCAGCAATGAGAAAAGAGTAACTAAGACAGAATTTGGTACCAAGAGTGGGGTCGTTGCTGTGGCTAAACCTGACCCGGTGGATTGCAAGCTTCTGGGAGTGGCTTATGGGAAGAGATAAGATAAAAAAGGTTCAGAGATGTCACCTACAAGTGAAACACTGGAACAGCTTTGGCTGTTCTGTGTGGGAGATTCTGGTCAGAGCTCAGACCAGAAGACTATCTGGAAGCCAGCCTGTAAAGACCAGGCTGGGGAGGTTTCGGCTGGGAAGGACTGCATTGGTTGTTGGACTCCGGATCATTTGTATTTTGACTTGGCAGAAAAGTTGTCTGCATTTTGCTCATGTCCAGAGTCTTTGCCTGAGACTGAGTTTAAGCATGGTGGACTGATCAATCTGGCAAAAGATATTTCAAAGCAGCCAAATATTGGGGTAGTGGCCTGGTTGTTGCTGGGGGCTTTTAGCCAGATTTATGTTGAGAATAAAGAGCAAGGAGCTCAACAGGAGAATTTAAAGTTTTGTGAGCTTGGCCAGAAAGAAAGCTCCAATAAAGCTGTGGACTACAAAGATGGAGCTGAGAGGATCTCCTTTGCTGGAAAGAAACCTGAGAATAAAAAGGATGGCCTGAGGATGTCACAGGAGGAGGCAGGTCTCCACCCTTTGCAGCCTCAGAACTGCAAAGGTCAGGGACTTTGCCTTGAGGGGAAAGCCGCTGAGCCCCAGGTTCCAGAATGGCAGCGGCAGACAAACCAGGTTCCACAATGGCGCTGGCATGGAGAAATTATTTCTCCAAATCAGGGTCAGAGTGCTCAGCCATCCAGGCACTCGACCCCTACAGCCAAGAGAGAAGAAAGCCTTGTTACTGCTCCAGCTGGCAGCAGACCTTGGCGTCATCCACATGGTATTGTTTTTAGGTGCTTGCTTAATGCAGGAGTTCTGAGGTTAAGACGACTTCCACCTAGATTTCAAAAAAAGGCCTGGAAGGCCAGGTGGTGTGCCCCTGAGAGGGCAGTGTGTAAAGCAGAGAGTGAAAAGTCTATTCAGTGGAAACCCCAGAAGTTTGGAAAAGCCAGGAATGTGGATCATCTAAGGGAAACTGCAAAGAGGGTGCAAAGCTGGCCTAAGAAAAAAGCCATGGGAGCTACCATGAGTGCCACAGGGGCAGAGCCTCATGGAGCTCGCAACTCATCTCAGATTGCTTCGGATGTCCCACATAGAACTGCAGGACTTAATGTTTGCCCTGCTAGATTTTGGATTTGTGTTGGTCCCAATGCATGGTGTCCTGCTGTGTGTGCCTTTTGGAATGGTAGTGTTTACCTTGTGCCTTTGTTTTTTTTTTTTACATTTATTGTGTGTGTGTGTGTGTGTGTGTGTGTGTGTGTATGTGTGTGGCCAGCTCAGCCCACCAGGGGGCGCGGCTGGCTGGCATGTGGTGCTGGAGGATTGAACCGTGGTCCCTGTGCTTTGCCAAGCTTGTTCCAAGTAGGTGCTTTACACCACTGAGCCATCTCTCCAGCCCATACCTTGTGCCTTTGAATGTTGCAAGTGTTTAAGTTTTCATTTATACAGGGGTTCACATTTGAGAGTTTGCCTTGGATCTTGGAGGAGACTTGGGACTTGAACTCTTCAGCAATGCTGAAACTGTTGGGACTTTGGCAACTCAGAGATGGACTAAAATGTCTTTTGCATAAAGGAATGTGCATGAGTCTTTGGGGGTCCAGGGGTGGAATGTTATGATTTGTGTCTAGGTGTCCCCCCCAAAGCCTCATGCAGTCTTGGGGCAGCTTCTGGACTTTGTGATTGATTACTGTGGGTGTGGTTGCTGCACCTGCCTGGGGCAGGTAATTTGCATTGCAATGTAAGGTGGAAAGAGAAGCTAGCTGCTTGAGCTGTTGCTAACCCTCCCTTTGTGCTCTTGCTTTTTGCCACTGCCATAAAAGGTTGCCCTCTGCCATGTGCTGCTCTGCCTTGGAGCCAGCTGAGTATGGACTGAAACCTCCGGTAACTGTGAGCTAAATAAACCATTCTTTCCTTCATTTTGACTATCAGGTATTTGTCCCAGCGATGAGAGAAGAGTAACTAAGACACAGTCATGATTTATTTTAATACCAATGTTTTTTTTTTCTTTCTTTCTCCTTTTTTTGTATTTTAGGGAAGGGTCTACAGGGTGTTTAGGGTCTCATTACTGAATTGGACTCGTAGTGATCTGCCTGTTCACAGCCTCCCAAGAGCTGGGATTATAGGTGCACGCCACGTCCAGTCTCAATTGCCAACTCAGCATGCCCTGGGGTAGGGGCTGTCATGACAGGCTGGGGATAGAACCCTCAGTGACTGCTCCCGCTTGCAGGCTCTTTAATCTGCTGAGCTATTTGGCCAGCCCTAAAACCAATGTTTTATTTTCAAATTAAATTTCAAAATTTAAAAATGCACAATTGTGGTTTATAACAGATATACTTCAAGTTGATTTGAAAATATGGAGATTTATAAGCATATATCAGTTGAAAGAGAAAGGGAAATTCAAAGAGAAAAAAACCCCTACATTGTCCATCATTCTATGAAAATGTATTCAACATCACTGAGGTTAAAAAATGAATTAAAATGACCACAATGTTCCATTTCCATTTGTGATAAAGCATACAAATAGATAATATATCAATCATTGTTAATCAGCTGTTCTTGTTTTGAAAATCTGTAACTTAGGTATTGTTATATATTACCTGTTTTTGTGTTTACTTTTATTTTTCTTGCTCTTGTTTATACTCTTCAAATTAAAAGGAAATTTTTTTTAAGAAGACATACAAAATTGTAACAATTGGTGATACCTTTGATTGGTGAGGCTATAAGGAAACAGGGTCTGCTAGTGGAAGAATAAATTGACTGGGACTCCTCAAGTGATGGAGGGCTTCAAAAGAGGGAGTAGAGATGGTATGGTTTCCCTGACTTACACCCAGATTATAGATCTGGGGCCAAGACAAGGTATGTAGGTAACAAGTTGTGTTACCAAGTCGTATTATCATAGAACTCTACACTCAGTTGTCATCTTTCCCTTTTATTCTCAAGTATATGTCTGCCCAAAATGTGCTTTGCTACTCTCCTTGGATAAAAAAATGAAATAGCAAATGCAAAATGGTTTACAGACTATAAAAAGCCATAGAATGTAAAACATGACCATTTTGACAATAAAATCAATGCTTCCACAAAGAGCACAAAATAATTAAATACACAAAACCTGGCTATCACCACACAAGTGTATTTGTTTTGCCTTAAAAACTTTAAAATGTTTTAAAAGAAGAACACTCACAGATTTGGATAGATCCAAATAGATGGACAGCTTATTTTCTTTATAGAAATTGAACAAGAGGCCTCCCAGCTCCCATGCAGCTGTGCCTGTCTAAAACATTCACAATCACTGAGCTTCTTAGAGAACCTACTTAGGAACCACCAAAGAAAGTGCTTTTAGCAGCTGTGTCCCAAACCTGGGCCTCAGGTCTCAGTGTAGCTTGTCAACCCTCAAGTGGGAGGCAGGGACTCGGGATTTTTGCCATACCTTCCATTGTCAGCCTTTTACTGTCACAGCAACTATTGCTTCTAAGGGTGACATCTAAGCAGGCTTTCATCACTGGGAAAAGAGAGAAGACATCCACAATTCAAGAATGACACGGTTTCCCAGGAGGGATAAAACTGTCTTCTTCTTTAAGATCCTCTGTATCATCTCCAAAAGTCAACTCTTCCAGAGAAAAATTCCACTAATTAAAGATATTCCGTCTGAGTGATCATTCTACACAGCAAACAGTTAAAATGGTATTGGGTGGGTACCAATGCACTTTAGGAGTAGTTAAGATACTGCACTAGAATTCTATCTAGATCTGCATAATATCATGCCTGGAACCTTGTATAAGTTAGTTGAGTTCTTTGCACATCAGATTCTTTATATTCCAAAAGAATAATAATCAAGGGGCCGGGGAGATGGCTCAGTGGAATAAGCGCTTCTCTGGCAAGTGCAAGGGCCTGAGTTCAATCCTTGGTTCCGCAAATAAAATAAAATAAAATAAAATAAAATAATAATAATAATAATAATAATAATAATAATCACTCCATGTATTTGTTATGAGAGTTAAATAATGCAGTAAAGGATACCATCTAGTCCTGGTATGTGGCCTTATTTGCTAGAAGGTAGTATTGCTTTTTGTTATTGTCTCTGAATCAGTCAATGCTTCCTACAGAAAGATTTAATACAAGACATAAATAGGTAAGAATTTACAAGACTGGCTTTTAATGGCCATAACAGAGTCAGGTGTGGAAAGGTATAAAAGGTTTGCCTGCACACTAGGGATGTCAAGGATCCAGGCAAAGACCTGGAGCTTACTTTAGTGTCTGGGGCGAGTCTGTATCATGAGGCTGAAAGTTTTGCACTGGAAGGCTGAGGGGTCAGTGCTGGTGGCTCAAGAGTCTGAGCTGGAAGCCAGAAGATGACATACAAGGTGAAGGCAAAGACTGGAGCTTCTTAGAAACAGGAATGAGCCTTCCTTTTTCATTTCCCTTTGTTTCCTTCTGGCAGCAATCCTCTTTTGGGTGAGTCTTCCATACCCAGGACAACGATGAGCAAATCTAGTTGGGCATTCCTTACTCAAGGTAACACAGTCCATCAACAATCTGTCTCATACTTCAGTTCTAGTTAAGCAGAGTTACTATTTCAAGAGTAACATTTGTAAACAAAGGTAGTAGACAAGATAATATTTGGTCACCTGGGGAAAAAAAAGGTAAGATGGCCTATGTTCTACCTACATACACACTTGATTACTGTAGTCAAATAATTTGAAAATATAGGACATGCTTAGTATTTCTCACCAGTTGCTGAGCCAGCTGAGGAGGTATACCTGACAATCAGATCTACATTGGAGTCAGTGTAGACTCCTATAGATTTTAACTTTTTTTCTCCTAATATAGAAGATAAAGACTAGCCTTTTCTTTCTAATAGGTAAAGTCAAATTTAGATCCATAGCTCTAAACTGTACAATTCTGCTGCCTGTATATTTTTAATAGCATCTTCGTATCCTCTTTCTTTTTTTAAATTTTTATTTGCATTTATTTTAAGTTTAATTTATTCCCGTGCCATAAGTTTTTGTTTCTTCAGTTTCTTCTGGGATATCTTTTTCTTCTGTGCAACTTCCTTCTTTGGTTTAAGAACAATTTGTTCTTTTTCAGTAAGGATCCTCTCAATATGGTAGGAGGAGTTCACTTATGGATTAATCTGGCCACGAGCTCTATAAGTATGGCGGCGCATCTTGGGTGATTTGTCCACCTGGATATGTTCGATAACCAGAGAATCTACATCTAAACCCTTAAGTTCAGCATTACTCTCTGCATTTTTAAGCTTGTGCAGCAAAAATTCAGCACTCTTTTTGGGGTACTGACCCTGTGTCCAGCCCCACTATTTGGCCTGGGCACACATACCAACTCCACCACTGTAACGCCAGAATGACACACATTACTTCTTTAATGTGACATCCTTCAGATACTTGGTGGTCTTTCGGATATGCATACCCTTGATGGCCTGGGCAGTTTCACATGTGTTCTTAAAGTGAACACGAAGACTTGAGCCTCTTGATTTGCATGATTTTGTAGGGTTTTCTGGGTTAAGAGAGTAGCGAACCATTTTCACAAGTCACCTAAGGCCGCTCACAGGAAGAGCTTTGCATCCTCTTTCTGACTTGTTCCTTAACATTTCTCCTTTGTAAAAAAACATGGTGGCATAGAGTTCCACTTTGTTTTAGGGTGTAGAAATCTGGAGAGAATGTTCTTTCTAAACTATCAAGAAGAAAAATCCAGATAAATTGCAAAATAATAACTTTCGTTAAACACTGCAAATTATTGAGTTTGTAGGTTGGCCAAAGAGCTAGAAATCCAAGGAAAGAAAGGTCATCCCAAGAAAAGGTGAAAATCACTGGAGCACTTGTAGCAGAGCAGGGGATGAAGGTATGAGATTCCATACAAACAGGTAAGAATTTAGCTGAAGTTTAAAACTTTGATAAAAATTTAGTGAGGGGTGGCCAAATAGCTCAGCAGATTAAAGCACCTGCAAGCAGGCACAGGGGCTGGGGGTTCAATAGCTGGGCCTGCTATCCTGGCCCCACCCCAGGGGCACACTGATACAGCAATTGAGACTGGGCGTGGTGGTGCATGCCTGTAATCCCAGCTCTTGGGAGGCTGTAAACAGACGGATCACTATGAGTCCAATCTAACAGTGAGACCCTGAACACCCTATAGACTCTTCCCTAAACAAAATACAAAAAAAAAAAAC
>NW_004524635.1:8433079-8439814 GCF_000260255.1 Octodon degus
AAAAAAAAAAAACAAAAAAAAAAAACACAATAATGATAATAATAAATTAAGTGAGAGCAGTCACTTAAAGGCAATTTAAAATCATGAGATTCTCAGATATTTGAGGAACTTCCCCTCAAAGAAATTTTGCTAGTGATATGTCACCAAATAAATATAAGAGAACCCAGAAGAGGCTCTGCTGAAAGCAGGCATGGAACCTCTTCTTCATACAAAATAATCCACGGAGGCTGGAGGATAAGCAGCAATTGCTGTCACCTCAAGGCATTGTTAAAAAAAAATACACTAGTCCTAAAGAAGAAGAATGAAAGACCTAATTTTGATAAGAAACAGGAAGTAGCTTGCAGGTCAAGATCCTATACAAGTAACATCAGAGATTTTCTGATGCTGGGAGAGAAGCAAAATTTGTATTGAGACAGACAAAGATAAAACAGCCTGGTGGCCCGGAGCATAAGGTGCTGGATCTCTTAAGTCCCTCACACTTAAAACCCAAACACACAGGGTCACAGAAAGTTGAGGTTAGGGAAGAGCCACTCCTGTTCCCTTACTGCATCATCATCAAGTTAGCAAGAATTGAGAAATCAGCAATACAGTTTACCACACGAGGCAGTGTGTGAGAGTATGTCTTTGTGGTAAAAGCTCTGAGAGGGCTGACAACTGAGGCAGAAGGAAAAAACATGAACAAAATGTCCCAGTACTTTAGTCCCTACCCCAAGCACAAGGCAATGGTAATACAACGGAAAGCCAGTAGTATGCTAAACAGAAACAACAAATAATAAAACCAAGACTCAGTTCAGTTCTGATTGATTGACTAGACCCCAATTAGCAGGTTAGTGCAAAAAGAGGTAGACTAACTATCAGGAAAAATTACTTGTACCTCACTGTCTTTGCTCTTACATACACTTTGAGCAATACAATGAAATTATGAGATACACATTTTTTAAACCAAGAGACAAAACAATTAACAGAAATACATAGATGGCCATAAGACTCAAAAGTAGGAACAACCAGGCTGGAAGGGAAAATAATTGTGAAAAATATCTTAAATGTTCCAAAGAAAAAAGTGAACAACATTTATTGAAAGAAGAATGTCAGAAGAGAAGAAAAATATGTAATAGTCAAAAAGAAATAGCAGAATTAAAACATCACAATTATGGAAAAATAGAATGCCTTCCACAGTCACTATGCAGCCAAGAAAGTGATCAAATGGACATGGAAAGACAGCAAAAGAAATTATTGAAGTTGAACAACAAGGAGAAAAAAAATAGTTCAAAAAAGAACACTTTAGGGCAGTCAAATAGCTCAGCAGATTAAAGTGCCTGCAAGCAGGTGCAGGGGCCAGGGGTTCGATTCCCGGGCTTCCTGTGCCAGCCCGGCACCCGGAGCATGCTGAGTCGGCAATTGAGACTAGGCATGGTGGTGCGCACCTGTAATCTCAGCTCTTGGGAGGCTGTAAACAGGTGGATCACTATGAGTTCAATCTAGTAGTAAGACCCTGAATACTCTGTAGATCCTTCTTTAAAATACACACACAAGAAAGTACACTTTATTCAAGAGCTATATGCCATTATCAACCGTACTAAAGTAATGGGTAGTCCAGAATAAAAAGAGGATACATGAAAATAATGTTTTATTTACTAAAAAGTTATAAATGAGCATGTACCTAAGAAAGAAAAAGCAAAATTCATGAATCAAAAGTGATAGAACTGAAGTAATGTCAACTCTACTGTTATACCTGGAAAAACTGCTAGACTATAGAATGGAAACTGGCTAGACTATATAATGGAATACCACAACTAACATGCTTAATCAACTTGATATTTATAAAGGAGTACATTTTTAAAGTAGATATATTGTAATGTACTGTGAACTTGTGGGATGCTTTTCATCAGTGTACAGTGTAACTAAATCATGGAAATAAAAATTTAAAAAAGTAAATAAATAACAGAAAAATGGAAAACTTCTAAAGTAATTGTTAGAAGAAAATGTATAGCATAAAAATTTTCATTATACAAAGTCACAAGTAGTCTAATTTACTATAAGAAACTGTAAAATAGCAAATTAAACATCATATAAGAAGATATGAAATGCAAAATGTAAGAGTAGAAATAAAATTTGAAATACAAATAAAAGTTAAAATCATCAATAAACTTGATAAACCTATAAAACTAACAAAGCAAAAAGAAGCCATGACAAAAATTAACAGCAAAACATAAGAGAACAAAAGTAATGTCACTTCAGATACTCTATTAAAAGAATAACAAAATTTATGATCTTAAATCCAAGAAATGAGAGATCAAATCCTAGCAAACTTTTTAAAATAAATGTTCAGAGAGTAAACATGATGGATTTTGTAGGCCATATGTTGTCTCTAGAGCATATTTTTAATTTTTCACAACATTGTGTAACGAAAACATCCTTCTCTTACAGACCATACCAAGCACAAGCTAACGATGTCCTTTGGTTGATAGGTCATATTTGTTTTACCTCTCATAAGATGATATGGCCACATTCCTTGAAAGTTCCATATTTTCATCACTCACTGAAAAAGAAATAGTTAGCATGATTAATCCTATATCTATTATAACTGAATTTGCAGTTTAAAACATTTCAATCAAGAACACTTCTGGCCACAGTAACTTAATCAGCAATATCTTGGTGTTATGGTTTGCGTCTAGTGGTCCCCACAAAGCCTCACGCAGGCATTGGGGCAGGGTTCTAGAGTTTGTGGTTAGCTCTTGACCTGATGCTAGGATTATGGGTGTGAGTGTTACACCAGCCCTCGGGCAGATAATCTACACACAATTGTAAGGAGGGGAGAGAGGCTTGCTAGTTTCTGCAGCTGCTGCTCCTCCCTTCTTTTCTTTGCTGTTTTCCACTGCCATGAACGGCTGCCCTCTGCCATGTGCCACTCTGCCTGGGAGCAAGCTGAGTATGGACTGAAACCACCACAAACTGTAAGCTAAATAAACCTTTCCTTCTTTAATTTTGAGTGTTGGGTATTTTATCTCAGCAATGAGAGTAGTGTAACTGAGACACTTGGCAAATACATTAGGTTGAAATAAAGCAAAATTTTGTGGAGTTTTCTAGATAAAAATAGCACTGAATACTTCTTGCCTTTTGCATGAGTTTAGAATTGCCCTGATTTCAAAATTTGACCCAGATTTTATAAGAAAAGAAAATTGTAGAGCAACATTTTTCTTGAACTTAGATGTAAAAATCCTCAATAAAACATTTGCAAACTAAATACAGCATGTATAAAATGACATCCTGATAAAGACCTGTCATACAAAAAAAAAGTTTGCTTCTACATTTTAACAAGAATATAATTCAGCAAGTAGAATCAGGAAAACTGTCTGACATTGAAATAAACGGAAAAATGGAAAAGTTTAATATCTATTTGTGATACTTCAAAACAAACAATTAAAGGAAAGTTTTACAACTGACAAAGGGCATCTATAAAGCTAAAACCATGTTTAATGAAAGACTGCTTTCTTATTAAGAATGGGGAGAGCACAGAATGTTCAGTCCTATTCAGACTTTGTAAATGATAAAGATATATAAATTTAAAAGTAAGAAAATGTAAACATCTCTCTTGTTAGATGGCATAGGTCTCCATGTAGAAAATCTCAAGGGAATTAGTAAAAAGCTACTTTTTTTTTAAATCTTTTTTGCGGAACCGGGGATTGAACTCAGGCCCTTGTGCTTGCCAGGGAAGCACTTATTCCACTGAGCCATCTCTCCAGCCCCAGTAAAAAGCTACTTAAACTAGAGAAGTGGCAGAGCTGCAGATACAAACACAGTATGCAAAAGTCAATTGTTTCTGTATCATTTCTAATGTTTTGTTTTACTATTTTGTAACCTCTTTAGATAATAGCAAAAAATGAATTATATTGCTGCATGTTGGCAATGAGAAATTTAAGATAGACATTTTAAAATTATGTTTTACAATTTCACAAAACATAAAAAAGAAAGCAGTATCTGTATTCTTAAAAAAACAACTTTGACAGGAGAAATCAAGCATGAATAAAAGGATGTATAACTTCATGAACTATCAGCGTCAATATTATTAAGATGTTGATCAAATTCTAGGCTAAATACAATATTAATCAAAATTTCAATCTAGTTTTTGTAGAAATTAATGAGCTGACTTAAAATATTACTTGAAAACCCTACATAGAATAAGCAAAACACTTTTGGAAAGAATAAAGTGTTGAAGCATCAACACTCTTTAATCTCAAGTCATATGAAGTTTGTTTTTCTTTTTTCTTTTTTTTTTTTTTTTTTTTTTTTTTTTTTTTTTGGTGGAACCAGGGATTGAACTCAGGCCCTTGCACTTGCCAGGAAAGAGCTTATTCTACTGAACTATCTCCCCAGCCCTGTGAAGTTTCAATGGCCAAGGAAGCTTGAATTGGTGAAAACATAGAAACATAGATCAATGGAACAGAATGGACAAAAACAGTCCCCTGTGTGTATAGTCAAGTGATTCCTTAAGCAAAATGCAAAGGCAATTTAGCAATAAACACTAATCTTTTTTCTAAAGAACAAATCAATATCCATATGCAAAAATGTAAATCTCAATCTATAATTCATATAATATACAAATTTAACTTAATGTCAACCATAGTCCTGAATGGTTGATACCAAAACTATAAAATTTTGTAAGAAAATAGAGAAAAGTTTGAGAACTTGAACTAGGCAAGTTTTTTTTGTCATGCTAAAGCAAGGTGTATAAAATAAAATTTTACAAGTTGTTCTTCACTAAATTTTTTTGCTTTTAATTTTGCTTGTTTTACATTACCAGGGATTGAACTCAGAACCTTGTGCTTACCAGGTAGATGCTTATTCTACTGAGCTATCTCCCTGGTCCCCTTTGCTTTTAATTTTTAAAAGTCACTCATAAGAAGGCCACACACCTATGATCTCAGCACTCAGGAGGCTGAGACAGGAGAATCACTGTGCCTTTGAGGCCCACCTGGGCTACATAGTGAGTTCAAGTCCAGCCTGAGCTACACAGTGAGGCTCTGTCTTCAAAATAAGTCACTATTAAGAACTTTATAAAAAAGGGGGGATCAATAAGATAGCTTAGCTGACTAAAATGCCTGCTTAGGCAAGGTTAGGCAAGTTTAGGCAAGCACAGGGACCATGGTTCCATCCCCAGCACCACATGCCACACCAGCCCCACCCCCAGGACCAGTTGGGCCAGCCAGAGCCTGGATGTATTGGCACATGCCTGGCATCCCAGCACTGGGGAAGCTGAAAGTAGGAGGATCACCCGGAGTCCAAGCTGCACAGTGAGATCCTGCAACAACCAAATACATTTTTAAAAAACACTTGAAAAAATTGGATGTGATTGTGCATGACTATAATCCCAGCACTTGACAGACTGAGGCAAGAAGATCTCTGAGTTTGAGGCCAGCCTGGGTTACATAGTGACTGCAAGTTCAGATTTAAGCTATAGGAAAATATTAGCAATGCACATACTGGAAAAAGAGTTGTATCAAGGAAACATAAAGCTGTTCCAAAATTAAGTAAGAAAACAACCCAATAAAAATGAGGGAAATGATTTAAATGGATGCTGTATCAAAAATATGTGAATGATAAACACATGAAAAATGCTGCTTATAATGATTATCAAAATACAAATTAATCTTGGGTGCAGCGGGCCCACTCTACCTCGGTGGAGCTACCAGGAAGGAGCCACAGGACCAGCAGCCAGCAGGGCCTAGAGGGCCCGCTCCACCTCAGCAGGCCTACCAGGAACTAGCCACTAAGTCTCTACTAGAATGGCTAGTTTATTTTTTGTATTTGACAATGGAATTTTCATAAATTGGTGATGGAAAATGGTATGGCACTTTCTTGTAAAGTTATAGACATTTGCCTTACTAGCCAGTAGGTACACACACACACACAAAAGTCTGTATATGAATATTTATGTGGTATTTAGTCACTACACCAAAAGAAGCAAAAATAAAGGTAAATATAGTAAAATCTTAACTTACGAGTGAGTTCTTTTCTGGGAGAGCGTTTATAAGTAGGCTTTGTTTGAAAGTCCAACAAAGTGAGTCTTACATACCTTTGACACAAATATACAGTGTAAAGCATAAAAAAGCACACAAACAATACAGTAAGTTTCTAACCATATCGTCCTACTCTATGGTAAGTACACAGCGGAACAACTGTAACAATGTCCTGCAGACATGTAAGCGATTCCCTATAATTTGCATATGAATGTCCCTAATGGGAGATATTTCTATCTCTATGTTCGTACTCAAATGTTCCTAAGTCATTACTATATCCTCCAACTAGTGGATGAAAAAATATACTATGTCTTATCCACAAAATGGAGAAATAGCCAGTAATAAAAAATGATAAATTATTAATGTGTACAATAACATGGGCAAATCTCAGACACTGAGAGAGAAACAAGATGCAGAAAACTACATTCTGTGCACTAAAGTAAAAAAAAAAAAAGCATTGGTTTTTAAGGAACTAATCACATGAGGCGTAATTGACAACATACAACAGGGGGAAAATTTTTAGAGTGATGGACACATTCTATATATTGATAGGGATTATCATCCATATTGTCAAGACTCATAAATATACATTTATTTTTTTTAATTTTTTTTATTTATTTGAGAGAGAGAAAGAGAGAGAGAGAGAGAGAGAGAGAGAGAGAGAGAGAGAGAGTGTGGTGTGTGTGTGTGGCCAGCTCAGCCCACCAGGGGGCGGGGC
>NW_004524635.1:8440244-8442333 GCF_000260255.1 Octodon degus
TGTGGTGCTGGGGGATTGAACCGCGGTCCCTGTGCTTTGCTAAGCTTGTTCTAAGTAGGTGCTTTAGACCACTGAGCCATCTCACCAGCCCCGTAAACACCACTCTTGCAATAAATAATATAGTATCAGCACTGGGATAGCATAATGTGGATTTAAATCCATTCATGGAAGAGGGACCTGCAGGAGAATATAGATGGAGAAAACCAGCTGTGTTGGTCACTTTTCTCAATGGTGAGATAAAATGCCCAACATTCACTGATAAAGGAGCAAAGAGCTCACAATTTGTAAAAATTTCAGTTCATATTTGGTTGGGTGGCAAGCCAGGTGGCATTGATTTGTGCAAGGCAGAGGGCAGCAAGGCAAGGGTACCAAGCAGCAAATGACAGGTATCACCCCTTAGATTGCATCCTGGCTACACACCCTTAGGAGAGGGAGTGCTCCCACTGAGGGTGGAGCACCTTTAATTCTAGCATCACACCATGAATCAATCCCAGCATCATGTCCTTAGTTCTAGAGACACGTTCTAGATTCAGCCACCTCTGAAAAATGCAACCTAAGACCACATGAGGCTTTTAGGGAACAATGAAATACCAGCCACAACACCAACTGACTCAAGATATTCTCCATGTGGGACCTTCTGAATATATTTTATATACCTCCACAGAAGTCGATTTAACAGAGTATTCTCAAACAATAAACTTCCATTTGTTTTGATGGGACGTTCTTATCATTGTTGGCTTCTTTGTGCCAACTGGACAAGAAAGCACTTTCAGCAAGAGATTGAAGTTTAGATTAGGTCAGGTATTTGGTGACATTCTCTGGAGAATTTCAGAATTGGAGCCTCATATCACATATTTGGCAACAGCTCCTACAATATCTAGAGAAAGCATTTCACATGTGTGTTTTTCTTATTAGTCTCCAAATCATCTGCTTTAAATTGGGAAAATAGATGTACTAGGCTCACTACATGTGGTTCTGTGGGTTGAAGCCAGAGCCTTGTGCATGCTAGGTAGTTACCATGGTACAAAATCCATAGCTCTTGCTATTTTGCTCTGAAATAGTTTTGTTGATTTGCCCGGGCTAATCTTGAACTTGAGATCCTTCCACTCAGCTCTGAGTAGCTAACATTATAGGCACATGCCACTTTGTCTGTGTTGGTATCTTCTTAATCATTTCTAAAATTAAATTAAAGGGCTGGGGAGATAGTTCAGCAGTCTAAGCACCTGCCTGGCAAGCTCAAGGACCTGGGTTTGATTCCAGGTACTGCATGGCCATGCCAGCCACCAAAACCGGGCATGGTGTCACACGTCCACAATCCCAGCACTGCAGAGGCTCAGACAGGATAATCACTACAATTCCAAGCTGCACAGTGAGACCCTGTACTGAATAAATAAAGACATAAAAGTTTTTTGAAAAATTAAAAGTTATAATTCACTTACAAAAAATGACCATATTTAAGTGAAAGGATATAGAAGCTTGGTTCTCTTGCACAACTTCTCGAAAGGACCAATAAAAGACAACTCCTTTTCACTTAAAGTCATTTGTAACTTGAACAGCTTCTTTAATTGTGTCTTCTGTAAGTAACTCTGCCATCGAATTTATATCAAATACCAGAAAGCTGTCTTTGGGTTTTGAAAGGTGTCTGAGTCACTTAAGAGTCACAGAGCTCTGTGCTTGAGGAAGAGCTTATCTGGTGTTGAAAGATGTCTGAGTCATTTAGGATATATAGAAAGAGGGCTCCCTGCCAGCACGTGGGTTATCTAACATCTGAGCAGCCCAAAGTTCACAGTGGCTGTTCGCATTAATCACCATAGTTTGACTAACAATCCTGAAGTGACAGCTCCACATCAATGTGACAGCAGGGCCACAAACTGATCACAGACAAGAGGAAAAGGAGTACGTTAAAACAGAAATCCCCTATTCCCCTGCATAGTGGTCAAGAATTTCCAAAGTGTCATTGAAAACGATGACGATTCTATCAAGAAGACACCAGGCATGGTGGCCCACACCAGTGAATCCCAACACTCTGAGAGGCTGAGGCAGGAGGATTGCAAATTCTAGCCTAGCCATGTCAATTTAGCAAGATTTG
>NW_004524635.1:8442433-8447457 GCF_000260255.1 Octodon degus
GATACAGCTCAGTAAGAAGATCCAGAGTGTTCAGTTTCTTAGTACTTCAGAAAACAAAAACAAAAGAAAACAAAAAACATCTCCCCCAAGGAAAAAAACCTACCAATGAAGGGGATGCTCAGATAAGACAATTCCAACTTCACATGTTCCAGCACATATCTTTACTTCTTCCTACCCACCTTATCCAGCTTCTTTCTGACTTTAGGCTGTGGTTCTGTCCATGGTCCAATCATGCCTACATCCCTGATTTTCTTTACATGCTTGTTCAAGAATGCAAGCTAGGCACTTCTGATTTCAAATAGTCAGATTTTGTCTTTTCCTGCTAAAATATATAATCCCTGTGTCCTCAAGGCCTGAGTAAAGAATATCATCAACATAAGAACTGACATATCATTTACAAGGAAACTGAAGCAAATCCCTCACCACTATCTGCATTTCTAAGCTCGAGCTCCAAAGACACAAAAGTAAATAACTTTATTGAGCACAGTTCATTTATTAAATAAATTTAAGCCACTCATTGGGTTAATTTTTAGGTAAAATTGCCCATTCCTTTTCAGCTGAAACTTGTCTCAGTTAGCTGGAAGTATATAACCTGGCCAGGTGTTCTGTGTGTGCTTATTGATGAAGAATGGTTTCAGTCTTTATTTGAAAAGGCAGCTTGACTTGCTGGTTATGTGACAGCCCCCTGCCTTGCTATCAAGCATCTTCTCCACAAACTTCCATTTCTCCAAATGAGTTCTGCAGCATGTTAGTTCCTCAGGCAGCCAGATTGTGTTTGAAAAAAGACAAAAAGAGCATTGAGGGTTGAAAAGAGAAACTTGTGAGAATCAATTCTAAACAAGCACAAACAAGATGTCAGGCCCTTCAAGACCTCTTGTGGGTCTGTGTACTTTGTGTCCCCCCCCCCCAAAAAAAAACCTTACTCCAAAGGAGCCCATTTAGCTTCTGTTATCCACAACACTTGTAGCTCCATGTAACACCACTTGGGAATTTCTGTCAACCTGATAACTTTCGTTTTTAATTGCTGGTGATACTACTTCTGGGTCTCCATTTCATGCGTCAATCAGAGTCTCACTCCCAAGTTCCATGCATCTGCCGCACAAGTGTGATTGGCAGAGCCACAGTCCAGCCCTTTCTGCCTGAGTTTCTCATCATTTGCTTTCCTCATTGTTGGAGATAAGATTTTTACAAAAGTAAGATTTTCAAAAGTGAATTCATTGAAGGTATACTTTATGGTTGCAACATAGACATGATAAGATAATAATAAGAATATTAAGAATAAGAATAGTATGTTCACACATTGTCATAATTGAGCTCATATACCACAGGCTAATAGTGTTACTTTCTCACAAACAACCAGTTTGTTTCTTGCTTTTTTTTTCCCATTATAATCCACCAAAGCTTTTAAGTTTGTGCCTTAGAGAGGAGCCATGACACATCATGAAAGATCCTGTATATTTAATAAGATAGAAATGGATACATGTATATTGTTCTTTCAGGCCATAAGTAGTTTCTGTTCATAAAAAAGACTCTAGTTTGAAAGAAAAACAAATTCCTTTCACAACTATATGTCTTCCTGATAGAATTTTTAAGTTTCAATTTCTAAAAACAAATACTGTAATATGCTCACTTTCAAACTGCTAATTGAAATCTATTTCAGTTTTCTTTAAATGTAGGAATGAAATATACTTGGAACAACATTCATTTTGATTAAATCAAAAGATTCTGTACATATTTTACAACAGGTGAGGGGTTTTCCTTTTATAATGTGTGGTTCATAGCATTTGGAAGAAAACAAAGAGAGTTGAAGGTGGGAGGAGGTATCTCCTGTTTTCACAGAGAGGTCAATGATTGAGTCATCTTTGTCATTTTCAGATTTAGCTAACCAAAGCTGAGTCATAGAGGTGGGATGAAGTGGGTTAAACAGAGTTCTGAAATCTGTCCAACAACGTTAGTTGGTGGGTAGCTACCCATGATGGTAACCCACAGAGGCTGCCTCAAACTTTGTTGCCTTGTACAAGTTTTCTGATTCTTTTCCATTACTCTTCAAATGCAAACATATTAAGCTATTTATTTTCACCAAATGCCTACTCCTGAGGAGCAAAATGTGGTTATAATTGTTGTAAAAGAACTTTAACTAGATATGGATTAGTACCAACACATCCTGAATTTCTCAGTGTAGACCAATAGTAATTTACTAAAGTGTTTTTTTGTTGTTGCTGTTGTTGTTGGGGGGGGTCACTGGGAATTGAACTCAGGACCTTTCACTTTCCAAGTAAGGCACTGTGCCACTAAGCTATATCCTCAGTCCTTAAAGTGCTTGGGATAAAGATAAAAACAGTTCGAATAGGGCCCAGTACAGAGTATATGTTCTTCCCTGCTGAATGGATGAAGGATGTTGGCTATCTCTAGTATGATACTTCTACTACAGTTATCAGTGTCTTGTACAGGCACCATGTATTTCCTTTAAAATTAAAATTTAAAATGAGTGCAATTCAGTTTTTAAAAAATTTTTATTTATTTATTTATGTGTGTGTGTGTGTGTGTGTGTGTGGCCAGCTCAGTCCACCAGGGGGCGGGGCTGGCTGGCATGTGGTGCTGGGGGATTGAACCGCTGTCCCTGTGCTTTGCTAAGCTTGTTCTAAGTAGGTGCTTTAGACCACTGAGCCATCTCACCAGGCCCAGTGCAATTTATTTTAGATCCTTCCTTTTCAGACTGTGGTCTATATGCTGGGCAGACCACCAGTAGCAGTATCACCAGTGGTTTTTTTTTTTTTTTTTTTGTATTTAGTGCAGGGTCTACACGGTCTCACTACACAGATTGGGCTCATAATGATTCTCCTGTTTTCAGCCTCCAAGCACTGGGATTACAGGTGTGCCCCACCATGCCCAGTCTCAATAACATCTCAGTGTGCCCCGGGGGTGGGGCCCGCTCGGCACGCTGGGGATCATACCCCGGTCCCTGTGTCTTCCTAAGCAGGCACTTTAATCTGCTGAGCTACCTGGCCAGCCATGTTTATTATAAATGTAGAACCCAAGTCTCTATCACAGATCTCTAGAATCAGAAGCTGCTTTTTAATGAGGTACACAAGGGGTGTATATAATGCTTACGAGTTAATCAGAGAACATCATATTCTGTTTAATAGACCTTATCTTGTGCACTATATGCAGATGATCTATTTTTAAGATTTCAAACTAGAGGACAAAAGAAATTTTTTCCTTTGAATTGTGAGGGGCAAGCATAGACACCAGAGTTCTGCTTCCCATCCTGTTTTTTTTTTTTTTCCAGAGAAAACTTAGAAGAGAAACCTGGTTCCTACAAGTGTTTATCATCTATTGGACATTTCTTGCCATGTATTTCTTTGGCACTTCAGATATAACATGTGAAAAACTAAATTCATGTACTAAATTATTGCTTATTGTAAAATATACCTCAGAAATCTCCTAATTGGAGATGGAGCCTGGTCTAAGGAGGCAGGTCACTAGCCAATGACCTGGAAGGGTGGCTCTTGTCTCCAGCTCTTCCCTTTAGTTTCTATTTTCTAGCCATGATGATGTGAGCACCTTTTCTCTGTTATTCCAGTAAAATATTTCTGTCTTGGTGCTGGTGTACCATGGACTGAACCTCCTTAAACTGTGAGCCAAAACAGTCTCCTCCCATAAATTTTATGTGTTGTTCATTAGTGGTAGGAAAGCTGAAACAGCCTTTTTTAGGGTTTGGATTCCCCAGATGTGGATAGAAGCTGAGATGAAGCTAGCCATGAAAGTCATTTCTTAGGAGGTTTTCTTGCAAAGATCTAGTAGAGCAGAGTGGAAGGATAACCAGGAAGAGAAAGAAGCTAAGCAAGGAAGCAACATCTAGCAAAGTCCCACAGGGAAAAGAAATTTGATTCAATCCCTTATGACACTCTCAAGACACTCTCAATATTGCATTGAAACTCAAAGTGTGTTCCATAGAGCAGGAGAGTGAGATCGCGGAACAACCTAACAAAGATACAAAACCTCAGACCCCATCCACACTACTTTTATTAAATTGTAATCTGAATTTTAACCAGACACCTATAGGCATAATAAAACTTGAAAAATATTGGGGTAGGACATATTCCAGAGGTGTCCCAATACAGAGTGAAAACAATGAGGTATTTATATCGCGTTACTGTATCAGTCTTTGGTTAAAGGCTGCCCCCATGGTCCTTTGTTTCCTCAGCAAATTCCCAGTCACTACCTACTTTCTGTTTACACAGGAAGAAAAGTTTTAGCAGACTGTGATCAGCCCCTGAAAAAGAGACCTAGTTTCGGTCTGCTTCTAAACTTTTTTTTTTTAATTTTATTTTGTTTTATTGAGAAACAAATATCAATGAGACAGTTTCAAAGCTGATTAATAGGACATTTTCAATAATTAATACATTGTACATTGTTATCTTCTTAGTGGTTATCCACAGTACAAGAAGCAGACAGGATATCCTGTTCAAACACTGTTACTACAAATCTTTCTTCTCATTGAATTAAGCAAAAGTAGTTGTATATCTATCCCAACTATTTTGTATATACAAATACAAAATGGTCCTTCCTTTGTATCTCCTTTTTTTGTTTAGTCCTGTCAGAGATGGGTATTTTGTTGGCAGCTAAATACTATAGGTGCTTGAATTAAGCAAAACAATCCAACACAGTCCAGCAGTCCACAATAGTACTGGGTTATCCACAGAAGTTGTTGACTAGAGCCTTTCACAGCTCAGCATATTAATATGGCTTTACTTTTTATATTTCATTTTTTATACTTTTCTGTGGATGGTTAAGACCAAGATAAAGCAAGACCTATGTAACAAGAAATGTAACTTTTGTATCTGATAAGGCGTTTCTAAATATTGGATGAGAGTGAAAATATAGCAACATCTGGTGTGCATAGGAGTGTTAAAGGAATCCTGGGGCATAACGAGCAGACTAGCAGAGTCCTCTAGTTCTCTTTTTCTCTGCTTCTTTACTCTCTTTTCTTCTCTACTGTGTGAATCATCCACCCTCCACAA
>NW_004524635.1:8448527-8453771 GCF_000260255.1 Octodon degus
CTTCTCTACTGTGTGAATCATCCACCCTCCACAAAAGTTCAGGATCAGTTTCCCTGACTTGTCAAGTCCAGCAGACAACTAGTCCTCTCAGGTCTTCAAGTGAATGACTTGTCTACCCACAATTGTGTCAGTGATATTGTTGGCTTTAAGGTATTTTAGGTACTTTGACTTATATTTAATAAATTTCTCAAGGATTCAAAACTATATACAAATAGAGAGAAATACAAGAGATCACATAAGCCTTGCGTACTTTCCATAATCCAAACCTCTTTGTCACTTGACAGGTGCTTTCAGCTACTTTGGAAAAAATTTACCTGTAATTGTTAATGTAGAGAGTTGCTTCAAAAATTGGTCACATACATTTGAAAAAGCACACAATAGCTGAAGTCAATTACTGCCTACTCTGTTAGCTATTAAATACAAATTTCTATATTCACTGCAGACTTGAATTGTTTTTCCCAAATGCAAGTCTTGAGAATAGATGCTATTTGCTTTTACTAGCATCATTCAAGGACAAGTGCAACATTTGTAACTTGAGTAATTAGCATTCTGTGTGCTCTTTTAAATTATGAGCATAGCACCCTCTTGCTAGGTAGTGCTTAATCTCTCTCTCTCTTTCCTTCTCTGTCTCTCTCGCTCTGCTTTAATTAATGCTAATACATACTGCCCTACAAGAATTTGCAAGCTGTACTGAGAAATAATGCAGTGTTAGTTTTGTAATTTGGTGCACAGAGCACATTTGTGCAAAAGCTTTGTAAACTGGGCCTGTGGTCAAAAGGAGCAATTAGCACTTTGTTAGTATGCAATGATGTACTAATCTGTGCAGTCCCCAAAAGCAATTGTCTGTTTCGTTTTACCCTCCTGTGCAGATTTTTTTCCAGTGTATACAGCGCTCCTCTAAAAATAACACATAGCCTGTCTGGTGCTGCAAATTGGGTTCATATAAATTAGAAAATATTTGTGTGGGGAGATGCACACAAATGTAGGCCTACAGTTCTCACTAAAGCAAGCAAGTTCATGCACAACCTAAGGAGGAGGTATAGTACTGTACTCCTCTTTCAAATTCCACAAACATGGGTCTTAATCTTCAGAAGAAAACCATGGGAGGGTATTTGATTGGAAAATGGGATCTTAAATCACAACAGTTAAACCCAGAATCACAACTTCATTAGCATGGCAGAACTGATTTGCATTTAGACAGATACCATCCATTCATTTATTTCAATAACATACACAAGTCCTATAAAAATTTGTGCATCCTTTGGACTTCTTGGATGTTTAGTGAAACACATGAGTGTGTCTGATTGATAATAAAAATAACAATATAGATTTTAGAGTGATTTTCAGTACTCTAAGGATGACTTCACCCTTTTTTGCTTGTAGTTTCCTCATCTGCGAGATAGAAATGATAACTATAGTTAATGTCCCGAACTGTGACTGTGTGAATTAAATCTAAAGCAGTTTGTGTAGTGCTGCACCAGGTGGCTGCTCTGGGATCATTAGAACAGTGCTCCCCCAGGCATCAGCCTCTGGTATTATCATTACTCCTACTTAGCCTACAGTTAGTGCCAGAGTTCTGACCCTTTAAGATATGGAGACTTTCAATGGATTCAAAGGGATCTAGTATACCGAACCAATTTTCCCTCTCAAAGGCCTATTTTCAGACTAAAAAAATATATCAAATATATATTTGTTTAATGGGGAAATAAACGCTATTCTTTTTTTAAGTGTGTTTAGTACATAGAAAATGAGCACTCTGGTAGAGATGAAGGGGTGTTATTTAATGCAGTAGATTGCAAAACTGATCAGAGTCTGGCACATTTTCTTGTACTATTGCTCCTTGGAGGTCACTCCATAGCTTTTGCTCATCAAGAGATAAAGCCTGTGTTCACATCTAGTGATTCTAGGATACCCTGTAATTTGCTTTGGCAATGGTAGTACAGTTCAAGTGACAGTGTACCTGATCTGAGTCTGGCACTTTCCAATTTCTGTCCTGGCTCTTCAGATACTCCCCAGTTGGCCTGAGCTAGCCTGCTAGATGGAGGTGGGTGGAGGGGGAAAGGCAGCCCAGTGACTTCCTTGTCCCCGGAAACCCAGCAAGCAGCTAACCCAGAGAGCGTTCACCTAACTCCCAGGCAACTACTCGCAGTATGTGAAAAGGTCCCACTGAGTCCAGAAGAGCCACTCAGCTGAGTCCAGGCCAAATTGCTCCCCACAGAAATATGACCAACCTAAGGAGAGTCACATGGAGAGAAAACATTCTCTCAGGCTTTCACAGAGAGCACACTGGTCAAGCAATGGCTGTGATTCATCCACATGGCTGACACTGACAAAGGTTCTACAATCTGAGGTACAGGATCTCAGGATAAATCCTGAGGGGATTTCACTGACCTTATCAGACCCAAAAGCTACAATTCTTGATGCATAGGTCCTGCTTTACCTTGGTCTTAACCATCCAGCAGAAAAGTATGAAAATGAAATATAAAACGTAAAGTCATGCTGTTATGTTGAGCTATGGGGGACTCAGGTCAACAATTTCTGACATTGCCAGTCAAGCAGAAGACCCAATACTATTATGGGCTACTGGACTCTTTTAGAATCTTTTGCTGAGTTTACACACCTATAATATTCAAATAATGGAACTTAACCAAAAAAGGGCATACAGATGAATGTCCATTTTGTATCTGTGTATTCAAAGTGGTTAGGATAGATATATAGTTACATTCTCTTAATGAATAGAGGGATTTGTTCGAATGGTGTTTGTAAGTAGGATATCATGTCCACATCTTGTACAGCAAGTAACCACTAAGAAGAATGTATGCAATGTTTTAATTATTGAAACTGTCCTACCAATTTGATTTGAAACTGTCTCATTGCTATTTGTTTCTCAATAAAATTATGGAAAAAAATTTAAAAAAAGAAATATGACCAAGGTAAAATTAGTTTCAAATTGCTAAATCCTTAGACACTGTAAGATAATTTAACACTAGGAGACTGTGGCATTAAAAACCTTTAAAAGTAACATAGGTGTCTTCCGGTGGGAATGGAAAAAACTATATTGGCTAACATGACAAAATAGGAGATTTTAGAGGTATTATTTTCCAACATACATGCTTCTCAGCATTTGTGAAATTTAAATTTAACTTTAGCTAGAGGATTATTTTCTATTCCTAATCAAATAGCATAATCTTTCAATGATACACTCAATAACAGTTTTTGCACCTCTCCTCTATCCCAAATGCTAGGAGGATAAAGTAGTTCCCTTCCTTGAAAAACTAAAAAACAAAGTTTGAGGTGAACTTCATTCTGACCATGTAAGATTTATGAGATAATATTCAAAATCAAGTTCTTAAAAGAAACAGATTGCATTTCCATACTGCTCATCTAAGCTTAATGGTGACAAAGCAAGTTGCAAATATGGTTTTGGAGGATACTCAGTGGTAAATATAGCATAAATGGAATAACTCATGCTTTATTTGTAAGATGTTAAAGATCTAGAATCAGGCATTCAAGCAGGTATCAGGCCATGTCATCATTTGGTACTCATTGAATCAGTCTTGTAGAGCAACTGCCAATATTCCACTTCTAAAAAATACATATACCAATTAACATTTCCAGATAAATCTGGCATAGCAAGTTTGGATTACCTTATTACCTTTCTCTTTGATTTTTCTTTTTTTTATTGGCAATCAAACTCAGGACCTTGCACTTTCCATGTGGGTGTTCTCTTTGGTATTAATAACCTTCATTTTCAAGAAATTATTCTTTGCTTGGTATGGCAGCCCACACCTGAAATGCCAGCATTTGAGAGGCTGAGGCAGGAGGATCACCATGAGTTCGAAGCCAGCCTGAGATGCACAGTGAGTTTAAAAGGTGAAAGATTTATACAATCTGAAGAGAAATCAGAGTATTGCACAGTGAGTTTAAGATTAACCTGAACCACACAGTGAGACACTGTATAAAAAAAAATCTTCTTTATACTTGTTCTTCTCTGTGCTCACCAGCTGTGGCTAGTGCCACCTCCCTCTTCTGGAAGTAGTGTTCTCTTCAAATGTGATGCTACCATGATTTGGGGACCAACTTTCTTATCTTTAGGGTCCAAGCAGGATGATGCCAGTTGTCTCCAGTTTCTTTTTTCTTTCTTTCTTTCTTTCTTTCTTTCTTTCTTTCTTTCTTTCTTTCTTTCTTTCTTTCTTTTTTTTTGGAACCAGGGATTGAACTGAGGCCCTTGCACTTGCCAGGGTAGCGCTTATTCCACTGAGCCATCTCCCCGGCCCCAGTTGTCTCCAGTTTCTTAATGGTGGCTTCACAGGGAGGCCCAGCATCTCCTGTCATTGAAAACACCTACTCACTTTTTCTCAACTGCTCAAAGTGTAGTATATAACTCGGTTTCTCCTCGTTCTCTCTGTCACTCAACAAGGCTATTAAGCAAGGCAAAATGGTGGCACTGGAAGACACAGATGTGAGCCAAATATTACTTTGAGCTGTGTTTTTATAAAACTCATAGTGTAGTGGAAGAAGAAATTTTGTCAAGTAATTACAAAAATCAAGAGTAATTGCTCCTGGAAAAGTTACCTTCTGGAATATGTATAGGGACCAGAATTTAGAAGCTTGTAAAGACATCAACAAAGAGAAGAAGGATATGAAGTAGAAAGAGCAAACTGCAAGTACCAAGGCTCTGTAGCAAGAAATGTAATAAAAGATGTGAGGCTACAGGGTATAGAGTGCCTAGAATACCGAAAGTCAGGGTGAAAATACAAATGGGATGAGTACACAGAGAAATGTAGAATAAGAACATGCAGACTCTGGTAAAGAGTTTTTACCTGTATAGAAATGTGGAAGAAGCATAGAAGGGTCAAGAAGAATATCAACATAAGCAGAAGAAAGGTCAGCAAAAAATAGGATACACTGAGCTTCTGTCCCAGAAGCAGCTCCTCAAAAGAAGTCCAAATCTAGCCACACCTGAATCTTTAGACCAAGAAATGAGAAGGAGCAGCAGATGGTCTAAAAAAAGACAAAAACCAAGGCTAGAGATCAGTGGAATCATTGCTTTTCCAATAAGACATAGGATTCCCATCAAAATATTTTGCATTGTTAGTCAGATACACAGATTCTAGTGTTCCATCTCATACCTAAGTCAGAATCTCTCTTTCTTTCTTTCTGTGTCTGTGTGTCTGTGTCTGTCTCTCTGTCTCTGTCTCTCTCTGACTCTCTCTCTCTCTCTCTCTCTCTCTCTCTCTCTCT
>NW_004524635.1:8453871-8485019 GCF_000260255.1 Octodon degus
CTCTCTCTCTCTCTCTCTCTCTCTCTCTCTCTCTCTCTCTCTCTCTCTCCCCCACCCCCCTTGCTCTCTGAGGTCTGTACTATGTCTTAGTGTTCTAAATTACTCATGACTAAAAATTCTATTGTTTAAGGCAGGTAATTTGGAAAGTTATGGGACTGACACCGCTCAGAATTCCATGAACTTCCAAGAATAAGTATAAAGAAGAATTTTTTTTGATACATGGTCTCACTACATAATTCAGGCTGACCTTAAACTCACTGTGCATCCCACGCTGGCTTCAACATGAGCTTTGACTGGAATGAAAGAGACAGATTTAGTGAGAAGCTCAGGAATGTGTTCTTTTCCAGACTTAGTCACTGTATCACCCTGTGTCTTAGAGGTTGTCCCAAGATCTCTCTGCCTGTTTTCTTGCCTGTACTTCACTGCCAAAGATCCTTTTAGTAGCTAATGTGAAATTCTAAACTGCAGCATTCATTGATTCCTATTTTCTTTTATTTTCTTTCTTTCTTTTTTTTTTTTTTTGTGGAACCCGGGGATTGAATTCAGGCCCTCACGTTTGCCAGGGAAGTGCTTATTCCACTGAGCCATCTCCCCGGCCCCCCAAAGAACTGAGCTATGGGGCAGGCCCCCTCCTATTTTCTATACACATTATAGTGTCTTGCATTTTATCTTCATTGCATTCTGATTATCAATGTATTGATAATATATACTTTTTTTGAGAGTCAGGAGATTACAATTCATGGGTCAGATATAACCAGTCCCATGATTTTTGTATAGCTCAGAAACAAAAGTCATTTTATGTTTGTAGTAACTGGGAAAAATCAAATGTAGACTTATTTTGCAAAATAATACACTTAGTTGAAATTCAGATTCTGTGTCCACATTCATGCATGATAGTATTGCTCTGTACATATTCCACAGAGGTGGAATTTAATAACTGTGATGGAGACAAAATCTGGCCCCCAAAAGCCCAAAATATTAGCCATCTTTAAATATAAAATATTTCTGGCCATCTTTTAGTTTTAATTTTTTTTCCTTTTGGTACCAGTGATCAAACTCAGGATTTTGCCGACCATCTTTTAAATTAATCACTCAGTCTCTTTGACCAAATTACTAACTCATCACCAAGAACCTGTGAAGCAAACAATTAGTTTATAATATCAGTAGTTGCCTACGGTTTAAATCTTTCATAAACTCAAATTTTAATAAAGCTGGATGTCCTTAATGTGAATCTGAAGATGCATGGCTTCATAAAAGATCTAACATAACTAGCAGTCCATTGTACCTTGCCTAGTCTTCTCTAGAAGGAGGACAAGTTAATAAGACACAAAACATCATATACTCTATTTCCTTTTCAATTAATTCATCTAAGACAGAATGAGTTATTTTGGGTTTGGATCCCATTTCCCCAACCTAGGGTAATATTGTGCATGTGCGTGATAGCATTTTATAAATATGCAAAATAGTTTGGAACCAGTAAAATTCAGATAATTCACACCAGTGACAAGGAGAACCAGTAAGGATTAGCACATTTCTTGGGAGCGAGGATTAATTGAAAAAAAAATTGTGCAAGTTTACTGACTCTCCCTCTAAGCTGTGCCCAGAGAGTCACACACTGTTGACACAAACGGTGCAGCGAAGATGCCATCGCACACTTGGTAAGCATAATGTGAACTGCACTTGCACGGGACCTCATTACAGCTCTTGGCTATGAAATCTTAGTGGAGAAGTGGGGTGAGACTGCTGGGTTTTCTGTGAGAAGTATTGAGTTTGTGGATCATTAAGGAGGTGAGAACCAGTGAATGAGAGGGGTTAGGCTGTACAGCACTTTTCAAAATTCATTCTGTCTTTACTGTTTACACTGCTCCAGACAGCCCTTCTCAGATTCAACTAAAGTCCAGGAAATGGTTTTTTTCAATATAGCTATTGTTTGGTTTGGTTTGGTTATGATTTTTTTGTATCATGTATTACTCTTTATAGTAATACAATCTTGTAAAGGAGAGTATGGAATGGAGTAGAGAATTAACACTGCTAATAATAACCTTTGGATGTTGTCCTCTCCAGCTTCTCCAACTTAATAGGCCTATGAGAGAGTAGATAGTTTTGAAGCTCAAAGGAAAGGAAATTAAAATTGCATCCTCTGGCATGGGGCAGTTCTGAGCCATATTACTGAAAAAGCAACTTTTTTAGCCTTTAACATTTTTTAATTAATTTTATTGAGAAACAAATAACAATGAGACAGCTTCAAAACAAATTAATAGGACAATTTCAATAATTAATATGTTGCATATGGTTTTCTTCATAGTGGTTATTCATAGCACAAGATGCAGACATGACATCCTGTCCAAAAACTATTACTACATTATGGAAAAAAAAGAAAGAAAAAAAACTATTACTACAAATGTTTCTTCTCATTGAATTGAGGGAAAGTAGTTGTATATCTATCCTAACTATTTTGCATATACAGATACAAAATGGCCCTTCATTTGTATTTCCTTTTTTTGTTTAGTTTTGTCAGAGACGGGTATTCCATTGGCATTTAAATATTGTAGGTGCGTGAATTCAGCAAAATAATCCAATATAGTCCAGTAATCTATAATAGTAGTGGGTTATCCATAGGACTGGCCATGTCAGAAGTTGTTGACTTGAGCCTTTTACAGTTCAGCATATTAATATGGCTTTACTTTTCATACCTTGTTATTACAGTTTTCTGCTGGATGGTTAAGACCAAGATAAAGCAAGACCTATATAACAAGAAATGTAACTTTTGTATCTGTGAAGGTCAGTCAAATCCCCTCAGGATTTATCCTGAAACCCTGTACTACAGTTTGCGGATCCTTTATCAGTGTAAGCCATGTGGATGACTTATGGCCATTACCTGAACAATGTGCTCTCCGTGAAAGCCTGAGAGTGTTTTCTCTCCATGTGACTCTCCTTACTTATCCTTTAACTTCTACTTAACTCCAATCCTGTTTTCTTTCCTATTCAATTATTTTGTGGTAGCCTTGGCATCAAAGGTATGACAACTGACTTAGCACCCGACAGGACACTGGATATTCTAGGCAGTGCTCTAAGGAGTAGCACCTACTGGTTATTCAAAGTCGGAGAGCTGCTGTAATAATGCCAACAGCTCAATGAATTAACATAATTCAAGTTTATTTCTCACTCATACAACTTTTCAGTGTGGAAATTGGACCCAAGCTCCTTTTATTATAATTATCTCAAAGTTTAAGAATCTCCATTGTATTCTTCCACCATTGAGCTACATCTAGTGCCCTTTTTTCTTTTTCTTTTTGGTGGTACCCGGAATTGAACTCAGGACTTTCAGCTTGCCAGGTAAGCATTTATTCCACTGAGATATCTTCCCAGGCCATCCATTGTTTTACTTGTCATCCATCTAGCAGTCAAGTGGAAATGTGGACAAGTATTACGTGTGGAAGGTTTTCCATGAATCAAGCATGATATATTGCTTGTACTCTATTCCACTGCCTAGAGTTCAGTCATTTGGATACAGATTAATGTAATATGTGGGACATATGAGAAATGCACATTCCTGGAGAAGAAGGAGCTGAGTTTGAGAAATAATCAGCTAGGACTAGACACAACTATCCTCAGAAAACTTACTTTCTCCTCCATTTTAAACCTATTGTATTCACCACTACTGTATTGCATGAATTGACCTTTTTTTTTTTACTTTATGCCTTGAACACTCCAAAACCTTCCAGCCTCATTAATGGTATAGATGGTTATATTAACTTGATTTGCTAGGATGTCAAATGAGAAAAACACCCTGACAGAAGACCCACTCTGGATGTGAGTGGCACCAGCCAATATGCTTGTACTTTGAGTGGATAAAGAGGGAAAGGGAGGATCAGTGCTGCTTCTTGCTTGCCCTGCCATAGATTGTTTCTCCTTTGACATTTGCTTCTGCCATGCCAACCTGTCTTGCAGTCAGCTGACTACAGACTGAAACCTCTATAAACTATGATGCTAAAATAAATCTTTTCTCTTTTAACTTGTGGGTGTACAGTATTTTGTCCCAGAGACAAGAAAAAACTAAGATGTAAAACGTTGCCAAAGAGAAACTGAGACTCTGGGAGGTCAAAATCCTTCTAAAACTTAGGTATCCAATTTCAGATCACTGGCCACCCCTCACAACCCAGTGGACTTTTCATTACCTGGCTACTTTCCAAACTTTAGATTTTTATGAACAACTTTCATGCTATTTGTGCACTCCTGGTGTGTTAGAGCCACTCACAAAAACCTTAGTCTTAGTCAAAGCACTATGCCTGTGACTATGGTCATATGGTGTCATGTTTTTCTCCACAGCTCTTCATACTGAGACACTTGCCTTATTGCCTTTATGTTTATCATTTTTAATTGAGGATCACAACCCGATAAATAATTCTGAGCAGGAATAAGAGGTTGGGGCTGATGATTCTACAGCAAATCTTCTGATTTTTTTTCATTTTATTAAAAATATGCAAGTGTTTAAGTAGAGGAAGGAGTCTCTAAAGTGACATCTCTCAAATTAAAGCTAGTGAGCTACTATTCCATAGCTACTGGAATGGCAAAACATAAAGCTGAAAAGCAAATTTGATAAGAATGTAAAAGAACTGGAGCTCTCAGAAATAGTTATGGGAATGTTAAGTCATTTAACTACTTTGGAAAAGCAGTGCTGTAGTTCCTTAAAAAGTTGAGCACGTATGTATCCTTGACTAAAACATGGTACCAACCCTATTTGTCCAAGAGAAATAAAATTTTTTGCACGCACACACACACCCGAAGAAAATGTACAAAAATTCCTAAAATTTTAGTCTTGGGGTGCTTTAATGTTATTAATACAAGACAAGGGCTGGCCAGATAGCTCAGTGGATTAAAACACTTATTTAGGCAGACGCAGGGGCTAGGGGGTGGATCCCCCACACCACAGTACCGCCTCGCCCCTGGGGTGCACTGAGACTGCAACTGAGACTGGGCATGGTGGCGCGTGCCTGTAATCCCAGTTGCTGGGGAGGCTGAAAACAAGAGGATCACTACGAGTCCTATCTGTGTACTAAATACATAAAAAAACTTTTTTTAAAAGAGAACCACAAAGTCTTTTGTTTGTGTAAGTTTTGTCTATTAATGTTTCTGAATTAGAAAGTAAAACTGATAATTTTAAAAGTATTTATTTATTTAAAAAAGCAATCATAACAAACTTAATTCTGCTTACTACTATTAATACTACTCTCCAAAGTAACATTTTTAAAGAAAAATACTTTTTCCAAAATTAAAAACTGCAATGAAAAGTGACAGTATTTTTCACCGTTTTGCAAAGCTCCTCAACGCATAGTTTAATACAGGATGGCTAGATTGTCAAAACTGCTTCCACATTCAGTCAGTTGAGCTATCATGTCTTGTGCTCTGTAGAGAATTCCACTCTACATTTAGGAGAGAATATGAATGACTAAGTCAATAATGCCACAAGACTGTTGTGGAAAAAAAAAAAATCTACAGCCATCCTTGCAACACGTTTTGAAAACCGCAGACCTAGAAAACGTTCCCATATTACCCCTGTGTTCAAGGCATTCAGTGTGTGCAAGAATGCTTGCTGTATACAGTTTATGTACCAGTTCATCATGATTACCAACTTCACTGCTTTTGAAGGCTCCTGAAGAGACGGCTGGATCACAGTGGCGCTAGCTGGGGCGCCCCTGCGCTGTTAGGAAGAGGGCTCCAGTTAGAGCAGGGTCGCTGGAGTCTTGACTTTGGAAAGAGCTATCCGTGGAGCGCTTCCCCTGTGCTCCGCTTCTCAGCCACCTGTGGTCAGCAGGTCTCTTCCACAGCGTCCTTCAGCCATGGTGTTTCTACCTCACAATGAACAAACATGGAATGAAACCTCTGAAATCATGGGCCAAATTCTGCCTCTGCTTTAATGTGTAAGTGTCAGATATTTTGTCCAGCAAGGGGAACTGATCAGTACACAGTTTGTAACAGCAAGAACTTGCAAATTGAAACGTGCATTAATAAGAGGATAGACTAATACAATAATACCAATACTAAACATCTGTTCAACTATATATAGTTTTATATATCAAGTAAAGATATCTCAGAAAGAAAATATTGTTCAAAAATATAAGTAGAAAAATGGCATGTAGTACTAGATCATTTATGGACAGTAAATGAAAAAGTGTTCAAAATGATGTTTCTTATACAGGTAAAGTAAATCTTAAAAGATTGTATGGGAATTATAAACTCCAAATTCAGACTAATTTGCCTCTGGATGAAAGAGGTGGTAGGGACATGAGAGTATACAGTGACTTTAATTGTACTTAAACTGTTTTAGTATAAAACTCTAAAGCAAATATGGCAAAACAGTAAGGTTTTGATAAGGTTAGATAGCTGGAATGTGTACAATAGTTACTTTACTTGTTTTGCTTTTGTAAATAACTAAAATATATCACAGTGTTAAAAATATTATATATGAGAGTATAGAAGCTTTGGGAATCAGCTAAACTAATTGCTGCTAACCCAGCTTTTCAAGGTTAGCCAGAGTTTTATTTTGTCAACAACTTCTTTTTTTTTTTTTTTTTTTTTTTGCAGAACCGGAGATTGAACTCAGGCCCTTGTGCTTGCCAGGCAAGTGCTTATTCTACCGAGCCATCTCCCCGGCCAGAGTTTTATTTTGAAGGCATGTAAAAAGTCTCCAAAGATAGCAAGAGGAGGGATTCATCAATTGATGTGCATATTTTTGTAGTTAAAACTTTCACCACGTTGTGGTCTTCCTAAAAAATTTTTTTTTTTTTTAGATATGGAGAGCTTCACGAATCTGAGTGTCATCCTTGCGCAGAGGCCATGCTAATCATCTCTGTATCGTTCCAATTTTAGTATATGTGCTGCCGAAGCGAGCATGGTCTTTCTAAATTTTAAGGAAAGAATCTCTTAGAATTTTCTTTTTAAATTTTATTTATTTATTTATTTTTGGTATTTAGTACAGGGTCTACGGGGTCTCACTATGTGGATTGAACTCATAGTGATTCTCCTGTTTTCAGCCTGCTAAGCGCTGGGACTACAGGCTCGTGCCACCATGCCCAGTTTCAATCACCGTCTCCTCGTGCCCTGGGGGTGGGGCCAGCAGGGCACGTGCCAGGGATCAAATCCTGGCTGCTGCGCTCTAAGCAGGCGCTTTAGTCCGCTGAGCTATCTGGTCATTTCTTTTCTTACAATTTTCTTGATGGTTTATTTTTTTATAAAAAAATTTAAGATAAATTTATCTAAATCTAAATGAGAAATGAGGTCTTCAACTTATATTCCATAAAATTTAAATGTAAGTATCCATTTTTGAAGAAATGATGTTTGTTATTTTTAAGTTGTGCAGTTTAAATATGAATTACTAAGCCATTGAATTTTGTGCTATATTCATCAATGAATATTGCATTTATTGCTTTCTTTTTTTCTGGTCCTTAAAATATTTGTGTATTTTTGTTTCCGTTTTTCTGTGAGAAAAATGTTGCTCATTCCCATTTTCATGTATTCAAGGTTGGAGTCTCTGGAAGTTCTATATAACTTAAAATAGCTCTACTTTATCTAAAATATTGTCAAATGTTATTTCTAATTCTATTCTTTTAAAATATAAAGGTGCAATGTATCCTCAAACACTCAGAAGAGGGAAACTTAACTCCCATGAGATGCAGTGCGGAAGGTGGGACCTTTTGGCAGGGGTTTGGGCAATAAAGGTTCCATCATTACAAATAGAGTGATGCTGGATAAATTTATCTAAATTTAGGAAGTTGAGTAATTTCATTCACTTCTGCTTTTGTGCTACACCAGGCTACCTCGCTCATCATTTTTGCTTTCCACACTTCCCCTACTTGTGGGTACAGCAAGATGATCCTCACAGACCCAGACCCCTCACTCTTGAGTTTCCAGCCTCCAACCTTGGGAAATAAATTTCTGTCCTAATAAACTAGACAGACTTCAGTCTTCTGCAGTAGCATAATGGGCAGCTTGCTGCATCCTCCTAGTCCTCTTGGGGCTCCCATCTGCTTGATTGAGGGTAGCTCTCTCCCTCAGAAAAGGAAAGACACAAAGTGAGCCCACCCCAAAGCCCTCCCAGGGGGCAGAGGCAGCCTGGTAACCCCTGCTGGCACACAGGGCTGACAAACATTCCTGTTCTCTAGTCTCTTTGTTTCCCTCCTTTCTCAGTCTAGTTCACCTCTCCAGCCTCCGGGAAACCATAGGTGCTCCTGTTTTCAAGAAAGGTCAATGGTGGCTTTCTCCCTGGAGTACAACCTTCACCAGGTAAATTCTTTCCTGGGGCTCTGTACAGCTGGTGTCCAAGTGCCCACCTACACAAGGAAGTCCCTTATTAGGTCTAATAGATTCAATGTTACTTTTCTTGGCCTTTGGGATTGAACCTTTGCGCCAAGCTACATCTCCAACACATTTTAGGCTTTATTTTGAGGCAAGCACTCCGTAAATTACCCAAGCTGACCTCAGGCTTGTGATATCCCTGCCTCTGCTTCCTGGGGTGTTAGAATTACAAGCATGTGCCAGGGAGAGAAGGACAGGGAACTAGCAACTTTTCCTTCAGCTAAGGTTGTGGACTTGGGTGTCCTTGCTGAGCTGCTAGTCAGACATTTCAGAGAAACATCCTGGAGATTCCAGCTTCAGCCACAATCTGTCCACTGCTGGTGAGAGACCCCAGGTGAGACCAGCAGAAGCTACAAGTGGCCTGCATAAAACCAGTGGGAGAAAGGCTGTGCATCCTGGCCTCAGATCTTAGCCTGCATGGCGTAAGCTGACTCGGTCCATTCCATACTGATCTCTGGAATGCCAACGCACAGAGCATGCAACATAGTAAAAGGCCCATCATTCACCGCCTTGGCTTGTCCTGTAGTGGAATACGACCCCAACACGTTTTTATAGCAGAAGTTTGGAGCGAAGACAGAGACTCTCAAACTTAAAGTATTTGTTCAATGTTTTCATCTACCTACCAGAGCCTATTATACTAAGATAGAGAGATGATAGAAAGATGATAGATAGATAGATAGATAGATAGATAGATAGATAGATAGATAGATAGATAGAAAGACACTTGGGATATTTTGACCCTCAAGAACTTAAGATTAAAAAAAAAGAATTTAAAAGTAATCTATTGGAACGTATAGCGAAAGTGTAAATGAAAGCAGTCCCCAGGATCCCCAGGTCTATCCGACCACTGCTGCAAATGTGCAAGTTGTTTCATTTCCTCAAGGCTTTGGGCTTTCTGAATCAGGGCTTCAATCCAGTGAAGTGGCTAAGAGAGTAAAATAACACACACTCACACAAGCTCAGGAAATCATCATCATAATAAAAACCCCTCAGACTTCTTTTTTTTTTTTTTTTTTTTTTTTCAGCTGTGAAGCAGCACCTGCCATTAGCTGTGGTGGTTCCTATTTTCATATTGTCTGACAGTAGCAGTTGGATCACGCTCGAGCCAGGGTGACCGAGAGGCAGGCTCCCTGCTTCCACAAAGCTGAATTTAATAAGATGAGAACAGCATGCCAAGATGGGGAGCTCCCTCCCTAACACTTATCCAGACACCGGCCCCTCAGCGGGGCCGGATTGCTGTGGTAATCTGGGTGAGCCGGACAGAGCATCCTGCTTACAAGTTCAATATAATGGAACAGCAGGAGGCGAAGAGCTGGCAGGAGAGCTTAGCAACGCTAAAGCCTGTTACTCTATGCTTGAGCAAAATGAGTCACAAAATATTACACCCAGAGCAAGACTTGAACCGGCCAAATGTAGCAGCAACACACGAAGCCTTGTCCATAATGGCAGATTCATTATCCTAACATCCAGGGTAATGCGGATTTAAATGTCCTTAACCTTAATGGAAATGTATATGCAAATTGCTCCCCCCCGGCCCCCCCCCCACGCCTTTCCTTCAGTTTTCTCTTTGCTCTGAATTTAATAGGCAAGTTGACTAACTGTGGGCTACATATGTCAAAGAAAACGATACCTTTTTAAATCTGTCTTTAGTAGAAGGAAAAAGGCAAGAAACTGGACAGAAATCTTTTAGTCACAGAAAATGGCCTTTGTTCTTATTGTTTTATGCTCCACTGGTGTCAGATTTAAAACTAGTTGAAAAAAATAGCACGAAAATGGTCTCTCAGTCTAGACTGGTTCATGCTTTATACTGGCTTGGGTATTTTGAATATCAACTCTGTACTGTAAGTCTAATAAAAACTCTTGTCCCAATTAGCCAGTTAGGGCACAAATTCTTCAATGCTAGCTCACCAAATCGAACTGCTAGACTTACAGCACAGTTGCCTCACATTTGATTTTAATCAACCAGCACGCCAGAACCAATCTAGGACTGCACCTCACTGAAAGAAGATTGTTTAAAATCCTGAGCCATGAGCTGCTGGAGGACTGAGGCGTCTTTTGAAAGAATGGTTTTAGAACTGGGACTTGTCATTCCTTTTGTCCCCTCAGCACCAACTACTACCAGTTTCGAAGGCCACTGATGTCATCAGTTTGGCATTAGTGACTATAGCCACTGATTTCTGAGCTTTTGGCATGGTATCAGGGTTTTGGTTGATACTTTATATCCATTATCTCCAATCTTTGCATGACTTGTGATTCTCTTCCCACCCACCCTTCAGGTGTACAAAGATATTTCATTTTTATTTATAGTCTCTCAAACTGTTGTCATGAATTTCACAATGAAAAACTACTTTTATGTGCAAGACTTGCCAAACTGTGTCTCTTATTGTCTTGCAGTTTCCATAAGCTCTTTGAATATGCAAGATCACTCAGTCTTAGATTTTCTCTCCTTTCCCTTTCTCCTCTTGGACATGATATCTAGAACTGTGTTAATCACCACTTCCGTCATTGGGCCAATATGCCTGAAACCACAACCTAAAGGAGGTTTATTTTGTTCTACTTTTCAGTCTGTGGTTGACTGGCACCCAAGAGGAAGCAGCATGGTAGAGGAACATGGTGACACCAAGGAAACAGAGTGAAGGAGATCAACCCTTCCAGATCTTACCCACCGTCATCCATCTCTTCCAACCAGACCTTACCTCCTCATATTGTCACCTATCGTTCCTACACATTCCAATCACCATCCAGAAGCCCCACTTAGGAGTGCATAATATAAACCATATATTGTAAACTTATACTATACTTAGATATAAGTCATAACAAACTCTGACCTGTGGAGAATGGGCACTCCAGACTCATGTGATAGATCCTGTGTTCCTATCGGTCCTGCCATGGGCTGGCTGGTATGACCAGCTGCATAGATTAGAGAGCCTACAATCCTGACTGGCCAATTAGAAACTCCTGCTGCCTTACTGCTAGACACTGTGGCCTTTTTTGACTGTGTTCATGAAACCCTCACATATTGCAGCCTTCCACCTAAGGTATGCACCAGTCTACATTCTGTTTGCAAATTCTAGGTTCCTAAATAGACTGTGAAGGAATATCTGTACCCCTTATGCCAGTGCAGGCCAGGAAAACAAGCACACTTCCTTACATTCACCTCTTCAGCTCCTCTTCATCAGTGGTGTACTGTCATTCCCATTCCATGAGGACAAAGTGCAAGGGTGAGTAGAAGGAGCCTCCTAAGAGCTTTGCTTTGGCCAAGAATGTAGATCACTAACCTTGATGTTTTGGGTGCTTCCTAGTTCCAATGAATATTTCTACTGTCATCTCACAAGAGGGATGGAAACCAGAACTCTAATATTTGCTCTTCTTTCTCCATTTTCTCAATTTTTCTTCTGCTCTCAGCAAAAACCCCTGGTTCATCCCTCTTTATCTTTATTAGCCAGAGCTTCTTATCTTAGTTCTTGGGTTCTTGTTATACTTTGACTGTCATAATTCAGGTTCTTTAAAAGCACATGAGGACTCAAGCAAAAGTAGTTTGTTTAGGAGGTAACAGGCAACATCACAGCAGGTTAGGAGGTGAGGGAGGAGAGGGGCTGTGCAGAGTGCATTACAGGCCAGTTACCACACCGGGCAATTAGATCTCCATCCTGGGGAGAAGCTCTGGGAAACACCATACAGCACAAGCTCAGAGTTATACCTTCTAAGGGTTAAGAGAGCTGCAACATTTATACTTCAATTCCTGTCACTTATTAGTAACAATAATTCCTATCACACCATTTGGGTAAAGGAACTTTTCCTTGTCATGATTATGGTGAGTTCATAAATCGATGCTTATGTCAACATTTCATAGAAAATATTCAGATGGACACTAAGCATAATAAAAGACCTCCAACTTCTCATGTCGTTAAAGGCGCAATTTAAAGCAATGATGCATCACTGCACACCAGTTAGAGGGGTGAAATCCCAAAACACTGACAGCAGTAAAAACGGGCAAGGATGGGGCTACAGGAATATGCATTCAACACTGCTGGAAATGCATAGCAGTGTCACTGTTGGGATATTTATTTGTAACTGGCAGAACTTGGAAGCAATCAAGACCTCCTTTGATAGGAGGATGGCTAGACAAACAGTGGAACACACATCCAATGGAATATTATTCAGACAAACATTTACTTGATAGACAGTATAGCAGTAATTGATAAGACATGACAAGCAGTACATATTTAGAAGACCAGAATGACAGGCATTCCAAGCATGACCCTACTATTACACATTGCTATTGAGTGCAGTTGCTTACTTCACAGGTATCAGCATATATAGTTAGTCAAGGTGAGTGTGGAAAGCTGTTAACTAGTATCCATTTTATAATAGTGTCAGCCATTTTCTTAAGTTTCTATTCCCCTGCTGAGTTAAGTTTCTGCTCCTTCCCACCTTGCCCATTCCCCATGAATCACATGCTATGCCCCAGGGGTGAGACCTTCCTCTGTTGCCTAGATACCTGCTGACCCCAAGAGCTGAGACTCCCTCATTCCTACACTCCCTATATATACCCAGCACCTCCCCTGAATAAACGAGACTTCATCAGAGTCCTGTGCTGTCTCCATTCTTTGTGTCTCCTGTCCCTTCTCATCCGCACTCCCCCTCTAGGGTCCTCATTGACTAACCCGCGGATTGGGACAGGTGAGAATCTTACCAATTAACTTCTAGTTTCAAAAGCTTGCTGAAGATTCTCAGGATCATTGCCTTAACCATCTTGTGCTTATAAATGTATGCTTTTGCCCCTGTCATGTTTCCCAGCTCTTCTCCTTGCCCTCTCTTCATTGTTTACCTCTTAAGTTTTTGCTTTCCTTTTAATTGTATTATACTTTTCTCTTTTTATTTCTTCTTTTGAGTTCTCACATTAGGGATACTATACAATATTTACACATGTGGGTCTGGTTTATTTCACTTATGAGTATATCTTCAAGTGGCATCCACTTAAATATAAAGGCTTCGAGTTTATCATTCTTTATGGCTGAGTAATACTCCACTTATAAAAATGCAACTTAAGTTTGCAGACCAAAAATTAGAGAAAAAGAAGGGCTACAAGGACAGCCAACATTTTGGCCCTAGCCTTTTAAGGTCAGTGGGGACTCAGGACATAAGAGAACCTATACTGTAATATCCTGTAACTCAGTGATATCCCAAATTTTCTGATCAAGGCGATTATGGGGACACAGAGGAATGTGATCGATGATGTAGAGTGTACCTAAGGAGAGTCACCTGGAGAGAAAACATTCTCTCAGGCTTTCTCAAAGAGAACAAATTGGTCAGGCAATGGCCATGACTCATCCACATGGCTGACACTGACAAAGGATCTACAACTGCAGTACAGGGTTTCAGAGTAAATCCTGAGGGGATTTGACTGATCTCATCAGACACAAAAGTTACAGTTCTTGTTATATAGGTCTTGCTTTATCTTTGTCTTACTCATCCAGCAGAAATGTATAAGAACAAGGTATAAAAAGTAAAGCCATATTAATATACTGAGCTGTAAAAAGGCTCAAGTCAACAACTCTGACATGACCAGTCCTACGGATAACCCACTACTATTGTGGACTACTTGACTATATTGGATTATTTTGCCAAATTCACACAGCTATAATATTTAAATGACAATGGAATACCCATTTCTGACAAAACTAAGCAAAAAAAGGGGATACAAATGAAGGACCATTTTGTATCTGTATATACAAAATGTTTAGGATAGATATACTGCTACTTTCTCTTAATGCAATGAACAGAACAGAAAGATTTGTACTAATAGTGTTTGGACAGGATATCATGTCTGCATCTTGTACTATGAATAACCACTATGAAGAAAACAGTATGCAATGTATTAATTTTTGAAACTGTCCTATTAATTGGTTTTGAAACTGTCTCATTGCTATTTGTTTCTCAATAAAATCAATTTAAAAAAGAAATATTATTCAGAAAAAGGAAATAACTACCAAACCATGAAAAAACATAGTGGAGTAATATTTAATGATAGTACGAAGGGAAAGACCCATTTGAAAAGGTTAAAAGCTTCATGATACCAACTGCATGGAATCCTGCATAAAGCAAAATGATGGAGACAGTAGGAAGATCAGTGGATGCCAGAAGTTGGGGAAAAGGGATCAATCACAGCACAACAGGCTTTTAGGGGAGTAAAAAATAATTTGTACAATAACGTAATGGTGTAGACATGTCCTCATGCAGCTACCAAAACCCATAAGCTGTGCACCAAAAAGTGAGCTCTAATCTAAATTATGAACGTGGATGGTCATCATACGGAAAAGCAGGGCTGTGGATTGAGAAAATATGTTAATCTGTGATGTTGCCCCTATGTGAGGGAAGAGTGCATATAGGAACTCTGTCTTCTTTTGAATATAAAAAAGTAAAATCTATTCTTACAACTCATAGCACTTTCCAGCAAAAGTGCCACATGCACTGTATGTGAGTTGTCTCAGTCACTCAACAGACAGAAATGAGAAGGGGAGAAAAAACAAAGGAAATGTTGATATTAAAATACATGATAAATTTTTAGTGCAAGACACCTAGGAATTGCTGCCCCTCCTATATAGGTAAAGAACCCTGGAATTGAGAGGTTACACAAGGAGTGGTCAGTGCTAAAGTCACTAATTAAATGAATGTGTTCAAAGTTTAGGTTCCAATTATACATCACTGAACCAAATATGGATGGGCACCTACCAGTTACTCAGATGATGCATGGTGGGGCAATATTGTATCCAGAAAGAGTCCTCTAAAGTGGAAAGGATGAAGGGGAAGCTGAAGATGGGAGATGGTTGTAGGAGCCAGGGATGGAATGGAATCACTACTTGTACCTAAATGAGAATGAGCAAAATGGAACAAGAAGATGCTTGCTATTTTTTGAACTTCTAATCAATGATAGTTATGTCTATTCCAAAGACTAATTAGAGAAGAGATGCTAAACATCTATTTCTACAAAAATGTTCAAGATGCTAAGTAATTACAACATTTGTTCTGCATTCACACAAAGAAAAGCAACGAACAAAATATTATGGAATATCACTTAATGTCTCATGAAACCAAAGCCTAGCAACCTTGCAGAGGTCATTTAAATTAAAATTAATAGTTAAATCTTAATATTTTGTTTCATTTTGTTTTTATGTATTTAGTGCAGGGTCTCACTATGCAGATCGGACACATAGTGATCCTCCTGTTTTCAGCCTCCCAAGAGCTGGGATTACAGGTACTCGTCACCACGCCCAGTCTCAAATTTTAGTATTTTGGAGATTTGTAATTGTTCTTCAGAGTGTTGCATGGACTTGTAAGCTTTCTTTTCTACCTCTAGATTGATAAACCAACAAGAAAATAAGCAAACAAGGCATTATCATGTTAGTACGGTTCAGTGAAATCATATGTGAAAATGGAAAATAATTTGATTGGGTGGTAAAGTCACCTTAACTACCATCACAGTATTATTGTCATGGTCGTATTAGCATCCAGTCATTAATCAGCACTCATGAGTCATCATTCAGTCACCCAGTTTATTATTCTTTATTGGAAAAGTAATACATTTTAAGTAAAAATCTGATTAATATTTCAGACCAAATTCATCATATAAATTAAAATAATGCAACAATTATGGAATGACACCTCATTTCTTATTCTGAACTTTGAACATACTGATTTCTCTTTTTCCAAAAATCTGCTCCCATTGTAATACCTCGCCGATCACTTTTATCTCTCGAATATCGTCACATCATTTCCCCTGCCCATCTTTCTCCTATTCTGCCACTTTATCTTGCAACTTCCAGGATGATGTTCTCACCATGGAACAAGGCTCTTTAACTGCTACAAAAGGCATCCAATTGTACAGTTATAATCTATCTCCTTGTTTGAAGCTAGTGAGTTCACGACCAGGAACATTTCTGAGCAGCAGTAGCATGACATCCATCACATCTTCCATACTCAAAATGGTCACAGAATAAGTGAGGCGCACTTACGTTTATTTGCCGTGTTGTCTAACCTAGATTAGGAGACAAGACATGTAATCAGTAAGTCCTTGCTTAGTATCCTAATTCATGTGCTATTTGACATTTGGAAAACAGCCAAACCACTGTAGTCAGTTTCCTTATTAATATTACTTGTTAGAGATACACCAATAGGAGAGATAGTATAACTCAGTTGCTTGGTATTTTTCCTGCAAGATTCTAAGTACTCACTAACTGGTAAGTAGGTTCTACTGCTAGTTCTCTACACAAGCTACATGAAATCAAAACATATTGTATAAAATTCCACTACACACCATATGAGAGGTTACGTAGCGTCTTGTGTGTAGAGTAGTGACTTCCAATCACTATACAAAGAACCACTTGGAAAGCCCACAAATTGCTGAAGACTTCCTGCATATTTGGATTAAGCAGGTATATAATCTAGGTTTATGATTGTGAACCTTTTAGAGCTTTCAATGCTACAAATAGCCCACTGCAGCACATTTGCCACCATTGATTTAAATCTCAAATGTCCTTCAAACATCTCACGTGTTTACAGAAGAGGCTTTAGGGATGTGATTGGATTATTATGGGCCACTGTATTCTGTATTCATCAGCGGATCAATCAATCAACTGATAAATTCATAGCTGAATGTACTATAACAAGGGAGGGCCAAGGCAGAGGAAGACATATCTCTCACCCAGGTTTCTTTACCTTGCTTCCTGGCTGCCTTGTGTTGAATCCTATACCTTAACTTCTGATTCAGAAGCAGATCTAGGGTGCATTTGGAGCATTGAGGTTTTGTACCTCTTCCCAGGTGATTCCAACTGGAAAGTTAAGGCTCACAACCAGAGAGCCAGACGAACGTTGGTGGAGCATCACATGTTAAGGTTGCTTCTCAGAGCAGCAGTATCTGTCACAGGAGCTTATTAGAATTACACACACTCAGACCCCACACAGATCTAATTGGACAGATATACTTTTAAAAAACTTTTAACTGCCACATCAAAATTACACAGATTTATAGGTTATAATGCAACATTTTGAAACACACTGTATGCAATGAACAAATGAGAGCAATTAGTATGCATGTAATCTCAAACATGAATTCTTAAATGTTGGAAACATTATAAAAACCTCTCAGCTACTTTGAAATATACAGTAAATTACCACTAAATAATAAGTACAGGTCTCTTCCTGTGGTTTGGGTTGCCAGAACTTAATCCCTGAATTTAACAGTATTTTATAACCAGGAACAAGCTCTTAACCAGTAACTATTAACCAATTTTTTTCTTCTCTTCTTCCCCCTGCCCTTAGGAGTCGAGTGAGTACTAGTCTACTCTCTGATTCTGTAAAAATAACTCTCTTATTTTCCACATATGAGTGAAAATATGTAGCTGTTTTCGCTCTTTGTGCCTGGTTTATATTTTTCTCCAGATCAATCCACATAGTCACAAATGAAAGAATTTCACTCTTTTTTATGGCTGGATAATATGCAATCAGCATTTTAAACAAGCTTCTTCTGAAGAATCCTTGTGGCCCTTAAAGTCCAGCAACCCTGAAACAGAGTCTTCTCACTCAGCTTTAGAAGTGAGACCAAATCTCACCTTTCTTCTCCCAATGCTCCTGCTTCCCAAGGTCTTGGGCTTTAGGACAAAATAGAGAACTCATCACCCATGTCTGCTTCCTAAAGAGAGTAGTTTCTACCACCCATACTGCAGCCCCAGTCCTGAGGAGTTTTCTTCTTTGTCCCCAGGTTTTTCTCCTCCCCTTCCCAAACTCAGCCTTCATTCCATCTATTTATTAATGCCAAAGCCTTCCTATTCTGATTCAACTAAAGACAGGAGGCAGGATCAATATCTTAGCAGGATTTTTTAAAAAAGATAAAACTCTTCTTTGAAAAAATGTTAGCACCTGGTTTCTCCCTAAATTACCCTAGCACACAGATGTGTTGAGATGGTATTAAAATAGAATCCATAGCCACTACAGGCTGGAAAGTGAAAAGTAACATGGAAGGGATGCCTAATGATTTGGAAAAAGAAAAAGATCCAACTGCATTAGTGAAAAATTATGAGGTGTCTATGACCAGAGAAACCTGAAATGTGCTAATTGAATGCCCTCAGATGCCATTATCAGTGCAGCCCCTCCAGAGCCAGCGCTACAAGCACATCTGAGGAGGAGCCGGCAGTGAGAGCATAGAGTGCTGCCTGAGAGAAGAGCCTCCACCGGTCTGTGATGCGAAAGTCGGAGGGGTGCCCTCACCTGTGGGTTCACTGGGGGCGTCCACAGGATGAGGGGGAAATCACCTCAGGGTTGGTACAACGTGGTATGTTGGAAACTGAAAATGGAGACAGGCTTTCTCTCCAGAGGAAGCAATAAAAGCTGTGTTAGGAATATGTGCACGTGTACTGGCAGTGCATGTACAGATGTGTGTACGTGCAGCGGCACACTCAAATCACAACTCCATGCTCTACTTAAGAATGTGAATTTTATTAAGATCTCTCAGGTCATCTGATACTCATTAAAGCTTGAGGAGAATCTTGATAAACCATTGGTACACAACTTGAGCTGCACACAGGAGTCACCCAAAGGTTTCAATGTGGAACATATTTAGAGAATCAGTGATCTAAAATATGAGAGAAACAGCCATGCCTGAAACAGTGCAACTCACAACGGCTAAACCTTGGAAGCAGCCTGTATGTCCAACCCAGATGAATGGATGAAAAACAGGTGTTTAGATACAGTGGAATACTACTGTGCTATAAAAAGAATAAATTTGAATAGTTTATAGGAAAATGGATGCACCATGAAACCTTACTGTTAAGTGAAATCAATTAGCTATACAAGTTGGAATTCTAGATGGTTTCTATTATATAAAAACATATAGAAATTCAGAATGCACTCTGATCCTATATGCAAAGTATAAGCAAATTAAAAAGCAAAATAAAAAGGAAACAGGGAGGTAGACCCTCAGCAAATGAGGTAGAGATCAAGAGATAGAGCAAGGAGGGGAGAAGAGCGGAAGAGATGGAAGACAAATTAAGGTGCATTGTGTGCATGTGCCAAATACAGTGAAACTAGTCGTTATGTGCTGCTAGCATGTATTAACAAAAAAGTAAAAGTAAAAAACTCAAAATTATTTCTAAAAGATTTGAATTAGTAATCAAATTGAGTACTATATCAGGACACTAAATCAACACACAAAAATCAGTAGCATTTCTATATACTGAAAATGAACCCATGGAGAAAGAAATCAAATAAAAATACTATCCACCATACCACTAGAAAAATTAAATACTTAGAAAATAACCTACTTAAGGAAGCGAAAGACCTCTCAGTGAAAACTACAGTTAGGCATTAGAAAAAGCAAAATTAAAACAACACCAAAATCCCATCTTCATCCTGAAAGAATGGCCATGATCAAGAAATAAAATACAGTAATAACAAATGTTGGCAAGACTGCAGGGAGGTATGAATCCACCCACATTGTTGATGGGAATGAAAATTAATACAATCACTATGGAAATCAGTAGGGAGATTCCTCAAAATACTAAAACTAGAAATTCCATTTGATCTGGTCACTTGCTCAAGGTATCTTCTGAGCAGAGTTAAAGACATTTTATTACAGCAGCACAGTCCATGTGTATAGCAGTACAGTTCATAATAGCTATTATGATTTGTGCCTAGATTTCCCCTCCAAGCCTCAGACAATTTTAGATTGGGCTTTTTCAGAGGTAGCTAAATCTAGTGTTTATGATTGATTCATGGTGCAGTGCTGTAACTAAGGGGGCTGGGATTAAGGTGGGTGATTGCTGGCTCAGTCCACTGAGTGGATTGGCAACGCCCTGATCCCAAGGGTCTGGATAAGAAAAAAGGGTCAGAAAGAGGCTGGTGTCTCCCTTCCCTGGCTTGCTTTTGCTGTCCTCTGTCATCATAAAATGTTTCTCCTCCTGATGCCCCTCTGCCAAGCCATCCTGCCCTTAAGCTAGTTGATTATAGACTGAATCGTCTACAATCTGTGAGCTAAATAGTCCTTTTCCCCTTTAACTTTATGGGTCGGGCATTTTTGGCTTAGCAATGAGAAAAGGAACTAAGATAATAGCTAAGTCCTAGAAGCAGCCAATAGGTCCCTCAACACAAAAATGGATACGAAATGTTGGCACACATATACCCATAATGCAGTGCTACTCTTCCATAAAGAGAGAGAAACTTGAGGTATTTGCAGGAAAGACATGTATTTTTTTTTTTTTTTTTTGGAACAGGGGATTGAACTCAGGCCCTTGCACTTGCCAGGCAAGTGCTTACTCTACTGAGCTATCTCCCTGGCCCCAAGTCATATATCTTGAGACCATTAATGTTAAGTGCAGTAAACCAGACATGCAAACTTAAATATGGCATGGTTTCTTTTATATGAGAAACCGAAATTATAACTAAAAAACAAAATAAAGATAGATTATAGGGAGTATGGAGATCTTTTTCAAATGGGCAGGAAATCAAGATCTGAAGCGGGAGAGGGGGATGACAAAAGGAATTAAGATGTGTTATGTACATGTACAAACTCCACACAGGAATGCAATCACTGCAAACATGTACATATTTTTTTAAAGAAAAATAAAAAAGTATGCCCTTCTCTCCTTAGATTAAGTCCTTCACCACTTTCTTTATCCTTTTCTTTCTGCCCGTCTCTATGTATGTATGTATGTATGTATGTATGTATGTATGTATTTATTTACAGGGTCTCACTATGCGGTTCAGGCTGGCATTGAGCTCACTTGGTAGCCCAGGCTTATCTTGCAAACATCCTCCTGCCTCAGCCTCCTGAGTGCTGGGATTACAGGTGTGGACCACCGAGCCTGACCTCCTTAACCACTTTCAACTCAGTACATTGGTACACAACAAAAAGCACTCTAAGATTGTTGGCTGTTAGAAGACATGGCTCATAGTTCTTTTAAATACTAATTTTATTCTGTTTTAGTAATTATCACCTTTGCCACAAGCTTCTTGAGACTACCAGCTCTCACTATTTTGTTTAACTTAAAACTACGCCATCTGACAGACTTAGACCAAGTTAGCTGTCCAACATTAGTAATGAATGATAAACTACAGGTAACAAATGAAAGCTCAGGATGCTGGCTTCTCTGCGGTATTTATTTTGTGTGTATTTCAATAGTTGAAGGCAACACCAGGATTATATTTCCCCAGGAAGATTGCATACTTTCTGAATGCATGGAAATATTTAATTTTTCTATTCGCTCTTTCATCCAAATATGTAATATTAATGAATACCGTATATATTAAGTACTTTAAATTTAATTACTGAATATTTTTAAGTTTTCAGTCCAATGAAAAAGAATGATTTTTTACATAATACTTGTTAGTCGATCCGTAATAGAATAGCCTGTTAATCTCATTTCTAATTAATGTTTTTTTCCTAATTAATGCTTAATTGATATATTAATGTATATCTTTAATGTTTCCTGGAAGATATCATTTAGAAAGCATTAAAGTTTGATAAGTAGTCAGAGATTTGTTGAAAGCATCAGGGTAAGTTCTGGACGGGAGGATGAGTTCACGGATCGAAAATAGCATTGTGTGTGTGTGTGTGTGTGTGTGTGCGCGCGCGCAGGGTCTCACTACGCAGCTCAGACTCATAGTGATCCTCCTGTTTTCAGCCTCCCTAGTATTGGCATTACAGGTGTGCGCCACCACGCCTGGACAAGCCCTTAGGCCGCTGAGCTATCTCGCCGGCCCTTGTTCACAGATGGAGATGGCAACCCATATACAGAGACAATTACAAGATGGTCAAAACAGTTTCATAACACAGGCAGGTAAAGCTTCAGTCCTGCACTTGCACTATCAGAATAAATGTAAATGTGGTGGTCAGTGGACTAGAGAAGTATTCCAGAAGAAAAAAAAAAAATGGGCAAGGGCATAAAGGCCCTCTGCAAACTAAAGGTTAAGGAAAGAAGAGTGAGAAGCTGGTTCTACCTGCATTCAGAGACAAGTAACAAAAAAGTAAAGAGAATGAACAGGATGAGTTTCACCCCCACCCCTTGTCTTTGATGAGATGGAACAGTGCTCCATCTTGAGAATTTGGGCTTCCTAACCAGCCACCACTGTTATTGTCACCACCATCACTGCTGCTGCCACCACCACTGGCCTTCCAGGGAGCTAAGGTGGTAGAAAACATAAGGAAAGAATAAAAATACAGTATTTCCTCATCTTGCTGTGATCCTTAGTGGCACCACTGTAAAACAAATTTAGTTCATAAGCTGAGACATTATTGTACTTAGTACAAGGTTTTCAGCTGTCTTTACAGCTAAAGCAGGAAATACCGGAGACAAGAGAAAGCTCAGTGTTCTCTCCAGTTCTGGTTCCTTCCTTCAGTCTGCCTGATACTTTTTATCTTTAAACTCCTCAAAAAACTGCTCCACATATTAAGTCTAGGGTTTTAACAGAACCTACTGAATCAGATAGAGACATATATTTATTCCACTTTGACTAGACATCTCAGAAAGACAGGACAGCCTTAAAAGGATATCTTAGTTATTGTAAAGATACTGACCTTACAAGTAAAAGTGTCCAGAGAACATCTCACTGCATATATGACAGTCATCAGACCTGTCACAGATATGTCCCATAGTTGGTGAAGCAAAGAATAAAACTGTCTTGTGATAGTCTTTCAGCTTAGTAGTTACATATGGCTACATTGGCATAAAAAATGCTGACATATATTTTACCTTCAGTAATCAATCCTACAGAGCTGGCAGAAAAATAAAAAGATCAGTCTGAAAATACTTGAAATACTTAATTATTTTTCAGAGTAGATGGTAAGGAAGAAAAAGCTATACTTTATAACTTTGGGTACCTAGTTCATTGAATCACCAGAATAGAGAAACCTTCAGCCCTGGCTTCAGATTAGGATAAGATGAGAACTTTATCAGACCCATGTTATTGTTGGAGGATTGATTTGAAAATAAAAGACCTACATTTCAGCTGGTCCCAAACTATGGAGAATTTTACCCACACAAAGGCCCCATGTGCCAATGTAAATCCGGTAATTGGACACTTAATTACCCTATCTGCACACATCAATGAGGCGTGTTCCTGCAAGAAATCAGAGTCCACTCTTAAAACTTTGGCCCCAAGCAATGAAGCCACATGCTATTGTCAACAGTTAAATTAATTAGAATCATGTTTATTTCTGCTCGTGTTCAGCCACATGTATTTTCATTGGAGCCTGATGTCTATTGAGTTAAAAGCTTATTTTAAAAACCTATGTTATGCAGAAAACTAGATAGTAATTGCCAACCATGTGCCAAGAATCCTTTCATTATATAGAGAATGCAAGGTCTGAATTAAAAAGAAATATTCTTTGCAACTTCATATGCTTGGCCAGATTCAGCAGTCTTGCCATCCTAAGAAAGACAGAAGGCTTTTTAAAAGAATACCATACACAAAATTTCCAGCATGGCTCACTCTCTTAGTTAAATAGCTCAGACACTGAATTTCCCCATTTCCCTAGGGGAGGTAAAGGAGTGAATTTTCTCTGAATGTTTTCTAGCTACACAGTGTCCTAATAATGCCTTAGAGGGAAAATGTTCTTTGATTTGGAAGTATGTATTGAGTAAGCCCATCTGGGATTCCTCCCCATGAATAGAAACGTCAAGGTTTGGTTGTACTCTGAGCTCTGATTTTATAGAGGTCTGGGTTCTAGTCCTGGCTTTAAATCAAACTGCCATGCACTACTGGGGGCAGATGCAATTCCTTGAAGAATGGAGAAAGGAAGAGGAAAAGCAGGCAAGGAGTTCCAGGCAGCAAGTCTGGAAGTGGATGTGGACAATGAGAAGCCTGTAACGGGTCCAAAGTCAAAGAGGATGAGCAGCGAAAAATGATCAATAGATGTGGTTTGAAGATCAATAGTAAATTTATTTCTCTCATGGTCACTAGATTCTGAATAAGTATTTGTTAACTGAATGACTTAATCACCAGTACTCTTTATTGAGTGCTTTGCACAGGGAATACTGTACAAAGACGTAGGTTACTAAAAGAAAATGAACTCTGACATATAAGGGAATTGTTAAGAGCTGTTCTTAAAGAATAAAAACTAACTGTGGCATAGAACTGAGTGAGACAAAGTCAAGTAAAAAAGTAACAAGACCACTGTGAGGACAAAGGATCAAGATGACTTTTGATTATTATGCAGCATCAAGAAACATACTGTACACTGTAGCCCATAGAGACATAACTGTCCCAGGCCGGGGCCCAGACTCATGCTACAGAATGGTCGACCCTGGCCTGCACCCATCATTGTGGTGAGCTCCTTAGTTCAACAGAAGCCAAATAGTACAGATGGATGATGCATCTGAGACAGGCTCACCAGCACGGGGAGAACCAGAGAATTCAGGAATCAGGCCTGGGTTCTGACAACTCAGAAACATCACACTTGACTTTATCCTTTTTTAGTCCCTCCAGATTATGGAGCATCAGGACCCTATGGCTTGGGCTTCATCTTCTTCCATATTGCTTATGCGATACATCTCATAAACACATACACATAAATACATGTATTTATCATGTACAGAAAGAAGAGAGAGAATTCATTTATATTCTCCTTTTACAACTAAAACATAAATCGGGGCCAGGGAGATAGCTCAGCAGCCTAAACATCTGTTCAGGCAAGTGCAGGGACTGGAGTTCAATCCCTTGCACTACATGCCAAGCTGGCCCCAATCCCAGGCAAACTGAACCTGCCACTGAGACCAGAAGTGGTGGCGCATGCCTGTAATCCCAGCACTGGGGAAACTGAAAAATAGCAGGGTCACTACAAATCCAAGCTGCATTACAAGACCCTGTGCCAAACAAAACATAAATATAGCTCTGGTTAGAAAACCATGCTCCGGTCTAATCCAAGGTTAATATTTTTAAAAATCCTTCTGTTAATGGGAAGAATTATGTGTGAAAAACTAGCTTCTGAACAGAAATACACTGTGGGCCCTGTCTTTCATTATATAGTTGACTTCTTTACCACCTCTTCTCCCTCCAAAGAAAGTGTTCTTAAATCTTCCTCCTGGTTTCCCTTTTCCTCCTTTCTGCTTTCTTGAGAAGTTCCAGGTGCTATTCTGACAGGGTTAACTGTGAGCTTTTGAAAAGTGACTATTAGTTAAACATAGAAATAAGTGTTAGGGGATGCGTTATCAAAGATTAAACACTTAGCCAGACTTTGGAGATCAAGGGGTAGAAAAAACTAGTTTTTCACTTTCAAAACCTACAAACCTCAGCTATGTCCTGTTGCTTTTGAAGGAGAAAAAGAAAGAAAGGAATATTCATTAGATGGTGAGTAGATGCCAGGCTCACTAACTGCATTATCGCATTTAACTCCACCACCTTGAAGTAGGCACAATGTTGTTTGGAGAAGTTCGGCAACTTGTGTAAGGTCACCCCATGAAGGAAAATAATCAGATGAGGTCTGCTATAATCTTAAAACAACATTTCTGTAATACTGGTACTTTTCGAACTGTTGGTCTAGAAGTCAAGATAATGTGTCATGACTAGATATTTTTCAATTTAAAAACAGACTGTTAGATTTGAAAATTAAACAAGTATCATTTCCTGAAGCTTTTGCTTTACGTAGTGTGCATAAAGTATTTATGTACAAATGGTGTCATGATGAAAAATCAATTTAAAAAAATCAATTTATCTTTATGAATGTGGGTCAAGAACTTGAAAGCTACTCCAAGTGCCTATGTTGCTATCTGGCAATAAGAAACTATGTGTCTCGAAGGTAAGTAATACATGGAATGATTTGTCTATTTAATTGTCAGTAGGTTAACTGTGCTCCTCAAAATTCAGCCCAAATCATTTTGGAGCATGAAAGAAAATTCTGTAATTAAGTATGTAAGGCTGGTAGACATGGACAAGGATTGTTCTGAGGAAAAGCATAGACATTCACCCTAATGAACATTACTAGGGCCTGAATATGTGCATCTCCCCCAGAACTCCTCATGTTAAGGCCAAATTCCCAGTGTGAAAGCCATCAGGAGCTAAGACCTTTGGGAGGTATGATTAGCTCATGATAGTGTAGCCTTCATGAGTGGGATTAGTTCCCTTGTGAAAGAAGCCCAACGAGGCTTATTTGCCCATTTCACCACCTGAAGAGGTGCCTAGGAGGTTCAAGGCCCTCAGCAAGTACTATCAACACCTTAGTCTTGTACTGCCCAGCCCTCAAAGCTAGGAGAGGTAAATTACCATTGTTCATGAATCACACTGGGGCTGGTGAGATCACACAGCTGAACAGAGCCTGCCTAGCAAGCTCGAGGATTTGAGTTTGAGTCCCAGTACCCACAAAAATTTGAGTTTATGGACACACCCTCAGTGCGCCTGATTTCATCTCATACACATTACCTGAACTATGGAACTGTGTGATAGGAGGCCACAGGGTGAAGACAAATATCCACTCTTCATTCCCACCCAGCTTTTCCATTTTTGCAACAAATAAAAAGCTTAAAACATATCTAAGGACATATATGCATGTCTTATACTCCAGAAAGAAAAAAAAATAGTTATTTTAAGCTACACATATATGCATTTTTTCTAGCACTATTAAAATTATAACTCATTGTGCACTTGCCCAAAGAACGTGTCCTCTATACAGAGATTGCAATACTTGCACACCAGTCAAATATCATCAACGTTTTACTAGTAACAAAACTGTTCAAATATGAACTGAGTGACTATGATATAATAAGACAGGTTTCTTGTGGCAGGGGCAGACATCTCATGCCCAGGTGTCACTCTGCGCAATATCCCTCAGGATAGTTAGTAGCAGGAGAACTTGTGAGTTTCACTTTGCCCTGGGTTTTTGCTACATTTTACAGAATGCCTTTGCAATTAGCTCTAAATGCTGAAGTTCTAAAGAAAGGGCCTGGCGGCAATGCATGGAAGACCAAGTACCAGATATCTTGTATGATTTGGACATGTGGCTTTTCTGTTTGTGAACAGCTGCTCATTGATGTCTGGCAAATATGTGGACCCTTATAGTACTGTGCTCCTCCTTTGTCCAACTTTGATACCTTCAGAAAACAAGAAGATATCATTTTACTTGCAGCACATGGCTTTTTCACTGCTTTGTTCCTTACAGTTTCCCCCCGCCCTGAAATTTGTTTACTTTTCAGGACATATTTCTGACCTGTATGCTAGCAAGTGATAGAGAGATGAATGAGAAATATACTCTTCTTTCCTCAAAGATTGTACCATCAAGATGAGAGAGAAAGAAAGACAGAGAGGGAGAGACAGACACACAGAGAGAGGCAATATGATAAAAAGCTCTAATTAATGAGTATAATTGTTTGGAGATTCAGACTGCTAGAAAGACTACAATAAGGAACGTTGGTGTGTGCTCCACTCCCCACTTCATACATCGAAGCCTACATTCATTCACTATGATGGTATTTGGAAAGGAAGCCTGTAGTAGATGAGCCACTATAGTGTGATGGCCTTGTGAATGAGACTGACACCTTTATAAAAAGAGAGGGAGACATAGGATCTTTCTCTCCACTCTGCCATGTGAGGATCTAACAACAAGAACGTGGCCATCTGAAACTAGAGAGTGAAAGTCTAATGAGATGCGACATCCACTGGAGCCTTGATCTTGGACTTTCTAGAAAAGTCCAGGCAACAGAAAAGCACATGCATTGCTTAGTCTTGGAAAGGCATGGGATGTTCTGAGACAGTAGGGGTTCTTACAGAGAAAAGCACAGCAGTGTTGAATGGAATATAGACTGGTGCCAGATCATGAAAGTTTAGTGAGCTGTGATATGAAGCTCAGATGCAATCACAGAGGTAGCAGGCAAAGGAGACTCTAAGTGTGGAGTTAATTTCTTGTATTTCATAGAAAGATATCATCATAGGTACATGGTTCATGGGCTGTGGCTGAAAATGTCTGTGATGATATTTCAAGGAGGATATGAAGGCTACAATCCAATAGGAGAGAAAACTGGATAGACAAGTGAGACTGCTTTGACCACTGGATTATGACCAAGGGAAGCTATCCTTGTTCCGGGTTTAACCATGAAAGGGGCTGGCAATCTCTAGCTTAGTCTCTTGGAGCTCTCAGTTGCTACACAAGAAATCCAAGCTCTAAGTTGCTACACAAGAAATCCAAGAAATCCATGCATGCATAAGCCACAAGTCTAAAATTTATATGTGCAAACCCATCTTAGACCCCAAAAAAGTCCACTTGAATACCACTGGATGATCAAGTGGAGTGGAAGAATCACCCAGCCAATTCTGGTGTCAGCTCCAGACCTACAAAATAATATCATGGTTGATACTTAACTATGGGCCTCTGGTGTGGCTACTCAGCAATACATTATTAGAACAAGATCTTAGATTTTTAATGATTGAAATTTATAGTTTCAATGATTGAAAAATAAAGCTTAGTTTCAAGGTACTTCCAAGACGGAACTCAAAAGACTTAGATACCAAGTAGACTTGTGTGTTAGAGACACAAGGTTTGAAAATACTAACTAAAATTTACTAGATACTGGCTATTTGCTAGACATAGCATAAGGATAAGAGCTATAGCAATAAATATCTTCTATGCTCTAGACCCTGATCTGATGGCAGCTTTTATAATTTTTAAAGCCCAAATTTATCCAGCTATATTTATTAGAAATTAACCAAATGATTAATACTAATAATGTATGGCTTCTTTCCAACTAGTTTTGCAAACATAGTTATTTTGTTCAAGAGATAGAACCTAGGAGGAAAGAACCTGAATGCAGACCAGCTTGTTTATGTCTCATCTACCAGCAAGAGGTTATACCTAACCATACACTCTGAACCTCTACAACAGGGTACCACAAGTCCTGCTTGGCCTCCTGGGAGAAATGACAAAGGTTTCAAAACAGATGGCTTTACTGGCCATGCTAGAGTTATGATCCTTGATTCATGGGAGTTCAAGATCGCATTAAAGAATGAAGTCTACATCCAAGCCCTGCAGGAAGTGTACATGGGAGCAAGGTATCACTTTGAGATGGGAGACAAAGGACACAGTCTCCTTTGCAAATTATATGACAGGCTACACTCTGAGTATCCAGTAGAAATCCTGGAACACCAGTGGGGTGGGTGTGAGGCGTCTGTCAATTCTATGAGAGTAGAAGCAGTGTCAGGACAAATGCCAAGAATGGAAAGATCAGAAACCACAGAGCAGCAGTGTTTCACTCTTCTTTATTGTCTAGCTTGTTTTCCAATGAGCCTGTGTTACTTAAATTGGAAAAAGCCTACACACAATTTGAAACTTTACATTAAAGAAAAACAAAGAAAATAAACAATTTACCATGATCCTTTAGGCAGCCAAGAGCCCACCAGGGCTATTGGAAGTGGACTCGGATGAGGGACAAGAGGGGTCAGAGGAATGGTGGCTTATTGTAAGGTTTTCAGAAGCAGATTTTATGACAGAAAAAGTAGGCTGGAAATTTTGATTATGTTCTATGATACACACATTTTATGGTTTGTTCTTTTAATATCTTCATTTTTAAAAATTGGCTATTCTAAAACCATGGCAATATATACCTAAGCTTTGTTTTATGGTTCATATTTCTACCTCTCACATTTAGGTCATTGATTGATTTCTTTAATTAATAAACATTATTTTTAGAGTAGTTTCAGATTTACATAAAACTTGAGCAAATAATACAAATCTATGCCACATACAGTTTCCATTAGTATCTTATATTAGTATGATATATTTATAATTAATGATCTACCACTGGTTTATTATTAATTGAATTTCATGGTTCACCCAGATTTCTTTTGTTCTTACCTTATATTTTTTTTCTGGTTGCTATGCAGGACACATTACACTTACTTGTCAGGTCTCTTTCAGCTCCTGTTGGCTATTGATAGTTCCTCATTGTCTTGTTTTTGATGGTCTGGCAGATTTGAAGGTATGGTCGGGTTTATTATAGGAATGTCTCAGTATGAGAATTTCCTTTCTTCATCATATTTAGACCAGAGAATGAGTTTGTGGTAGGAAGATATCAGGGTTTAAGTGTTTGACCCATTTTAAGTGAACTTTTTGCTATAGTATGAAGCAAGGGGTCCAACTGCATGGTTTTGCATATGGATAGTCAGTTTTCCCAATACCAGTTGTCGCCAATCTGTTCTCCCCATTCAACTTGTCATCCGTTTCAAAAATCAATTGACCAGAAATGTGACATCTAATGTCTTTACTCTCAATTTAATTCTATTGATGTATATGCCTTTTCCATGCCAGCACCGCAGTTGTGATTGCAGAGTACTATAGTATGGTAAGCTTTGAAGTGAGGAAGTGTGTGTCCTATAATTTTGTCTCCTAGGAGGGATGAATTTACATTTCTGTATGAATTTTAGGTTTACTTTGTTGATTTCTGAAAACAAGTCAGCTAGGATTCTTACAGGAGTTGCTTGAATACATGGGTGAAATTGGGAGTGTTAAAATGATAACAATGTTAAGTTTCTCAATCTTTGAACATAAAATGCTTTTGATCTATTTAGAGCCTCTTTAATTTTTTTCTAGAAATATTTTATAGTTTTCAGAATACAAATTTTACACTTCTTTTTCAAAAATTTTACTTCAGTATTTTATTCTCTCTGATGTCATTGTAAATAAAAATTGCTTTACTTTTTAATTTTTGTCATTGCAAGTGTATAAAATAAAATTGTTTTTTTACAATGATTGGAAGCCTACAGTTTCTCTGAACTTATCAATTAATTCTAATAGTCTAATAGTCTAATTCTAATATTTT
>NW_004524635.1:8485119-8503845 GCF_000260255.1 Octodon degus
TAATTTTATATTCAAAATTATTTCATCTATAAGTATGGCTTTGCTTCTTTCTTTCTAATCTGGATATCTTTAACTTCATTTTCTTGATTAATTGACAGCTAGAAACTCTAGCAAAATGTTAATACAACTGAGGAGTATGCCCACCTTTGTCTTCTCAGTTTCAATGAGAAACTTCAATTTATTATTAGGTACAATGCTAATGTGAGTCTTCACAGATACATATTATCAGGTTGAGAAAGTTTCCTTCTATTCCTAGTTTGTTGAATAATTTTATTATGAAATGTGGGAATTTTCACATGCTTTTTCTGAGGTTTGGTGTTCATGATGTTTTGCACATTCTATTCCTATGGTGTGGTAATTTACTTTAATCCATTACCAGATATTACGGAATGGTTCCCCATGAAGATAGAATCAATAGGATATGTAAGGAGACACAAGGGAGAAATTCATTCACAGAACTGGCTCACCTGAGCAAGGTAGCTGAGATGCCCTTCACAGGTTCTCTTGCTGCCTGGAGCCCCTGGCATGCTGGCAGCAGTTTCACTCCCAGTACAGAGGCTTTCGAACCAAGAAGGCAAGTGGAATAACACTCAGTCTGAAGTGAGAGCCCTGAGAACGTAAGGCAGGGAGGGACCATAACTCTAAGTCCTGCAGGCCAAATGCCGATGAGCCTGGCATTTTAACGTTCATGCCAGCATAGAAAAGTCTAGTATTATTCTTTTCTTTTTTTATGAAGCTATCATACTTTATTTTTATTTTTCTTATACTTTTTAATATTAGTATAGGTTTATAGCTCATGCAGTTTACAGATATCTTGAGGAGTGGTTACATGTATATATCACAACTTATTTCTTTTTTCTTTAATCCCCTTCAGCTTCCCTCACCTTCCTCCTTCCTTTTCAGGTTCCCCAATCACCTTTTCCATAATTGTTGATATAATTTGTCTTAATTCATATTCTAGCCTACACCGTTGACATGAATAAGGGTTTATTAGGTTCCTGTATATGAGATATCTTTGTCTTATTTCCCCTTTCCCTCCTCCTCACTCTTGATTTTTCTATCTTATCCTCTATCATTTTTTGTTTGTTTCTTACCAGTTTGCCTCACTCAAATGAGAAATATCATGGGGTAGTTAAACTTGTGTACCTTGTTTATTTCACTCAACTTACTTTCCAGGTGCATTCGTTTTCCTACAAATGTTTCAAATCTCTTGTCGTTCTGTGCTAGCATTATTCTTGAGCAAACCAATTCACTTCCTTAATGTCTTCAGACCCTGATGTGTTGGGTGGATCCACTCCATCCTGAGGACACCTAGCCCACTCTGACGCATACGTAAATGTCCACTCCAAGCATCCTCACAGACACACCCCAAATCAGACTCTATCAGATTCCTAAAGTATTCCTCGATCCAGTCACACTGATACCTAAAAGTAACTGATGTTTAACTGCTTGGATAAAGTACACTCTAGGGGCCGGGGAGATGGCTCAGTAAGATAAGCGCTTGACTGACAAATGCAAGGATCTGAGTTCAATCCCCGGTTCTGCCAAAAAAAAAAAAAAAAATAAAAAAAAAATAAAGTACACTCTGCTTTGCTGTACGATCTTTGTTGGCTATTGCGGGATTATGTTTGTTTCTATTTTGTTGAGAATTTTTTTCATCTGCATAACTATTAATCTGTAAATTCCTACTTTGACTGGTTTTTGTATCTGAGTTAATGTTGGCCGTATGGAATGGACTGTGTAGTGTGCCCCCTCTTGTACTTTAGGAGAAATTATTTGAGGAACTGCTCTATTTATTTATTTATTTTGTATTTTGGGGGAAGGGTCTTCAGGGTGTTCAGGTTCTCACTACTAGATTGGACTCATAGTGATTCACCTGTTTACAGTCTCCCAAGAGCTGGGAGTACAGGCAGGCTCCACCACGCCCAGTCTCAATTGCTGTCTCATTGTGCCCCCAGGGCAGGGCCAGCAATGCGCCCCTGGGATGGAAACCCAGCCCCTGCGCCTGCTCGCAGGGATTTAATCCACTGAGTTATTTGGCTGTCCATAAGAACTGCTTTTTGTTGTTCTTTTTACATTTGGTTGACTTCACCAGTGAAGTCTCTTGGGCCTGAGTTTTTCTTTATACATATTTTTTTCATTATTTTATCATTTTACATTTTAGAAGTATACACAAATCTATTTTTTATCCTTGAATAAGTTAAGTAGTTTGTAACTTTCTAAGAATTTATGTATCTCATCTAGGTTGTTTTATTTATTGGTATAATTAGTTATTCAAAGTATCCCACATAGAATTTTATTTTTATAAAGTTAGTTTTAATGTTTTCTTTTACTTATGATTAGTATTTGAAAATTCTGTCCCTTTTTCCCTTTAGTCTAATTAACAGGCTTTCAATTTTGTTGAATTTTCAAGAAGCCAATTCTATTATATAGAGTTTTTTTTTATTGTTTTCTGATTTTTCAATTTGTTCATTTTTATTCTAATATTTACTATTGCCTTCCTCCTGGTAAGTTTGAGTTTAGTTTACTCTTTTTTTTTTTTTTTTTTTTTCTGGTTCCTTGCGATAGAAATTTATTTATCTGAGAGAATTTCCAATTTCTAGTGGAAGCTCTCTGATCTCCTTTTATGGACTAGCGTGAGACTCTACAGGAGCCCTGGGCCTTGACCCTGGGCTGGATCTCTCACATCTTGGCCACTCAGACAGCTGACTCTGTGTATGGCCATTGTAAGCCTACTTTGTAAGTCCTTATATTTATATATCTTATATTAAATCTGTTTCTCAAGTTGTTTTTAAAGTCACTTTCCTAGTAGTTGCTCATGGGTATCTTACCACAACCTATTTCAGTTATACATTGTCTCAGTTCTAGTGAGATACAGAAGTGTTACTTCTACATACCTGCATTCTTTCATTCCCTTTTGTACTATTATTGTTTTATGTAACTAAGTAATAACAATGTAACATTATAGCTATAGATATTACAAAACTAACAGTATGTTATTGTAATCATTACTTTATGTAACTTGTGTGTTTTAAAAGCTAAAAGAGAAGAAATACACATTTAAAACTTTATTTTGTTGATTTTGTTTCTATGCATTTTATACATTTCTATGCATTGTTCTTTCATTTTTTCCTGTGGATGCAAGTAACCATCTGGTTTCATTTACTTATTACAATACACCTCTACTATCACTCACCTACTTCATAATATTATTGCCAAATATAGTTTGTGTATGATATTTTATTAAATTGCTTCATAAATCACTGGAGGTGAGAGAAAAGGAAATGTACATTTATACTGTCTTTTAAAGGACCTTTATTCATGTTTTCAATGTATTTTTCGGTATGATTATCTATTGGTACATTTTAGATATACATAATAATCATATTCATCACAGGGAATTTGTACCTGTACATGGTATATCTTGATTTCTTTATTTTTTCCAATCCCCTCTCGTTCCTTCAACTTATCTTTCCCTCCTGATTTAAAAAGTTTTGTTTGCAATTTATCCTTTTTTAAATCATATTTTCTTTTCCCTTCCTCCCCCCTCATGCTTCCTGGATCCTGAGTTCTTTCCCTCTGAACCATTTCTTCCCATTTCATACCTATTGTACATTTTGGTCCTTGTTTACTCTTTCAGGTTCTCACACCTGGGGAAACAATGCCATGTTTACACATGTGAATCTGATTTATTTCATTTAAGCATGTGTTCTCGAGCTGCATACAGTTACCTAGAAATGCCAAATTTATCCTTTGTGACTAAATAGTACTCAATTATATAAAAACGCACATCTTTATCAGCCCTCAGTTGCTAGCCACTTGGGTTTTTTCCATGATTTAGCTATTACGAACTGTGCTGCTACAAACACAGTTGCACATAGATCACTGTGGTACAGTGATTTTAATTTAAATCATTGTCTAAAATGTCTTGCTTTCATCCCCCAAAAATGTTCATTAGTGTTTACTTAAAGGCATGTTAGTTATAAATTCTGTGCATTGTTGTTGTTTACCTGATACCTTCCTTATTTCCCTTTCATTTCTGAGAGCTAATTTTGCTTGGTATAAAATTCTTTGTTAATTTTTTTTTCTTTCCCAGCACTTTTAAGTGTGTCTTCCTGCTGCCTTCTGACCCCCATTGTATGGGATGGAAGCTGACCTGCTTATTATATTTGATGTTCCATTGTATGCAATCAGCTGCTTTTTCTCTCGGTACTTTCATCATTTGTTCTTCATCTCTGACTGCTTTTACCATAATGTGCCTGTGTACATTTTTCAATGCTCACATTATTTGGAGTTTGTGGAGCTTCTTAGGGGTGCAGATGAAGAGTTTTTAATAAGTTTGAAAACATAGTAGCTATTATGTCATCAAATATTTCTTCTTCTTTGTCTCATTCTTTTCCCTCTCCTCCTCCTCCTCCTCATTATTCTTTTCTTTTTATGTGATGTTCATTCTATTTCTTCATTCTGTTTTCATTTGTTCTGATTTCACAATCTGTCTTCCAGTTTCCTGATCCTTTTTTCTGCCAGTTCAAAACAGTTGAGCTACTCTAGTGAATTTTTCAGATTAGTTGTTATGCTTTTCACAATTTCCACTTTGTAACTCTTTACATTTCTGTCTCTTTTTTGATCATCTTTATACGATGAGACTTTGTTGCCATGACCGCTTTTCCTTCTTTAGACACACTTTCCTTTAGTTCTTCGAACATATTCATGATGGCACTTTTTATTAATGGCACTTAATTTCAATAAAATTAAGAAAGAAATAACAATAGACAGTTTTAAAACAGGTTAGTAGGACAGTTACAATAATTAATGCAATGCATATTGTTGTCTTCATAGTAGTTATTCATAGTACAAGATACAGACATGATATGTTGGGCACATTTGAAATCTCTGCTACAATCTTGTATCTTTCTTTTTTGTTGCCTCCTTTTTTCCTACATATGGGTCATACTTTCTCTCTATTTATGTTGTAATTTTGTTGTTTTTTACAACTGGAATTTTATTATAACAATTATTATACTGATTCCCACTGTCCCAGTGTTTATTTCTATTGTTTGCTTATTTGACCTATTTTGTGATCTGCCTGTCCTATTTTAGTGACATTTATTTTGCTTGCAGTATACACTTCTATCATCATTTTTCAAGGATAAAGTATCAACACATGGACAATCAATCTAGAAGACTAGTTCTCACAGGGCTCTCTCTCTCTCCTTGACATTTGTGTTGTGTTATTTGTCTTGGTAGCATATCCACTTGTTTTCTCAAGGAGAGAATCACTACACAGATTTTACCCTTATAGTCTGGAGTTAGAACTTAACCCGATGAATTGTCCTGAGTCGTCATTTGCCCAAATTTAAGAAGTGAGTAATGCCACCCAACCTGCTAAATAATGCCAACTAAGTTAAATAATAGAAGTAAAAATGTCTTGCATAGGATTCTTGACTGAACTACTAGAGGAACTAATTCATGCTTGATCTCTCTCACCCAACCCCCTCAGTACCTAGAAAGCTAATGAGTACACAATAACAGCACTTCAGAATGCTCACATCCAAACATGATAGAAATAACTATTTTTCCAAATTTGGTTCTGCCCATCTGCTTTTTTGGCTGATGCTGCATACCAATTAGAATTAAACCCCTCATTTCTGATTTCTAGATTCATTGAGTGTCAGAGAAGTTTCAGGATGGATTTTATTCAACATTAACACATACCAGGTTGGCAGTAAAATTCATCTAAAAAAACTTTACTGTTAGTAGTCACGGTCATGTTCTTATGCAAGGTTTTCAAAATAAGATCATTCCCTAAGAAGAGACATGGCCATGCTACTCAAGAGTTGTTACTGTATTCCAGAGTAAAAAAGATGCTAGACATAAGGATACATACTCATGAAGTTTAAATTTTAACAGAGACCAAGAACAGGCTATTTTGAATTGCTTATAAAGCTAAGACTGTCCTGAAGAATAGAAATCAAGCTGGTTTGTGCTTTTGTGTAGTATGTTGAAAATCTTTTGTGCATGTGTGCATGTATTTGTGTGTGCATGTGCATGTGTATGTATGTGTGTGTGGTGTGTATTTAGGACAGGGTCCATAGGGCCTCACTATGTAAATTGGACTCAATGATCCTCTTGTTTTCAGCCTCCGAAGTGCCGGGATTACAGGTACACACCACTATGTCCAGTCTCAATCGCTATCTCAGAGCACCTCGGGGATCAAACCCTTGGTCTCTGTGCTCTGCCTAAGCAGGCCCTTTATTTATTTATTTATTTATTTATTTATTTATTTATTTATTTGGCAGAACCAGGGATTGAACTCAGGCCCTTGTGCTTGCCAGGCAAGCACTTATTCTACTGAGCTATCTCCCTGGTCCCTTAAGCAGGAGCTTTAGTCTGCTGAGCTATCTGGCTGGCCTTACTATGTTGAAAATCTTCACAAAAGTCTACAAGCTACTTGGAGAATGCTTTCTGGAACCTTAAAGTTATTAGTTTTTATTTGAATTGAATTCTCAAATTGCACAAGGTTCAAAGATAAACAACATGCAAAATCTCCTTTCAGAAGATTTTTCATTCTTGGGGGAGGCCAAAGGCACAAAAGGTGCATGGCGGTACCACGGGAGCAACCTGGAATGCTATATAGTGCAGCTGAATATTTTTATTGCCTCTTATTAAGTATGACAAGGCATTTGAGCAATAAACAGTGCCATATGCAGGAAAACAAAACAGTACCCCTGACTACAAAGGAAACGAGTTCTCTAGATTTGCAATTATCAAACACATTCATTCATTCGGCACCATAGTTGGAGCTTTGGGGAGGATGAACCACCCACCTTCATGATAAGTGTGCTGTGGGAAGAACTCAGAGCCAGAACAGTCTACTGACTGTAGAACTATAACCCAAAGCTGTTTTAAAGATTAAATCCAATAATAAGTTTGTTAAGTTTGTCCAAAAAGTTGTTATAAAATGGGGTTATTGTTATAATCCAACCAGAAAAACGCTGACTCCCTTTTACACAACTGAGGCATCTCCCAAGACCTAGACCCCATGTCTTTCTATAGTGAACAGAGTTACCACAGCAATGGTGTCTGTCTTTCTTCCTCTTGCCTGCTGTGCTGTCCCCATCCAAAGTAAATCCAACACTGATCATGTGAATAACATGGAACCTAAATGCGGTCACTTTTCTCCATCTGGAAGTATGTGACCGGTTGTACATTCTCCTCATACTCCCTAACTCTTCCCTCCTCTATCCCCAATGACCAAATTGATTTCATTCTCCTTTGCTAAAGTCACAAACCTTTAGGTAAGTTATATCCCTTGAAGAGGCTCTCTTGTTGGATTCAGCTTTGTATCCTTCAAGTTTCATTGCGGAATGACTTACACATAACTAGCTCTCGATATTAGATTTCACAAAAGAAAAAATAGCTACAATTTTAGCTGCTGATATTTAGTAAAGCTGTTCCCAATGCTGGCACTAACTCTTGTGTTTTTTGATTTGCCATAACTACTATGCAATATTAGCTAGAGGCATAATTCATTAATTGTCATCAGATTCATAAAGTTCAGATAACATGACAAGTAGTAGGGACATAGTAGTGAGCCAGAGCAGATCTATCTTTCCTCTCATAAATCTTAAGCTTTATTCATTAATAGTTTGTGGTAAGGACAACTTCTAAGTTTAAATGAAAACCAAAATAATTGAGGAATGGCCCAGGCATTCATCTGTGACACACAGAACAGCTATGTATACGAGCAGAACTCATTCCAGTCAGCGCTTAGCCTATAATGCAAAATATTTTTATTGTAACTTCTAAGCAAATATAAACTTTAATTCAAAGTGTCTATGGAAAAATAGATAAGACACCACCACATATCTTGTCACCTGCACTTTGAAAAATAAGGTGACTCCTCGGCTGAATGTCCAGGACTGCTCCACTGCTGGACACAAGCTGCAGCACAACAGACTCCTGTCCACTGTAGACATGCCCACTTGGGTCACTACCTTGGCAAGGACGCAGCCCTTATGTCTTTGCCTGGGTTAAGAGACTCTAACTCTTGCTTCCTGAGGTGTGCACTTTGTGAAACAGCCTCAAGAATGTTTCCAAAATTGTTTTCATTACCAAAGTTTGAGAAAATTTTCATATGTAAGCCAGCATATGAGCACCCTGAAAAATCCTGCAATTAAAAAAATATGATGTGTAATTTAGGACTCTCCACATTCACTTCAGAGAACTCCTTTCCTAAAACACACATATGAATATGTTGGAAAAATAGTGTTTGAGAGAGCATATTTTTGGATCATGTGGTTTAGCATTTTGGTTCTAATCTTTTTGGGATTTTTTCCCCTGGATTTTAATATCCATCAGAGAAATTTTATCAGTGCATGGAGTTGTTCTCTAAGACCATTTTTATCAACTATGTATTCTGCTGAACTGAGAATCAAAATCATGTTCTCTATTTTAATAAAAAAATAAGATGAGAATGGTATCTTAATAATTAAAAATATCTGAATAAAGAAATTGAGATAAGAATGGTAGCAATGACTTTTACCCCTAGAAATAGCTGGAGAATGACTCTACCTAGACAGGTACTAGGACCTGCAGAAGATTGACCACATAAGCTTACACACTATTCATTTTTATACTTTTCTATTTACTTATTCATATTTTTCTTTACTTTGGCAACCTTAAATAAACTTGTGACTTCTCAAAATTGCCTGCAGTGGAGTCTTATTCCCAGAGATTGCTTTTTTATTAGTCTTTTCAGCAAGTTACACAATTCAAAGCGCCTCTCCCTGTCTACCCATCTGCTTGTTTTTGCTTTTCATCCTCTCTGCTGGTTTCAGCATAGAAATCCTCTATGCCTCCTCTCTCCCCTCCCTGTCCACTGTCCTAAACTCTCCCCCACCGTTCTGTCTATCCTCTCTGTCAGAGTCCCGGGGCCCCTTCTGTTCAGATGGCTCTGGGCCCACCTGTACCGGCCCCATCTGTCAGCAAGGCAGCCTCAGCATCCCACAAACCTGGTGGAGGAAATTCTCCTCTGAAGAATTGACGTCACTAGGTGTTCTCCTGAGAGTTGTGCCCTGAAAAATTAGCTACATTGAGGAAGAGTAAAGGGCATTTCAGCATGGAATAGAAGCACTCACTCTACTGGCATTAGTAAAATACCTCGCCCACACAAGACCACATTTCATTCTTTCACTTTGAGCATTATTTAACACTGAGCAGAAAATTAAAGTAAAAGAGAAATTTTTAAAAGGTAGTATCTTTAAGTTAACCAGAAATGTTAAAGTAATCATTTGCATTTAATGCATGAGAGTAAGTGAAGTGAATAAAACCTACTTTAAAACATAGTATGGCCAGACACATTTGCAAAACTATTTCCTTTCACTCTTGCAAATGTGCAAAAATGTTTTTAGAAGTCAATAAGTTTTAGTTCTTTGGCACGGTTTTATATATTTGGAGGAGATATTTCCTTGAAACAAAAGTTTATCTCCACTTGAAAATTCCCACCTTCTACAAAATATATATAATGAGAAAAGAGAAGTTCTATAATTGAATAGTAGAGCAAAGCTTGGCTAGTTTTTCCTGCCTGAAATCTGATTCATGTTTAACCCAGATTGGTGTGTTGATTCAGAGGCCAAGGTGCCAAAAGGAGAACAGAATGTCACAGCCAGCCATTGTAGAAGATATTTTGTTCCAGGACTGAACAATGTCTCAAAATTCATGCCTTGTACCCCTGAAGTACCACGCAGCTTCTTGTTTCTGATGTTCCCCTGCCTGTTTCCTGCTTTCATCGGAGCACAGCAGCGACCCTGTTTATCTGGCCGCTGCACAACGATGTCAGGACACATTTCCATTTTCCAAGTGACTGCTGCCACTGGGCCACAGTCTGTGCTCATTTCTCGAGTAGCTAAACCCTTTGACACTGTGGTTTTTAATTAAAATTACATTAAAGTTAATCAACCAGAAAGAGGCTGCTGTAGAAGGCAGGTTTGATTGCAACCTGCAAAGGGCACGGAGGCTGCCAACTTGCTAAAGATGTGCCTGCAGATGCCAATCTGCCCACACAAGCCCCACGGTTACAGAGCTGCAAGAAGAGGTCAGTTCTGCTTGCATTTTTGCTCAGACTGTCAAAAAAATCGAGATGGCAGAGGCATAGCATAAAGTTAAAAAACAGACCTGCCTCTCCAGAGCACACTAACCCAGAATTTCTGCAATGCCCCAAACCACTGAAGCAAGCTGTCATGTCCCAACTGTTTCCTCTTCAGACACAACTGAGTGTCATTCAGTTTATTGTTTTGGGAGGCTACAGATACCCTTAGAAGATCTTGTTCTCTACAGCTCGGGTGTCAGGCAGGTGGTGCTGTGTTGAACACTGCTTTTTTTTGAAAGGATGGAGGAAAGGTTTGAACGCTCAGGATTTCCTGGACCTCTTTGGGGTTCTTGCAATAGGGCTTCATTGAAGCCTACCTACAAACCACATGGCATATCTTTGCACACTCTGAACCAAGAGACTCCAGAAGAAAGATGTGAATCTGAGATTTACTAGTTATTTGGCATTTACTAACTAGTACAATAGTGCCAAGTCTAAAATCTATTTTCTATTCCATTCTTATATAACTCGTTTTCCTAATAAAGAACTCAACAAAATACTTGGTACTTGATAAGAAATTAATTCATTTTAGATAGAAGAATGGATAAATGAGTGAATGAATAGATGAAAAGTATGCATTGTCCATTGCAACTAGTTTTATCTAACAATGAATAATGCAGTAGTACAAAAAGTTAGAAGTCCATGGACTGGGGAGATGGCTCAGCAGAATAAGTACTTGCCTGACAATCACAGGGTCCTGAGTTCAATCCCTGGCACTGCAAAAAAAAAAAAAAAAGTCCATTAGAAGTGGACATTTTGAGTGTCCACCCTGATTGCTCCCAAAACTGCTCAGGTGGGAAAGATTCTAAGGCTGTAATAAAATATCCAAGATGAGTCTGTGATTCTTAATTCCTGTCAAAAGTGCAGATTGTTATCCTTGTCCTCAGGGACAGGGAACAATAAAAATGGTATCCAATAAAATCATATCCAAATTCTGTAATTACTAAGAAGCAAGTGAACAAACCCTGGTGGGATAATCTACAAGGAGAGAATAACCTTTGAAGCAGAAAAATTACTGCCTTTACTAAATTTCAAGAACTTTAAACACTGACAACCATTTTATTTATTCGATTAGCAAGAGACTTCCTGAGCTCTGACTCTGCTCAACCGATTGGTCTGCAATCATTACGCTATTCATAGCTGGGTTCCGACTACTGGCAATCCCAGTGCCTCAGTGAAGAACAAGTTTCTTGAGGCACTCTGATTTCCATACACATATCTCTTTGTTCATTCTATGCTACTAAAACAAAATACTGGAGACTGAATTATTTTATGAAGAAAAGGGTTTGTTTAGCTCATAGTTCTTAGGGTAGTACAGTAGAGTGTCAGCATTTGCCTGTTTCTAATAAAGACCTGCTGGCAGACGGCACCACAAGGTGAGTGCATAGTCAAGGGCCAGTGGGACTTGAAGGAACAGAGACCAAGGAAGGTGTCAGGCTTGCCTTCAAAGGTGTGCTTTTGAGTTGCAATAACCTGCCCTCACAGTGAAAATCTACTTCCATGACAGCGAGAGCTTCTATAGGACAACACTAGCTCACTCACTGAGGTGGCGCCCCACAGCTTGCGCACCTTCCTCCAGGCCCCACCTCTTTTTTCTTTCCTTTTTTTTTTTTTTTTGCTGCTGATTTCTCTCTCTCTCTCTCTCATTATCTAAAGAGAGTACAAAATAGTAAAAAAAAATACAAATGATATAGAAGTTCACCCAACAAATCAATAGGAATTCAATAACGCTTGCTGCATTGCATAATGTTGTCTTCAAATCAGTTGTTCAGATTGCCAGATATAAGCAAGCAAAATCGGGGGGGATTTATAAGAAAGCACAAGAAAAAAAAAAAGAAAAATTTAAGCAGAGATGGTTTCCCACTGTGTACCCACAGAAATTAGCTGCATAGTTGTCCACCTCTTCAAGACTCCCCCACCTCAACACGACCACATTGTGAGCCAGGCTGCCAGCTCATGAGCCTTTGGGAGCAAACCACACCCAGACCACAGCAGCAGCACAGCTGACAATGCCAGGTCAATTGTCTCCCTACAAAAAAACTAAACAACAACACTGAAAAACTACTTATGATTGTTTTGTTTTGTTTTATGTATTTCGTACAGGGTCTCACTACGCAGGTAGGACTCATAGTGATCTTCCTGTTTTCAGCCTCCTCAGCACTGGGGTTACAGGTGTGTGCCAGCAGGCCCAGGGGCTGGGCCAGCACAGCATTTGGTGCATGGGGTGGAAAGCTGATCCCTACACTTGCCTAAAAAGGCGCTTAGTCCATTGAGCTATGTCGCCGACCCACATCTTGTTTTTTTTATTTGAAACGGTGTCTCTCTATCTCACTGACTTTCCCAAGTAGGACTCAAAACTGTGAACAACTGCCTCGGGCTCCCATTATTCTGGGATTATAAGGGTGTGCCACCTTGCCCAGTTTAAGCTTGTTTTTTAAAAGCTAAAATAAGTGTAAAATCAACTTACATGATATTTTCTGTTTCTCTTAAATCATGACCCTGATGACACCCATGTTTTTCTAATTGTGTTCCCCAGCTTCACAGAATAAAGACCAGCTTTTAGTTTTTGGAAAGGCAATGGAAATCATTAACTAAAAATCACCTCATATTAGCCCAGGGAGATAGGACAATGGCATAAGTGCCTGCCTGGCAAGCACAAGATCATGAGCTCAATCCCAGGTACTGTGAAATAAATAAATAAATAAATAAATAAATAAATAAATAAATAAAAAATAAATAGTCCAAGATTTACTCAGTATCTAGTATGGGCTTATTATACTTCTTTGGTGTGCAAGACAGAAAAATGGTCCATGCTGAGGAAATTCCTGGTCCTGTGGAGTTTATATTCCACTTATAGGACATCAGCTATATAAAATGGGAAATACAATTTCATAGCTATTGTAACGGTACTATCTACTGATTGCCCAGCATGCATTTCTTCCCCTTTCTAATAGAATCCCAAATTTGTTCACATAGGCATTAGAGAATGGTCAAATAGGATTGTTTATGGTCAGAATGGTTGTGGCATTCATGTTAACCAAATGTTGCTTTCCCAGCCTCTCTTAGCTGTGAGTGGGCATGTAAAACAGTTCGTGACAATGAGGTCTGTTATGGATTTTGTCTAGTTATCCCCCCAAAGCCTCACGTAAGTTATGAGGCAGGTGCAGCTGGAGGAGCAAGGAGTGACTTGAGAGGCAGAGCCAGAGGACCAGGGCGGGGCCCAAGGGGCTGGGCCAGAGAGACACCAACCCTTCAACTGGCTAGCCTGCGCTTTCTCAGGGAGGTGGAGAGGGTCAACCTGGACATGGCAGCACCCCAGCCTCTCCTCCAATGTTTTGAAACCTCCAGTAACGGAGCTAAATAAACATTTCTTTCCCTCATTTTGAGTGTTGGATAGTTGTCCCAGCAATGAGAGAAGAGTAATTAATACAAGGTCTAAGGCAGAGTCTGCTGGATAAAGGTGATAGTTCTTAAAAATGTATTTTTTTCTTCTAAGATTCTTTTTGCCTACTTTCCAGCCCACTATTTTCTGGCTTTGAGGGTGGTCATAATTACTGGAGCTACAACAGCAATCTTGTGACCAGGATTCAAAAGGAACAAAAAGGAAAGCCAAATTCCGAATTTTGAGGATGATGAATAAGATGGAAACTTGGAGCTGTAAAGATATTTTGAACAGTTGCCCAGAAACAATATATCTCAATTTTTTGCTACTTGAAAGAAATATTGAGGGTTAGAAGGAAGATGCAGTACTAAGCAGCAGAGAAAGTGCTTCTCTGAGATTTGGTGTCCAGACACTGGAATATAGCAACATGAGAAAAAGAAGTAGTGAAGTGGGTCTCCTGGACCCAGGGAGGATCTGTAGTGAGAATTAAAGTCCATGGGGAGAGCAAACAGAGAAACTTCAATGAAGAAGGAGCTAGTGGGTGATGTCTTCTCCTTAAGTTGGGACTCACTGTGTGGGAAGAGTGGTTTAATGTGTAGTCACAAGGTGACTGTTGGCAACTCAGCAACCTCCATGGAGAGATGCTGCAGCGCAGTGGAGGAGCGGACACCTTGTACTGCACTGGCTGGTGAGTGGATTGGATTTGGCTGTCCTGCAAGAGAGGGTGATTGGCCTGGAGCCATCTTGGGGAGGGGCCAACTAAGCTGAGAACTGAGAACAACTACGGGCTCCACCTAGTGGCTCTCAGCTCTGTCTAAGCCCACAGAAGCTCTGCTGACTGCTGCAGGTTCAGTGGGTCTGGTTCTAGCATGATGGGCAGAAACCATCCTGAAGATGGTTCACTGGAAGAAAAGGTGCAGTACATTGGGCTTCTCCACTACCCCAGCATAATGCTACTGCTGCCCTGCTGGGATAGATTAGCATGGATCTGTCTCTTCACATTGTCTGCCAGTGACAGCAAAGACAAACCTTAAAGTGGGTTTTTTTTTTTTCTCTCTCTTTTCTCATTTATTTTCTTCATTGTTTGATCTTAGTTTTATGTGAGTGTGAATGTGGTTTCTAAATTTTTGTGGTGTTGTCTCATTCTATTCTTTCTTTTCTTTCTTTCTTTCTTCTCTCTTCTCTCCTGTGTTCTGAGTGTTTCCCAAGTTTTGCATGATCTTCCTTTGTGCTCCAGCATTGTTCTACTTTCTTTCTCTTCTCTTCTACTTTCCTATTTCTTTTCTAACACCTTTTGAATTTTTTCCCTTGAGAGTAAAATTGGCACATGAAGGCTTATTTACTGCATGCAACTTTTAGTTTGCTTTAGAATTTGATATATTACAGCAAATCTAGTTAATACGATCAAAGGTGGCAAATTCATAGCTACCTCAGTTTGTCATTCTTCCAGGCTGTGTTTGATGCTATTGTTATTGTTGATTGTACCCCTTTATCCAAAGCCATACAATTATTCTAACCAGCTGCTCTTTCTGGTGTACCAAGACTGAGAGTGTCAAAAAATAATAAACAAAATAAAAAAATAAAAAAATAAAAGACTGAGAGTGTCTACAAGTCATAGAAAATACTATCAATCAGCACCAACAAATCAAGGACTGACCCAAGTAGACAGTAACTTCTCACCCCTAATAAGTTGAAGAGGTAAAGATTTGCAACAGACTCAAGCCCCACAAGCCAACTACACTCTGAAAATGCCTCTGAAAAGTAGTCTATTCTTAAGAGTTCTAAATACTACCAATAAAAGGCAATTTATAATAATAAGCCTGTGAAGTAAACTAAAGAAGAAGAAGGAGGAGAAGGAGAAGGAGAAGGAGGAGGAAGAGGAAGAGGAAGAAGAGGAGGAGGAGGAGGAAGAGGAGGAGGAGGAAGAGGAGGAGGAGGAGGAGGAGGAGAAAAAAGAATGAAGAGAAAAAAGAAGACACTTAAACAAAATATACCTCCAGACACCCAGCTTACCAAAGGCAAACCCTGGGGACAATGAGATGGGACAATCTGAGAACCAACACCTGGCCTCTCTGAAGTAGTGATCATAAAGCAAATGAAAGATGCTCTAGAATAAAAAGTAAAATCGGAAATAATTTCCCAGATAACTACAGAGATGGTGACCATAAAAACATGCTTAGTGACGCTAGAGGAGATGCAGATATAAAAACCAAACAAACAAACAGAGAAGCTTAGTAAAATGGTGGAAACCATGAATGCTCAACATAGGAAAGAAATGGAATCCATAAAATAGATTCAAACAGATACTCAGGTGACGAAAAATTCCATTAAAAGTATCTACAGAAGAATAAACAAATGTGATCGCAAATCTCACATATAGAAGATAGGCTTGTAGTTACTGAGCATGAAAAGAAAGATTTCTTAAAAATAGCAATGAACCATGAAAAGTCAGTCCAGCAGCTGATAGATGATGGAAAAGGAATAAAATAGAATTGATTAGAGTCAGTTAAAAAGCAGGATATAACACAAATGACATAAAAACACATATAAAGACATTGTGGCAGAAAATGTCCCTGGCATAGAAAAAGAATTTGACATACAGATAAATGAAGGATATAAATGCCAATTAGCCATGATCAAACAACTATTTAGAGCAAGGTATATAGCAGCCAAAAGTAGATTTTTGTCTAGTTGATCTATTTGTGACACAGGTATTGAGATTCCCTAATACAATTTGTACTGGTGTTTGATTTCTCATGTCTTTTAACACTTGTTTTATATGGTTGGGTGCACTATATTTGATATATATTTGGTACAGGGTCTCACTACACAGCTTGGACTCAGAGTGATCCTCCTGTTTCTTTCAGCCTCCCCACAGCTGGGATTGCAGGTGTGTACCACCACAACTGGTCTTGGAGCCTGGCTCGGTGTTCTCAGGGCAGCACCAGCATGGCATGCAGTACTGGGGATTGAACCCAAGTCCTTACGCTTGTCTAGGAAGGACTTAGACTTCTGAGCTATCCCTGCAGCCTTGCTGTGTATATATGTATGATTGTTATTTCTTCCTCTTGTATTAATCCCTTTATAAGGATGTAGTAGCCTTCTTCATCTGTCTTAATCAGTCTTCCTTGATGTCTACTTTGTCTGAAAATAGAATAACTACCCTTGCTTTTTCTGGGTCCCTGTCTCATGAAGCATTGTTTTTCATCCTTTGACTCTTAGTGTATAAATTTATTTAAATGAGTTTCTTGAAATCACAATATTGTTGGATCTTTCATTTTGATCCATTCTGTTTCTTTTGATTGGTGAACTGAGACCATAAACATTGACGGTCACAGCTAACATATGACTTATATTCGCGATGTTATTTTCTGTTTTGGGCTCCTCCCCCCGCCCCGTCTGTTTGCCTTACTTAGTGAATTCATTCCGTTGGGGTTCATGGAGTTGCAATTCTTGTAGAATGTCCTTAAGAATATTTTAGAGTGCTGGTTTAGCATTCCTGAATTTCCACAGGGGTTCTTTGTCATGGAAGTGATCCAAACTTTTGAGAAAATGGACTTACTAGGTGCCAACAGAGTGTTCTACCCCAAAACATCAGAATACACATTTTTCAGCTGTACATGGAATGTTCTCCAAAATAGATGACATACAGGCTCATATAACATGCTTAAATAAATGCAAAGGAACTGAAATTGTACAATGCATACTATCAGACCACAGTGCAATGAAACTGGAAACAAATGACAAGAGAAACCACAAGAACTTCATAAACACATGGGGATTAAATAGCACTTAATGATAGCCAGATTAATGAGAAAAAGAGAATAACCAATGGGTCACAGATGAAATTAAAGAAAAAATTAGTTTTTACAATTAAATGACAATGACAATGTAATATACTGGAACTTATGAAACACAATGAAAGCAGTCCTACAAAGCAAATTTATAGCAGAGCACACTTACACCAGGAAAATATAGTGAACTCAAATACATCGCTTAATGTTGTGCCTCAAGCTTCTAGAAAAGAAGAGCAAGTCAAGCCCAAAGCTCATATAAAGTAAGTAATTTTATTTATTTATTTATTTATTTATTTTTATTTTTTTTTTTTTTGTACCAGGGATTGAACTCAGGACTCTGTACTTGCCAGGCAGGTACTTATTCTACTGAGCTATCTCCCTGGCCCAAAGGAAGTAATTTTAAAGATAAGATCAGAAATTAATGCAATTTAAAATAAGAAAATAATACAAAGAGTAGGTGAATCAGAGTTGATTCTTTGAAAATTGAAATAAAATCCACAAACTTTAGCCTACCTTATTAAAAAGAGAGGAAGACTCAAATAAGCCTAATTATAAATGAAAAGGATTGAACTGCAATGTATCCTACAGAAACCCAGAAAATTATCTGTACCTACTTTGAGAACTTGTGCTCTAATAAAATGAAAAATGTAGAAGAAATGGACAGATTCCTAGATGCCTATCAATTACCAAAGCTGAATCAAAGAGATACAAAAATCCCAAATGAACCACTACAAAATTAAAGTCATAATTGAAAAGTTATTACTTACAAAGAAGAGAAAAGGCCCTCATGGATTAAGTGCTGAATTCTACAAGAACTTGAGAGAATGTCCAATAACACTACTTTTCATACTCTTTAATGAAATTGAGAGGGGAGCAATACTTCTAAATTCTTTCCTGGAAGTAAGCATTACCCTCATACCAAATCAGAGAAGGAACTAGCCAAAAAAGAGCACTACAGGCCAATCTCCCCAGTGAACAATTAGATACTGGCAAACAGAATGCAACAAATCATTGAGATCATACAACAAGCGGGATTCATCCCAGAGATGCAAGGATGGTTCAACATATGCAAATAAATAATTTTAATATTATTAACAAAGCCAAGGGCAAAAAATATGATCATCTCAAGAGATGCAGAAAAAGCTTTTGACAAAATTCAACACTGATTCATGATAAAATCCCTATAGAAACCTGGAATAGGTGATCTTTATTTCAATCTAATGAAAGTCATCTATGGCAAACTAACATCAAGAATCACACTAACTGGGGCTGGAGAGATGGCTCAGTGGTCTAAAGCACCTACTTGGAACTAGCTTGGCAAAGCATCAGGGACCGTGGTTCAATCCCCCAGCACCACATGCCAGCCAGCCCCGCCCCCTGGTGGGCTGAGCTGGCCA
>NW_004524635.1:8503945-8508836 GCF_000260255.1 Octodon degus
CGCCCCCTGGTGGGCTGAGCTGGCCACACACACACACCACACTCTCTCTCTCTCTCTCTCTCTCTCTCTCTCTCTCTCTCTCTCTCTCAAATAAATAAAAAAAAATTTAAAAATCACACTAATTGAATCAAAACTGAAAGCTTTTACTCTAAACTCAGGAAGAAGACAAGAGTATCCATTGTCACCACTCTTATTTAATATAGTGCTGCAAACTTGTAGCCAGATTAATGAGAAAAGAGAAAGAAATAAAAAGGAATGAGATAGTAAAAGAAAGAGTTAAATTATCATGATTTGTGGTTGACATGATACTCTACACAAAAACTCTAACCAAAGACTCCTAGATTTAATAACCAAATTCATTAGGATAGCTGGATACAAAGTCAACACTTAAAGTCAACACTCAATAGCTTTTCTGTACACAAATATGAATTACCAAAGCTGAAATAAAGAGATATAAAAAATCCCAAATAAACCACTATAAAACTCACTGACAGAATAATTAGGAAAACACCTTTATAATAACATTGAAAAAATGGAATACCTAGAAATCAATCTGACTAGAGAAGTAAAAAAGGTCTCTAGATTAAAACTACAGCAGTCTGAAAAAGGAGACCAAAGAGAATATCAGAAAATGGAAGATATCTTTTGCCCTGGGGTAGGAAAAACCAATACAGGAAAAATGGCCATACTTCTAAAATTGTTATACAGATTGAATACAATGCCAATCAAAATTCCAATAGCATATCTCATTGAATTAAGAAAGCATTACTAAAATTCAGAAGTGACCTAAAAGAGCAAAGGTATTTCTGGGAAGCAAAGACAAAGATGAGGGCATCACAAAACCTGACTTGAAATTATACTACAAAGCTACTGTGACAGCATAGTACTGGAATAAATAAATCAGACCCAAAAATCAATGGAGGAAAGTAGAATATGCAGAAACAACTTTAGACAGGCCTCTCCACTTTGTGTTTGACAAAGGTGCCAAACATAGACACTGGAAGAAATAAACCTCTTCCATGAACAGAGTTGGAAAGTTGATAAAGTTTCCACATGGCAAAGATCAAATTTAGACTGGTATTACTCCCCATACCCCAAACTTAAATTAAAATGGATAAAATATCTAAATAATAAAACAGAAACATTATATCTGCTAGAAGACAGGACAGGAGGCAGGGGGAGAATCCCAAATTTAAGGACATTCCTGGCAACTCAGCAATCTTCTAAAACCCTGTCTCACAATTTTAAAATAAAAAAATAAATACACAATAAATAGTCTAAGGATATAACTCCCTGCAAAAGTCTTCTACTGCAATCAATCAATTAATCAACCAATCAATTCATTGGGATTGCTTCCCATGAGATGGTAATATTTAGGGTTCTGGTTACATATACCAGTAAAAATAGACTTCAAGGTAAAAAACATTAGTAGATATAGACAGTAATTTTCTAATAATAAAAGTTTCAATTTATTAGGAATAACTGTTAAAGTCTAAACTTTCATGTACCTAAAATATGTAAAGCAAAAATTGATGGAAATAAAAATAGAAATTTACAACTCCACCATTAGTATTTTACTCTACTTCTTATAGCAATGAGTATAGATATATCAATAAGGATATAGAAAACCTGAATATCATGATAATCTTGGCCTTATAAGCATATGTAGAATTCTAAACCCAAATATTAAGAAGTACACATCAAAGACATGCAAATTCATCACTGGTAATCTCCATTTTGGCCCTCCAAGAAATTTTGGCATGGTTTATTTCCATATGACCTACAAGGAAACTTATTCTTAATATTTGATACTTATAGAAACGCAATCTTTTGAGCCTAAGAACTCTCTCCCATAATAGACAATCTCTTCCACACTCCACAACAGCGTGTTCAGTAGATTAACTTATTTGTAAAATCAATAAACAATTATTGTTAGAGTTCCTTCTTTGGGCTAAGAGTGATGTTATGCATGAAGAAAATTCATTCTTATTGCTTGATTAGCATTGTCCCTCAAGAATCTTTGTGAGCAATTAAACAAAAATAACATTACAGACTATAAAGACTATACTGCTAATGTGAATTGTATAATAAACAACCAGAAAATCTTGTGGTATATAAAAATAAATTTATTTTGTTTACAAATCTATGGATTGACTGGTGGCTTTGTGCTCTAATCTGGTTTCACCTGCTGTCAAACGTGTTTGCTCACATAACTGCAGTCACGTAGCAAGTTGGCACCTCCAGTGTTCCTTTGTATGGAAGGACTTAGCTCTCCGCTCATTGTGTGTAGTCTCCCAACTTCCAGCAGGATAACTAGCATCTTTGCTTGGTAAGGGACCCATGAGACAGTGGAAGTACACTGTCTTGTACTTCTGAGTACAAGAGCTGTGGGCTCAGAACTGACACACGGCTACTCTTGCCGTATTTTATCGGCCAAATCAAGTCTTAAGTTCAGTCTACATTACAGGGATGGGGAAATAGAATCCACCTCTTAATGAAAGGAGCTACAAAGTCACATAGCAAACAGACAGGAGAAGAAGGTTAGAGAATTTAGGGGCATTTTTGCAATTAGTCCCCTACAAGGGATAAATTGATTCAGTGACAAAAGCTACCATAGCATAGATTTTAAATTAACAAGAATGTTTTTCTTGTAAATAGATTATTTCTTAAAAATATATATGTTTTATTTCATTTTATTTATTTTACTGGGGAAAAAAGTATATATTTAGAATTAGCCAGCAGGACTCAGTTTAGATGATCCCAATTTTGTTGACAACATCCAATTCATCATAATCGGGAGCCAGTCGAACATATGCCTTCTTCTCTCCATCAGGCCTGATTAGGGTATTGACCTTGGCAACATCGATGTCATAGAGCTTCTTTACAGCTTGTTTGATTTTGTGCTTATTGGCTTTGATATCTACAATGAGCATGAGTGTGTTGTCCTCAATCTTTTTCATGGCTCACTCTGTGGTCAGGGGGATCTTCATGATGGCATAGTGGTCAAACTTGTTTCTCCTGGGGGTGCTCTTCCAAGGGTACTTGGGCTGCCTCTGGAGCTGCAGTGTCTTGGGATGGCGGAAGGCCGGTGACATTCATATCTTCTTCTTTTGTGGCTGTGGATGCTTTTCAGCAGGGTCTTCTGGGCCTTCAAAGCTTTTTCTTTGGCTTCAGCTTTGGGAGGGGCTTCCTTCACCTTTGGCGCCATCTTGGTAAAAAGGCTCTTACACATTTTTTTACATTTGATTTTTAAAAGGAATCCATACATTCAAATATGTTTCAGATGTAAAGGATCAAGTTAGCGCATGAAATGATAATGAAAGAAATATGAAAACAATTGCGGAGGTTTATTAAGCTAACACAAAGCTAAATTTCTTTTTGAAGGCCTGGATCAAATCTTCAGCACAGGAAGACGAATATTTCTATGCATATTGGATAAGAAATAAGATAATGGATATAAAATAGAAGACAAATTAATAAATGGGTAGGCCAAGATATCTTAGGAAAATATTTCTATTTGGACTGCATGATTCTAAAATTTAAATACTAAGATCTTTTAAGGATTGTCCTTTCTAGAAAATGAAGTGCCTGTTTTTTATAGTTTATCTAAATCATACGCACCAATATTACCTTTTATCCAGTTTTATGGATACAACTCCCTTCTGTATCATATTTGGTGTACAACAGCGAAGACAGATGGTATTTGTGGTATCATGGCAATGTGGGGGCAGAAATTCTCATAAGCATGAAACTGAAACAGGTTAAGAAATGCAATTTTCACTTCCCATGAGCCAGAAAGCTATATTATGAACACTTTGTCAACCAATTCTCCAAGAACCAGGGTTCCTTGGGTATTAATTCATACATTTAAAAAATAGGTCTTCACTAACGCAACTGGTTTAAAGTTCCTCATAAGCAAGACTTATGTTTTCAAGAACAAATTAAAAGAGCAGTTCCTTTTGGAGCAGTAAATACTATGCCATGAAATTTTGTTTGTGTTCTTGCACATTTGCTGAATCTTTGCCCAGCTCCACACCTGCAAGAAATAAAAGTTATTTTTTAAGAAGAAGTGCTTATACAACTCTTTTGAGAAAAAAGTAAACTGTATTATTGACAGAATCAGCAACTTAATTAAAAAGTCTGTTAATGCTGGTGTTAATAAATCTGGCATATTGTCAATTTAGATTGACACTATGCGAACTGATACTTGTCAGTAATATGTAACAAAATTTGGATGAGAATATTGTTTATCTGAATTAAACTTTGATTGTTTGAAAATATTGGAGGTTTTTACCGATATTTTGCAATCAAATCTACTATTTAAAAAAAAACAAATGTTCCTTTTAGAAAACCAAGGTGGAAGGGCCAGCCAGATAGCTCAGCAGACTAAAGCACCTTCTTGGGCAGAGCGCAGTGGTTGGGGTTCAATGCTCGGCTTGCTGTACTGGCTCCGCCCCCAGGGCATGCTGAGACGGGGATTGAGACTGAGTATGGTGGCTCGTATCTGTAATCCCAGCGCTTGGGAGGCTGAAAACAGGAGAATCATTGTGAATCCAATCTACCTAGTGAGACTCTGCAGACCGTGTACTAAATTCATAAAAAGAAAAAGAAAACCAAGATGAAATAATAGCCTGTATAATATTTACCTTCTGTCTAGAAGAAACCACTAAAACATAATTATCAGTTTTACAATTTTACACAAAAAAATAATTCTTAAATGATGGAGATGTGCACTGCTTGGATTTCAAACCTGAGTAACTGATGGTCATCTTAATTTAAAATATTAATTAAGATCTTATTACATGCCAGGCTTGTTTGTAGAAGGTATACAGCACATACATGTATCATTCTCATGTAGCTTACAGTCTGATAATTTTATTGTTAAAATCAA
>NW_004524635.1:8508949-8528795 GCF_000260255.1 Octodon degus
TTTATTTATTTTTATTTATTGCATTTATTTATTGGGTGTGTGTGTGTGTGGCCAGCTCAGCCCACCAGGGGGCGGGGCTGGCTGGCATGCGGTGCTGGAGGATCGAACCGAGGTCCCTGTGCTTTGCCAAGCTTGTTTCAGGTAGGTGCTTTAGACCACTGAGCCATCTCTCCAGCCCCATTTAAAATAATTTTATTGAGAAACAAATAGCAATGAGACAGTTTCAAAACCCATTAGTAGGACAGTTTCAATAATTAATACAATGCATATTGTTGTCTTTGGAGTGGTTATTCATAGTACAAGTTGTAAACATGATATCCTGTCTGTTTAAGAATGACTGGAACTAGCTTCTTGGAAAGTACTTAGGTATCAAATTATAAATGTTTGATAAAGGCACAAGGATTACTAAAGAGGGTTCCTCTCTGTAGATCACTTAGAACCTCCTTCCCTTTCCAAAATGTGACAATAATATTCTTCAGCCCTTTTGACCTCTGTGTTCTGTGCAGTTGAAAGAAATGTTTCGGGCATACAGAAAATGATGGTTTACATTCTCAGAACCAGCGCAAGCTTCTGACTCCTGAGTTCTAGAAGTTTCAACCTCTGCTCCACTCACCTTCCTCTGTGGAGCTCAGTGTTTTCTATCTTCCACAACAATTATATCTTTAATTTTCTAGAACTTTCCGTTTTTCACTGCTCTCCAGGCTCACTATTTTTTTCAACATGGAAGCCAACTTCCTGCTTTGTGGATCCCTCTGCCTGGAATGGTAGTGCCAGACATCTGCGCAGATTATACTCTCATGAATTTTTGGGTAACTGCTGAAATGTCACCTCTAACCACACAAACAAACACCCATTATCTCTAGCTCAGGACTAGGACCATTAATTTTTCTCATAATATTTGATAGTGGACAACAAATATTTATGGACTTTCTAGCAAAAAAGTAAATTCCATAATAATACAACAGATAGACTGTTCACTGCTATAAACTAAAAATCTATAAAATGCTGAAAACATAAATTTTGGTGACTGGATAAATGAATACACACAGAGACTTATGACTCAGATGAGTTTAACAGACTTTATTGAAGCATTCTGGGCTGAAATGAAAGAAGGGCTTGAACTATAGTAAATGAATAACCTTAAAGAGAATGTTAAGCATTCACACATTTTAAAATGTGCTATGGCCATTGGCTTCCTTTCTCTTATCATGGAAAACATAAAATCCTGCCCTTATTTCATGGATGAATTCTTTCCTTCCCCTTGAGTTCTGGTACCAACTCATGCCCAGATCTTTGGAGAGCTGCTATTCAGACACTACTTCATATATTTTGCAGATCATTGTTTTCTTTAGAGAAAATGATTTAGAATGTACTAGGGAAAGTTTAAGATTTCCTCCACCTCCTTGAATCACTTATTAAAAGTATTACAAAATCAAATTTTTTTATTATTATCCTTCCTTTGTAATTATGCCCATGGCCATTTGTGTTATTGCATTTCACAAAGAGTTCCAAGTTTTCCTCATCACTCAGAGATTTGCTGTGCAGCCAATGGCACACACTGAACGAGATAAGGTGAAACACTATTGCCTGGTGGCGACTGCCCAAACCCGCCATCCTCATTGTCTCCAGGTGGTTCCAACCTTTGTTGGAGACACAGTCATACTCTAGTGAAATAAATCAGACCCATATATGCAGACATCATATTGTCTCCTTACCATGAGAACCTGAAAGAGAAAAATGCAATCTGAAGGGTACAATAGATACTGGGAAAAGCGAATGAACTTACTCAAAAGGAAAGAGTTACTGAATTGAGGAGAAAGACAGGAAAGGAAGTGAGGGAAAGAGATTTATCTATGTTCATAAGCAAGATGGTTTGGAGGACTGTATTGTGCATTTCTGCTGGTCTGTGGAAGTGAGCTGTTAATGCTTTAATTTGTTTCTTCTCCTTTTTTCAATTGCTTGTACTTTTTCTTTTAATTTCTTAGAGATTTCTTTCTTTTGTTCCTTCTTCCAATTTTACATGCATATATCTGGTAATATGGATAATTGTTTGGAAGACAACACTATGTGTTACAAAAACTACTGTAAAATTCATGTTACTTTGTTAAGTGAAATTCTGTATGACTTGTAATTATTTTCTGTTTTAATCCTAATTTGTATTCTCTTTTTAAAAAATAAAAAAATTAAAAGTTGGTTGAAAAATTGACAAACCCCCATCCACTTCAAGATCTTGGAAAGTAAAGAAAAATTGATATTGTTTAATACACAAAATATCAATACAGTAGCCATCTATACAACTGCTTTTCAATCACATGTTCTTTCAATAGCCATAAAGGTTACAATGTTTAATTTTCAATGTCACAGGTATATTGCAATGTCACTTTTAATATATCTTTAAATTCAGGCATGTCTTTCTATTCTAAGGAAGAATAGTATAAGAGAATTTCTCACTGGCAAGTTTATTCAGGAATTTCCAGGATCAGTCCTATCTAATATAATTTTGACTATTAGGAATTTTCTGAGAGGCCAGCACACAATACCCAACAATAACAAGGTTTTTTCTTTTCCTTTTTCTTTTCTTTTCTTCCTTTTTTTGTAAGCTATACATAACAGGTATTTCAAGGCACTGCATAATGAAAATGAATTTCATGTGAATGGAAATGAATTATGTCATTTCTTTACTGACATAGTTTCCTAAAATAACTGCCTTCTTACATTGAACCTGGTATAATCATGTTTCAGAGCACAGAAGAAAGTTCTCAGGCTGTTTAAGGCTTCTTCTATTCAATCTACATGGATAAAGATATCAGAGATGTAGCTTAGTATCCTGCCCATTGGACTCTATTGTGTCTCCTATCCTTTGGATACTAGAGCTACTAAATTTCAGAGGGTTATTATAGTAAAGTGCTGATAGCAAATTAATATGCTATAGTGGTAATGTCTTGATGCAATAATGTTCTTCATTATTATATTCCAATGAAAGATTATTTTGCCTAAGTATTTTTAGAAGAATCAGGCTTTTCTCAAGAGTCCATCCTTCTTGGGCTGGAGAGATAGCTCTGTGGACTAAGTGCATGCTTTGGTAAGCACAGGGACCAGAGTTTGATTCCCAGCCCAGCATGCCGCACCATTCTCCTTCTCCCCTGTGGTGCACTGAGCCAGTGACCAAGTCCAGGAGTGGTGGCCCACACCTGTAATCCCAGTGCTGGGGAGGGTGAAAACACGAGGATCACTGCAAGTCAGAGCTTCATAGTGAGACCCTACAACAAATACATAAGTGAAAATAAGATTCCATCCTTCTTGTGTGCCAAGAAGGATGACTTTTCTACAGAAAAGTCTCAGCCTTTCTTCCTAGGAGTATGATACAAACATACTACCTTTGCATGCTACCCTTTTTCCCAGAATTTGTCACTTAAAATGAACAAGAAGTATCAGGAAGGAGAAAGTGAAATGATCAAAATGAATAGAAATCAGTACAGAGAAAAAAAAAAAAAGCCCTAGTGAACAAGCTATAAATAATAGCTTGTTCCATTATGGGCGTCTCTGTAATTGAAGAGTACATGTAAAGTTACTGCGAATTTAAGAAGCATAAATCAAAATATCAGACTTTTATATAGTATTAGAAAATATTTATCATGTTCAAAAATAGAAATGTGTTCAAGATCATACATTACAATCTTTTTCATGCAGAGAAATATTTTAATTTTAGAAACCTTAAAAAAAAAACTTAGCACAAAGAACTAAAAAAAAAAAAAAAAAACACAGCATTCCTGCCGAGCCTTTATGTAGATTCACTCATTGTTAACATTTTGTCCCTCATAGCGGATCACTCTTGCTTCATTACACATATGCATATTTTTCCTGAATAATTTGAGAATAAGTTACCAGTATCATCTTGTTACTCCTTAATAATTACATGCACTTTCAAGCAGCAATCTTCTTTCACAGAATAACAACGCTGTTTTATGAAAATACACAGTGTATATTTATGAAATTTAACACCGGTTACCACATTGTCTAATTTTTAGCAGTATCCCAATTTTTGTCAACTGTCTCAATAATGTCTTTATAGTAAATTTTTTGTTTGGTATCCGGTCCAAAACAATGAATTGCATTTAGTTGTCACATCTTTATGAACATAATACTTTGTCATTTTTAAAAATTACAGACAATTTTTCTTTTAGAATAGTTTCAAATTTGTTGTGTCTAATTTCATGATTAAAGTCAAGTTATATATTTTTATCAAGAACACTGCAAATATAATACTTTGTTCTTCTTAATGAATTACATAAGGGGCAAAAGAAATGAGTTAGGAACTCACTTTTGTAACCATGATAGTAAAACTTGATCCAGGCAAGAATTAACAATGTATATTTAGGTTAGTGTTTGGATTTTTTTTTTATAAGGGACAAAATATTTACACAATCACAAAGCATTTCCTTATACATACTAAGAATTCTGGTGGTCACAACATTTGAAGAGCGATCATATCACTCATTCTTAACGTTAATAATTAAATATGTAAGGGATTCCTTGGATCTGATTTCTGCTTTATTTTCTAGCACCTACAAGGAAAACTACATGCAAAATGAAAACTAACAAGAATGGGTAGTGAGAGAAAATACAGTAGCAAAGAAATAGCACCTTTCTTTCCCATAATCCTAACTAAATGGATCTGATAAGGTGAGATATTTCTACGTTGAGTTTCTGCAGTAAGCAAAACTAAGTACTCAGGAGTCTCCTTGGTAGTTTCAAAAGCAGAAAGAATAGACTGCAGCTTCTATGTTCTTCATATGTTACAATTCTTATATATGCATTGTAGGCAGGGGTGGTTAAGATGCGATGACCACAAACTATTTGACTTCTAAGCATGATTGCTTTGGGAGCTTTAAGAGAAAAACTGATGGTCAGCCAGAAGACTTGAGTAATGGGTATGGCTATAAAACTAATGTGAACAAATGAACAAACTGAGCTTTTTTTGGTTTAACTACTCCTAAATTGTGCTTTTTTTAAAAAAAAAACTTAATATAAGACAATAACATATATACTCTGGGACCATAAAATGCAGCCTAGAATCTTGCCTAGAGTTTAAACAAACTCACTTTCTTGATGATTGACTTGAATTATCATAAGTTTTGAAGAGAAGTGATAATGATGAACAGGCTTGACCTGCCATAAATCCTCACAGAAAAACAGGGAATGATAGCAATGCTCAGATGTCTGTTTCAGTATTCTCTATACTGAATTCTTATTTTCTAAAAGAACAAAACCCCTGGGGATCTGAGGATGATTTAGAAAGTGCAAGCATAATTTAGCAATTAAATGTCCTATGACTGTTATCTGGAATTAAATTCCTCTGCATCTCAGCTAACCACAGAGCTGTTCAGCATGGGAACTTCTTGAGTTTCTGAACTGTACTCTAGGTATAACGGGGTGGTGGCAAGGAAAGCTAGATCTTAAGAATATTTGAGATTTTAATGAGTCAATTCTGAAAAATTGTCATTTAAATGTAAGAAAATATTTCTGTCTTCAATGAGTTAGATTTTTAACTTTATTCTTGAAGCCATTGACCTTGTATTTAAAGATAACCATCCAAATGGATTTTTAGGTGTAGACATATAGAAAAGATTTCTGAAAGATAAGAGATTAAAGAAGGGCCTATCCAAAGAACTATACTTTTCTAGTCATAGTGTGAAATCTTACCTTTTTTAGTTACTAGCGTCACTGCTTAAATTGAATTTCTAAATAATCTGTAATATTTATATTTAGAGCAGTTTTTGATTGACAAAAATGTTGGGCAGTAAGTACATAATTCCCAGAGGTGCTATCCTCACTTCCCATGGTTTCCCACATTGTTAATATCTGTACCAAAAAGGTATGCTTGTTATGACTGATAAACAACATTGTTACAACAAAGTTCACAGATTACCTTAGGTCTCATTCTTTGTGTTGTATATTTGTGAACTTTGAAAAACAAACATAAGATATAGATCCATGATCAGAGTATCATACAGAACAGTCATGATGTCCTGAAAATCCTCCATGTATCATCTATTCATTCTTTAAATCAATGCCCCCCAAACTCTGGCAACCACTGACCTTTTTATTCTGACCATAATTTTATCTTTTCCCAAATTCCATATACTTGGTATTGTAAAACACATAATCCTTTCAGATTTGCTTCTTTTACTTTGAATTATTCATTAAGTTTCCTCTACATCCTTCTGTAGTCTAATAAATCATGCTGATTTATTGTAGAATTAAATTAATTTGTCTGGCTGAAACATTTTTTTTATTTATTTGCCTAATGAAGGCCAATTCTATTGCTTCTAATTTTGTATAAAGCAGCTATAAACATCTATGTGCAGGTTTTTATGTAGAGAAGTGTTTTCATTTGGTTAAATAATGAAGACTATGGTTACTGTAGTATATAGGAAGAGCATGCTATTTTGTAAGGAGCTGTTACTATCATCCAAAGTGGCTGTGCATTTTACATTCATGCAAGAATGTTATTAGGAATTGATTTAGATTATCTTTTGTGTGTATCTTATTGCATATTCTTAGGAGATGGTCAATTGTGCATGTGTACACACAAATGTGTGCATGTGTGTATGTGTTTAAATGATTGTTTCAAAAGGATTAGGAACAGAGATTAGGAAAATAATGATCTCCAAAAGCATATGCGCTTAAACCTGTAAGTAATCTGTAGTAGTAAATATTATGGAAGAGATAAATTGGCAGAATTAAGTTGATAATCAGATAACAAAATAAAGAGACTATCCCAGATTTTCCAGGTAAGCAAAATGTCCCTACAATTGTCCTTTACATGTGGAAGGAAGGCAGAAGAGTCAAAATTTCAGCAATGAACTGTAAGAAGATTGCTTGTTTTGAATATGAAAAGGAGCCAAAAGCAAAGGAGCAAAAGTAGTTTTCAGGAAGTGGAAAAAGCAGAGAAGAACCTGTTATCATCTTGATTTTGGCACAGGGAGATTCATTTTGGAAATCTGACCTTCAGACCACAAGGTTAAGTGTTTATGTTGTTCTAAGGCCATGTTATGCTAGTTTGTTATTGGAAAATGCTCCAGTAGATATGTAGCCTAAACCCATTACCTCAAACCAGAAGACACATTTTGAAAAGGGACTATGTCAGCCTGCTTATGTAATTCCAAGACTGACTGACCCAGAATTGAAGTCAGGTGTGCACATAAAAACTTTTATGTAAATGTTCATAGAAACTCTGTATTAGTCAGATTTCCTATTGCTGGAAACTACATCTCATATCTGCAATTTAAAGGAGGAAAGGATTAACTTGGCTCATCTTTTCAGTGAATTCAGCTCATGTTCATTTGTGTCCAATGCAGAAAAATCATGGAAGAAAGGCAGACTAGAGCACAACTTCTCAATTCAGGGAATCCAGGAAACAGAAAAGAAAAACAATGCCCAAGTAGGAAAGGAATGGATATACAGGCAGGAACACAAAATATAATAAATAAATTTTTAAAAAATTCAGGCTTTATTACAGTAAAGGATGCATTACCTTTAATCCTCTTTAAGATATTCCCTCTAGCATTGAGCACACTTATCCCATTGTTCTTGTCTCTTTCTGAAGCAGTGTTCACGTCCTCATTTGTTAGTGTCTGTTCATGACTGTCTCTTTCTCAATTGATTCAAAGTGTTTATGATCATTTCCTTAAGTAAAAACACTGTAATATATCCTTATCTGCCTCATTCAGAGATCTGGCATCATATGACTTCTGACTCTTCCCCAAAGCCAAATGACCATGAAAAGTAAACATTTTAAATTAATTCAGGATATAGAGGTAGCCCCATTGGTGTAACTTAAGACACTTGTGTAAAAGAACTTTCAGAACTCATTCAGAAAGTGGGAAAAAAGGGACACATGTGTTGAAGCAAGAGGGGGAGAATTTTGAGAAGGATTAATGGTAATGAGTCTTTACTGTAATATTTTTTTAAAAATTTAAACATTCATTGCTCTATGTTATTATATCATTAATATCCAAGGTTATGCTTCTATGGCCCACCTGGATACCCAGAAATGTACTCCACCAATCTCCTGCGCAGCTCACAAACCAATTAAGTTGACACAATTAGGCTTAACTGTCACATCCCAAACTTTGTTAATTTGACAAATACATCCCCCAAACACATCTTAAACCATATGTCACTCCCAAATAAACAATTGCCTAACACAATCCAACTATTTGGCATTCAACAAAAACCCAAAGTTATCCCTTCCTCAAAGTACCAACAGTTCCAGTATTTTCAAAAGTACAAGTCCAAGACTCTTTTAAGACCCAAGGAAAACTCTTATCTCCATACTTTTATTTAAAAAAATTGCACAATACAAGATACAAGTACACATGGCAAGTGTTCCAAATCCAAAGGGAGGGTATAGAGGAATAGAAAACACCTGAACTAAAACAAGACTGAGAAACGCTGGGCAAACATATCCAGCTTCTGGGGAGCATGGTGTTAAGGTGTGAATTCTTGAGGGGGCTGTTTATCCCACCCCTTTGGTCTTAGTGGTTGCAGCTCACATGGACTCTCCCAGAGGCTTGTTCCACTCATGGCCCGCAGCTTTTCAGGAGGCTGTTCCATGTTCCTGGCATCTTTGACTTCTTGGAGTCTGTGCTGCACCTTGGGCTTCATTCCCGTAGCTTCATGGGCTGCCCTCTTGTTTTTTGCTTGGCTTTGGAAATCTAGGTGGAAGCTTCCATGATACCATAACTCCAGCTTTCCACACATTGATAAAGTCAATATCATATGAACAAAAATAGCATCTGTTTTCAGATAGTGCACTAGCCAGGTGCCCTTGGACAGTAGTTGCAGTAGCCACTGAATGCTTGGATGGCCGAGTATAGTCAAATGAAAGCAGGGAGCCAATTCCCTAGGAGGCCTTTATTTACCAGGGAGCACAAAAGCTCAAAAGAAGTCGTCACTTTTTGTGCCCCTAATCCTTCTATGGGTGGAGTCTTGCTGATTCCTATAATACCCTTAGGAAATCATTCTTCTTGTCCCTGTAAAAAGTACTTGGTTTCTTTTTGGAGTTTTTCCTTGGTTTCTTGGAAAATTTTCACTAATTTTTATCACACAACCCCAACTCTCTTGTCCAACTTTAAATACAGCTTTTTGCTTCAGATTCTCACTATAAATCTGTCTAAAAGCAGATAGCAGTATCCATCCAAGCCTCAATGTTAAGCTGCCTTGAAATGTCCTTCACTAGCCTAATTAGTCCAATACCTTTAATCTCAGTCTCCTGCACAGTCTAAAGATATAGGATTCTGCATTTTATTAGCACTCTGTCTTCTGAACTCTGACTGGTACGCTACCAAGGGAGACCAGCGGTGTTCTCAACTGCCAGCGGAGTCCTTGCTCCTAACTGAAACCTCCTAAGCTGGGTCTTTCCTTCTGTATTTCATTACCTTCTGTCCTCTGGGCCCTGAGTAACATACTACATCAAGCTCTGCTCACAGCATTCTAGGGCTGCTCTAGCCTGCCTCTCCAAGCTTTTCATAGTCCTCCCACAAACTAGTTCCAAAGATTCCCAACTATGTAGGCACTAATAGTCACACCAGTAATTCAACTTTCTCATTATTGAGCATGATACCTGATAACCATAATTTAAAAGAGAAGAAATTTAGTTCAGCTTATCTTTTAAGAGAAAGAATTGAGTCCATGGCCCAGCAGTTCCAGGCAGACACATATCACCTGAAGAGCATGGTAGAGAAAACTGCTTACTTCTTGGTGACCAGGAAACTGGACAGAACAGTAGCAGAGAAGAATTGATAATAAGCCAGATATAGCACCCAAGGTCATATCTCAATGACCTACACAGATGTGCCCAGATGTGACTAGCAATCTGTGGGTGGCTCCACCAGCCTCTTGGGTAAGTTGCAAGCCAGTCAAGTTGGCACAACCAAGCTTAGTATCACAAGCACTATTCACAATATCTCCAAAGTAGAAAGGATCAATTATCTTGTGGGTAGATAGCAAAATGTGTGGCATATTCATACAACAGACAATGATCTTCTTCTAAACAGGTCAGAAACAAATAATCATAACAAACACAATCTAATATGACATATCCAGAATAAGAAAATCCCTAAAGATATAAAGTAGATTAATGGTTGCCAGGAGCTGAGGGAAAAGGTTTGAAAAAGAGTAAATGATGATTGTTTATGGGGTCTCTTTCTGTTGTGGTCAAAATATTATTAAGTATACTAAAACCCACTAGGAGATATATATATATATATATATTATACAAAATAGTGATAGAAAAAACAGCATTAGAAACAATACAAAATTTTGCTAAACAAAGTAATAGGAATTCAATAATGGTTGCTGTATTACATGATGTTATCATCAAATTAGTTGTTCAGGTTACCAGATATAAACATGCGAGATTCCTTTAAAGAAAAAGCAATTCTAGTGGTGTTTGTAAATAGGATATCAAGTCCGCATCTTGTACAGCAATTAACCACTAAGAAGAATGTATACAGTGTGTTAGTTGTTGAAACTGTCCTAGCGATTTGATTTGAAACTGTCTCATTGCTATTTGTTTATCAATAAAATTATGAAAAAAAGAAAAGAAAAAGCAAAACAAAACAAAATAATAACAAAAAGTGTGTAAGAAATTCAAAAGAAGAAAAAAAGAATGAAATTTTTATTTTTAAAGAGAATACAAATTAGAACTAAAAGAGAAAAAAATTGCAAGTCATACGCAATTTCAGTTAACAAAATATGAATTGTACATTTTTTATTTTAAAACATAAAGTTGTATTCCAATCAGTTATGCATATTAACAGATATATGCATGCAAAATTGGAAGAACAAAGAAAGGAAAGAAAGAAATGTATAAGAAATTAAGAAGACTGCCTGCTTAGGCAGAGCACAGCAGCCAGGGTTTGATGCTGGTCCCACCCCTGGGAGGTGCTGAGATGGTGATTAAAACTGGGCATGGTAGCACGTGCCTGTAATCCCAGTGCTTGGGAGGCTGAAGATAGTGAATCAGTACTTCTCTGATCTACATAGTGAGACCCTATTAACCCTGTAGACCCTGCACTAACTACACGAAAAAAGACATTAAGAAGAGAAAAAATAAAAGCAACTGGAAAAAGGAGATGAAACAGATTAAAGCATTAACTACTTTCTTCCATAGACTAGCAGAAATGCACAGTACAGTTGTCCAAACCCACATGCTTATATACATAGATAAATCTTTCCATACTCCCTCTCCTATCCTTCTCCTCAACTCAGTAATTCTTTGTTCATGAATAAGCTAATTTCCTTTTCCCAGTAACTACTGTATCCTTCAGATTCCATTTTTCTCTTTCAAGTTCTCACACTAAGGAGACAACACATTTGCACATGCGGATCTGATTTATTGCAATTAAGAATATGTTCTCTAGTTGCATCCATTTACCAGCAAAAGACTCAAATTGTTCCTGTTCTATAGCTGAAAGATATATCAATGTGTAAAAATACCACATCTTCTTTATGTATTCTTCAGTTGATGGGCATTTGGGTTATTTCTAGGATTTAACTATGACAAATTGTGCTGCTATAAATAGGGGTGCACATATATCACCGTGGTATGAGGTTTTCAGTTCTTCTAGAAAATAGCCAGGAGGCAAACAGCTGGCTTGAGCGGGATCCCCAATCCTAGCTTTGGAAGAAATCTCCATACTAATTTCCATAGTGGTTGTACCAGTCTACACCATCAGTGCACAAGGGTTCTTTTTTCTGCACAGCCTCTCCAGCATTTGTTATAGGCTGTCTTCTTAATGTTAGCCACTCTTCCTCAGTATTGTTTTAATTTGCATTTCTCGAATGACCAATGATGCTGAATATTTTTTCACATATTTACTTGCCATTTGTATTTCTTCCTCTCAGACTTTTATAATCATCTCAGATTCCCATTTTTTGATTAGGTCTTTGAATTTGGAATGCCTGATTCGTTTTAAATTCTTTATATGTTCTAGATAGAAGGCCTTTGTTAGAGGAATGTCCACTGTAATTTTTTCTCATCTTGTGATTTTTTGTTTTGTTTTGCTTTTGTTTTTGTTTTTACTCTGCTATAAATTTGCCTTGAAGTGCAGAAACTTTGCAAAAAAGATTAGATCACAGTTGTTGATTCTTTGAAGTATATCCCATGCAGCTTGGCTTTTGTTCATGAACTCTCTATCTACCTACCCCTGTGTCTTTAAGATTTCTACCTACATTTTCTTCCAGAAGATTTTGTGTTTCTCTTTTAATATTTAAATCTTTGATCCATTTTATCTGTAGCTTTCTACATGGTGATAGGCATGGTTCTAGTTTTAGCCCTCAGCATGTGGGAAAAATATTTTTCCAGCATCATTTATTTAAGAGGCCATTTTTGTTCCAGTGTTTGCAGCTGTGTCTGAATCTTCTAATTTTTTCCATTGATCACATGTTTGTCTCTATTCCAGTACCATGCTGATTTTATCACAGTAGCTTTATAGTATAATTTCAGGTCAGGGATTGTGATACCTCCTGCCTTTCCTTTGTTTCCCAGGATTGCTTTTGATATTCTGGGTCTTCTTTGATTCCAAATAAATTTGAGGAAAGTTTTTCTTTAGCTCTGTAAGGTATACTAATGGTGTGTTAATCATGATTGTGTTGAATCTATATAACAATTTTAGGAGTATGGCCATTTTCACTATGTTGGCTCTTCCTATCCAGGAGTATGCAATCTTTTTCCATTTTCTCAAATCCTCTTCAGTGTCTGTTCTCAGAGTACCATAGTCTTCACTGTATACATTTTTTACATCCTTTGTGAGATTGATTCCTAAGTATTTAAATTTTGCATGTTATTGTGAAAGGCATGGTTTCCTTTTTTTCTCAGTATATTCATTGCGTACAAAAATTCTAATGATTTTTGGGTGTTGACTTTGTATCCTGCTATCTTGCTGAATTTGGTGATTCAATCTGTAAGGCTCTTGGTGGAGTGTTTGAAGTCCTCTAAAGAAGAAAAAAAAATTAAGCATTAACTGCCCCTTTCAAAAGACCATTGGAGGCCCAGCCAGGTAGCTCAGCAGACGAAAGCACCTGCTTTGGTAGAGCACAGTTGCCAGGGTTGAATCACCAGCATGCTGTGCCGGCCCTGCCCCCAGGGTGCACTGAGATGGCGAATAAGACTGGGTGTAGTTGTGCACACTTGTGATTCCAGAGCTTTGGAGGCTAAAAACAGGACAATCATTATGAGTCCAATCTATGTAGTGAGGCCCTGTATACACCATAGACCCTGTCCTAAAGGCATAAAAAAAAAAAAAGACCAGCAGTAATTGACAGTACAAGTATTCAAACTATTTTGCATATATACCTAAATATATATTTTCTCTTCTTTTATTTGTCCATTTCTTCACCTTAATTTTTTCTTCTCATTCAACAAATTCTTTCCCTTTCATAGTATCTACTGTACCTATAGATTTATTTATTTATTTATTTATTTATTTATTTATTTAGTGGTGCCAGAGATTGAACCCAGTACCCTGTGCTTATTCTACTAAGCTATCTCTTTAGCCCTGTACCTTTTATATTATATAAAATCAATTGTAATAGTAGATGAGTTATATCCAACTATATTTCAATAAAGCAGATACTAATGAAACAACACGGCATTTTGGAAAATACATTGATTATCAGTTACTTAACTCTAATGTTATTTGGAGATAGTACTTTTTCCTCTGGAAAACACAGAACATGGAATTTTTCACTTTAAACCACTTAGGACAAAAGGGATTTTAAAATTCATTTTATTTGTATAATTTAGATATGTGTGATGATCAAATTCATCACAGGGAATTTGTACCAGCAGATAACATATCTTTGTTCCTCTGATTTTCTCATTCCCCTTCCCTCTCTTCCACCCTTTGCCCATGTCCTTATTTATTTATTTTTCTTTCTTTATATTAATTTTATTGAGAAAGAAATAGCATTGAGACAGTTTTGGAACAGATTAGTAGGATAGTTAAAATAATGCATTGCATATTGTTGTCTTTATAGTAGTTATTCATAGTACAATATGTAGATATCGTATCTTGTCTAAACATTATTAGTGCATGTCTTTCTTCTCATTGAAGAGAAAGTAGCTGTATAACTATCCTAGCTATTATATACATATATATGTATATGTATATATTATTTTCACTACAAAATGGTCCTTCATTTATATCTTCCTTTTTTGTTTACTTTTATCACAGATGGGTAGCTCATGGCTAATCAAACACTGCAGGTGCATGAATTTAGCAAAGTAATCCATTATAGTCCAATAGTCCATAATAGTAGTGGCTTATCTGCAGGACTAGCAATGTCAGAAGTTGTTGACTTGAGCCTTTTATAGCTCTGCATATTAATATGAATGTACTTTTTATACCTCATTTCTATACTTTTCTGCTGGGTGGTTAAGACCAAGATAAAGCAAGACCTATATAACAAACAATGTAACTTGTATATCTGACAAGGTCAGTCAAATCCCCTCAGGATTTACCCTGAAACCCTGTACAACAGTTTGTAGATCTTTTGTCAGTGTCAGCCATGTGGAAGAGTCACAGCCATTGCTTGACTGATTTGCTCTCTGTGTCCACACCCTTATTTACAGAGCTTTTTTTTTTCATTTTATCATTTTTATGTATTTTTTTCTTCTTCCTTCCATTTCCTTCCTTCAGTTCCTCTTAGCTTATGAACAATTACTTCCTATTTGATAGTATCTATTAAGCATTTTGGTTCTTATTTGCACTTTCAGTTTTCTCACAGCAGAGAGACAATGCAACATTTGCATGTATGAGGACACAGATTTTAAATTGTGATAAAAGATTTTCTTTTCTCTGGACTTCTCATTGTGAGTTTAGAATTTAGATTATCAGTTGAGACATGGTAATTTTTCTCACAGAAAAGCAAAAAAATTAAAAGCAAAATTTACTAATTCTACTCATTGGTCATAGCTACTTCACCAAAGTAAAGAAAATTTCCCAAGAGACCTCAGGTCCTAATTTCTGGCACTTGTAAATATTACATTATTGGAAAAGGATCTTTGCCAATGTGATTAAGGTGAAAGCTTGGAAACTGGAAGATTACCAGTGAGCACTAATGACTTAGTATGATGCATCCTTATGAAAGGGGGGCAGTCGGGGCTTCACACGGACAGCAGAGGAAGCAGTGTGACAGTGGAGATGGAGATTGGAGTGATGGAGCCCCATGTCAGGCAATGCAGGTAGCCCCAGAGTTAAAAGAGGAAAATATAATTCTACCTTAGAGCCTCAAGATGGACATTTTTTTAGATTATCAGCTGAGTTTAATTTTTTATTTTTCTGACTTTTTTAATTCTAAAGAGGGGATTAAAAACAATAAAAATGAAACAGAATTTACAAACAAATTGATAGGAAATTAGTTAAGGTTATATTACAGATTGCGATCTTCAAAGTAATTTGCTCAGAGTGTCAGATACAGGCATGGAATGATCAAACAGTATAAGCACTAACTGTTCCTTACAATGAACTAATAGAACTTAGTGGTAAAATTATCTTGGCTATCTTGTGTACATATGCATATCTTTTATCCCCTTTCTTTCTCTTTTCTCCCATCCCAGCTGTTCTTTCCTTCACATCTATTGTATCTATTGAATCTTATTTATGCTTCCAATTTCTTATACTAGGGAGACAACACAATGTTTGCACATGCAAGTGTGATTTATTTCACTTATGAGTATGGTGTCTAGTTGCAATTTCTGCCCAATAATACTGATTTTGGATTTTTGGTCTCAAGAACTGTGGAAAAATAACTTTGTGTTCTTTTATTTTGTTTAATTTTTTTATTTTTGGTGGTACTGGAGATTGAACTCAGTACCTTGTGCTTGCCAGGCAAGCGCTTACTCTTAGTGTTCTTTTAATCCACTAAGCTTCTAGTAATCTGTTATTGTATCCTAGGAGATTATAAAATTAGGTGTGGTAAGTGTATATTTCATTAGTCTCTTTGGGCAAAGTCACCTGGTCACTTTTATGTAGTTCTATAACCATGAATATATTAAAGACAACGGAAGGAGCTAAACAAAGAAAACTTTAGCACACAACAATCAAAACCTGGGAACTGAGGTCTCACAGTACTGAGATAATAAAATAATCATTATCACTGGAATCACACAGTGTTGTGATCAAACCTTTAGAGAATGCTCATCAAAATTATAGCACTATCTTTACTATAAATACAGTGATCAAAAGGAGGACAGAGGCCTGAGAGAACCAGGCCTAAATTTCCCAAGAGAACAAAAATAGAATGCTCCTGGATCTGGGTACAAAGTAAATCAGCTAGCTAAAATGGCAAATGACATCCTGTTCAGATCTGTTAAATGTGTAGACATTTTTCAGATATTTATTTAAGTACTTGAGGAAGGGAACATAGTCAGAATCTAAGTTTCTCTATCTCAAGAAGAATTAGATTTCAAGTTATTGGGATTTGACTATTTAAAGAAAGTGTCTTAAAACTGTATTTACAGGACTGAGGAGGTGGCTCAGTAGGATAAGTGCTTGCCTGGTAAGCACAATGGCCTGAGTTCAATCCTCAGTTCTGTCAAAAAATAAAAATAAAAATAAAAATAAAAATAAAATTGAATTTACATCTTTAAAATTATAAAACTTAAGGAACTTGAAAAAAATATTTAACATGATCACCTTATTATACTGAGGGAGAAACTTTAGCTTACTAGAACTATCAGAGCCTAAATTTTGCCATATTTAAAACAGAAAAACTGAATTTTGATGTTACATACTCCCTAAATCCCATGGATTAAAGTCTTGGTCCACAAGGTGTCACTACTGGGAGGCAGCAGAACATTTAAGAAAAAATGCCTGTGGGCTGTGTTTACATCACTGCATAGTGCCCTGGAAGGGCACTATGGCTCCCAACCCCTTCCTCTTGCTCTTGAGTTCCTTGCCAGCATTGGGCATTTGGCTTTGCCACACAATTCTGCCATGATGTACTGCCTCACCACAGGCTCTAAGCCAATGAAGCCGATTAATCACGGGATAGCACCTTCAGAACTATTAGCCAAAATAAACCTTTTCCTTGAATAAGCTGATTAGCTGAAGTAGTTTTTCATTATAGTAGAAAGCTGGCTAGCACTCTGAGCAACATCATCTTAGGCAATCCTTTAGCTTAAGACCTGGGATTCTACAAATTAAGTTGCTAACTAGAGTTAACATTCAATATTGAAAAGAAATCTAAGATAGATCCAGGTATTTTTAAATTATGCATATGAGGTGAACTTGCCAAAATGCTGCTAGAATTATAAGTGATTATTATAGAAATAGCTATCATCATCTAGGACCATTTATTTTATTTTTTCCATAATTTTATTGAGGAAACAAATAGCAATGAGACAGTTTCAGATAAAATTGGTAGGACAATTTCAATAATTAACACATTGCATACGGTCTTCCTAGTGGTTATTTGTTCTACAAGATGCAGACATGATATCCTATTTATAAACACTATTAGAACAAATCCTTCTATTCATTGAATTAAGAGAATGTACCTATATATCTAACCTAACCATTTTGAATAGACAAACACAAAGTGGACATTCATCTGTATCCCCCTTTTTTGTTGAGTTCCATCCTTTAAATATTATAGGTGTGTGGACTCAGCAAAATATTCCAAAATAGTCCAGTAGTCCATAACATCACTGGGTCTTCTGCTTGACAGTCAAAGCCACAAGGTGTTGACCTGAGTCCCCTACAGCTCAACATAACAGCATGACTTTGATTCTTATACTTCGTTTTTATACTTTTCTGCTGGATGGTTAAGACTAAGATAGAGCAAGACCTACAAAACACGAATTGTAGCTTTTGTATCAGATAAGGTCAGTCAAATCCCCTCAGGATTTATCCTGAGAGCCTGTACCTCAGTTTGTAGATCGTTTGTCAGTGTCAGCCATGTGGATGAGTCACGGCCATTGCTTGGCCAATTTGCTTTCTGTGAAAGCCTGAGAAAATGTTTGCTCTCCATGTGACTCTCCTTAGGCACACTCTACATCATCAATCACTTTCCTTTTTGGCCACATAATCTCCTTGGTCAGAAAATTTGGTACACAACTGAGTTACATGAGGTTACAGTACAAGTTCTCATATGTCCTGAGTCTTAATTGACCTTGGAAGACTACAGTCAAAATGTTGGCTTTCCTTGTGGCCTTCATTTTTCTCTAATTTTTGATCTGCAAACTTAGGTTGTTAACCCTCCAGAAGAGAAACTTATTGTTATTACCATACAAACTAGGCTATTGAGCTTAACCTGACTATCTGTTTGAATATCAACATCTTAGGCATAACAGGGAACAGGTATTTTTTCATCAAGTACTGATATGTTAAACTTTAAGTCCCTACAGAATATGACAAAAAATTTGAAAAATTAAAATATATTTAAAAATAGGAATAAAGAATTATATATTTTTACATACAAGTCCAGAAATCTAACCATATACCATATTGTAGCAGGACAGTCCCACAACACTCCTTTTCCTGTCTCCTGCCTTCATTCACCACCCCCTTCCTTTTTAAACAGTCATCTACCTGAGAGACAGCACGGCAGCAACTCCCATGTCATGACAAGCAGCCCACATTCAGAAGACCAGAATGACAGGCACTCCAAGCATGAATCTACTATTACAAATTGCCATCTTCAGTTCAGTTGCGTAATTCACAGGTGTCAGTATATATAGTTGGTCAGGGTGAGAATCATTCCAATTTGAATGCTATATTCAGGATCATTGCCTTAACCATCTTGTTCAGATAAGTGTATGGCTTGCCTCTGTCATGTTTCCTAGCTCTTCTCCTTGCTCTCTCTTCATTGTCTAGTCCTCAAGTTCTTGCTTTCCTTTTAATTGTATTATACCTTTCTATTTGTATTTCCTCTTTTGAGTTCTTATACTAGGGAGACTATACAATATTTACACATGTGTGTCTGGACTGAATCTTTAAATTTTGAGGCCCTAATGTTTTGTAGTTCTTTATACATCTTCAAGTGGTATACACTTAAATATAAAGGTTTTGAGTTTCTCATTATTTATAGCTGAGTAATACTCCATTGTATAAAAATACCACATTTTTTCCATCCATTCCTCAGGGACAGGCATCTTTGTTGTTTCCAAGATTTGGTTATCACAAATTGTGCTGCTACAAAAATAGGCACAAATATATCATTATGATATGATATTTTCAGATCCTCCAGGAAAATTCCCAGTAGGGGCATAGCTGGTTTGAATGGGATTTCCAGTCCTAGCTTTCTAAGGAGTCTCCACACTGATTTCCATAATAGTTGCACCATTCTACATTCCTACCAGCAGTGGAGAAGGGTTCGTTTTTCCCCACAGCCTTTCCAACATTTGTTGTTGGGTGATTTCCTAATGATAGCCATTCTTTCTGGCGTAAAATGATATCTCAATGTTGTTTTAATTTGCATTTCATGGATGGCTAGTGATGTGGAGCATTTTTTCATATATTTATTAGCTTTTTAAATTTTATTCTCTGAGAAGCGTGTGCTCATCTCGGATGCCCATTTCTGGAATGGATCTTTAAATTTTGGGACTCGAGCCCAGGTCCGGTGAGTGTGTGGAGAGCTTCCAGCTACCCTGCGCTGGCGGGACAAGTCCCAGCCAAGGCGAGCGTCGTCCGGACCCTCTCCCGCCCCCTCGGTCCGCACCCCACCCCTCCCGCCGAGTAGGAATTTCTGCCGACTTCCGGGAACCCCCAGACCCAGTCCTAGCCCAGGTCCGGTGAGTGTGTGGAGAGCTTCCTGCTACCCTGCGCCGGCGGGA
>NW_004524635.1:8544552-8547668 GCF_000260255.1 Octodon degus
TGAGATTTGATTTTTGTTCATGAACTCTTTGCCTACCCCTATGCCTTCAAGAGTTCCTCCTACTTTCTCTTCCAGGAGACTTAGTGTTTCTGTTTTAATGTTTAGATCCTTAACCCATTTTGACTTTAGCTTAGTGCATGGTGATAGACTTGGGTCAAGTTTTAGTTTTTGGCATGTAGAGAGCCAGTTTTTCTAGCACCATTTGTTAAAGAGGCTATCTTTCTTCCAGTGAGTATGTGTAGGAGACACTTCCAATCCTTGTCTCAGTCCAAGAAGCTAATATTTCTAATCCCAAAGTTATATTGTTGGAATCCCATCAAGTTTATTCCAATCTACCACTTTAAATGCAACCCACGGCAAAAATAAAGACACTAAATTATATTTTCATTCATTGGAGAGTCAAGGGGCTCTAAGCCCAGCCATGAAGATGGCTTTCCGGAACCAAGATGGTGACCCAGGCCCTCACCCAGTTTTTATTCAGTGGTGGAGTGGCTTGAGGAGGATTGACTGAGAATTGTGGGAAGTAGGTGATCATTGTGAGCTGAGCTAGGTGGGTGGCCTACATTTACCTCTGCGATATGCAGAGAGGGCATTCTGCATTATATAGTAGCTAATGTTTTGTTCTAGTGCTTCAGCTTTGATGTAGTCTTTCAAGTCCCAGGAAGTTATAGCCTCTGTCTCGAGGCTCGATCCCAGGTGGCGTGGACCCAATTGGAGCATTGGCTCTTCGGTCCTGTCTCTACCCATCTCACATTAAAGAGCAGCAGGTATAGGTTACCAGGGAAACACGCACGCCACCTTCAAAGACTATCACCAACACCTCAGCTAGACCAATACACATTGGTTAAGGCCAATTGAAGGATAAACAGAAGTCCTAGCCAGCTCTGTACATAACAATGCAAGGAAATAAGGTCAGGTTCAGTCTAAATGGAGACAGTCACTCTTCTTTCAAGGAGAGCTGCTCAGGTGGTCCTCCACAAGGATGTTTGACCATCAAAAATAAGGTGACTGAGTTTATTCATAGAGGCTTCAACATCTTCTAATCTATTCCATTGATCTGGGCTAGGGAGATGACTCAGTGGAATAAGTGTTTCCCTGGCAAGCTCAAGGGCCTGATTCAATCCCTTGTTCTGAACAAAGAAAAGAAAGAAAAAGAAGAAAAAAGAGAAACCATTGATCCTCAGGTCTGTTTCATTGCCAGTACCATGCTGATTTTATCACAGTAGTCTTGTAGTATAATTTTCAAGTCAGGAATTGTAATGCCTCCTGCCTTATCTTTGTTGCCTACGATTGCCTTTGCTATTCTAGGTCTTTTCTAGTTCCAAAGAAATTTTAGGAATGATTTCACCAAGTCTTTGAGGCATGTTGGTGGTAGTTTGATAGAGACTGCATTAAATCTGTATGGCTATTTGGGAGTATGGCCATCTTCACAATGTTGGTTCTTCCTATCCTGGAGCATGGAATATCTTTCCATTTTCTGAAATTGTCCACAATCTCTTTCTTAAGAGTACTGTAATTTTCCATAAAAAGTTCTGTGACTTCTTTAGTTAGATTAATTCCAAGGTATTTCACTTTCCTCAGTGCTATTGTAAAAGGTATTATTTATATAATTTCCCTCTCAGTGTGTTTGTTATCTGTGTAGAGGAATGCTATTGACTTTTGGGTATTGACTTTGTATCCTGCTATGCTACTGAATTTGTGTATTAATTCTAGCAGCTTCTCGGTGGAGTTTTTTGGGTCTTCCAAATAAAGTATCATGTCATCTGCAAATAACGATAATTTAACTTCTCCTTTACTTATTCTTATTCCTTTTATTTCTTTCTCTTGTCTAATGGCTCTAGCTGATGATTCCAGAATTATATTAAATAGAAGTGGTGATAGAGGACATCCTTGTACTGTACCAGATCTAAGAGTAAAAGATTTCAGGTTTTCCCATTTAGAATTATGTTAGCCATTGGGTTTTCATAAATTGCTTTTATCAGATTGAAGTAGAGGCCATCTATGCCAATTTTCTGTAGGACTTTGAACATGAATGAGTGTTGGACTTTGTCAAAAGCCTTTTCTGCATCAATGGAGATGATCATATGGTTTTTACTATTCGATCTATTGATATAGTGTATTGCGTTTATAGATTTTCGAATATTGAACCATCCTTGCATCTCTGGCATGAATCCTACCTGGTCATGGTGTATTACCTTGTTGATGATTTGCTGTATTCTATTTTCTATGATTTTATTGAGGATTTTGGCATCTATGTTCATGAGGGAGATTGGCCTGTAGTTCTCTTTTTTAGTTGCTTCTTTCCCTGGTTTTGGTTTCAATATGATACTCACCTCCAGGGATGATTTTTGAGAGGACTGATTCATTTTCAATTTCACTTAAGAGTTTGAGGAGTATAGGGTCTACATCTTCTGTAAATTTCTTGTAGAATTCAGCTGTGAATCCATCCGGACCTGGACTTTTCTTTGTCGATTGGTTTTTTAATTACATCTCATATTTCATTGGCTGTTATTGACTATTGAGAATGGTTATATCTTGTTGATTCAGTTTTGGTGATTTGTAACTTTCTAGGAATCTGCCCATTTCATCTGTGTCTTCTATTTTCTGAGAGTAAAGATTCTCAAAGTAGCTATTGATAATCTTCTGAATTTCCACTGGGTCTGTGGTGATTACACCCTTTTCAGTCCTTATTACTTGTATTTGAATTTTTTCTTTCCTCTTTTTGATGAGGTTAGCTCGGGGCTTATTAATTTTATTTAATCTTTCAAAGAACCAGCTTTTTGATTCTTTAATTCTTGGAACTGTTTTCTTCATCTCAAGTGAATTAATTTCTGCACCAATCTTTATGATTTCTTCCTATCTTTGGGCTCTGGGTTTGGTTTGTTCCTCATTTTCTAGTTGTTGGAGGTGCAGCATTAGGTGCACATTATTTGTTCTCATTCTGTTTTACTAATGTGTGAGTTCACAGCTATGAATTTGCCTCTGAGAACTGCCATCATCGTAGCCCATAAATTCCAATAAGTTGTGCTTGAATTTTCATTGAATTGTAGATATTGTTGAATTTCTTGTTTAATTTCATCTGTGACCCATTGGTTGCTGAGTAGGGTGTCATTTAA
>NW_004524635.1:8548193-8586019 GCF_000260255.1 Octodon degus
CCTTTGACTTTCAGCCTATGAATGTCTTTATGAGTTAAATGTGTTTCTTGTATACAGCATATTGTTGGATTTTGTTTCCTAATCCACTGTGCCAGTTTATTTCTCTTAATTTGTGAATCAAGTCCTTTTGCATCGGGGGCCTGGGCCTAGCTCAGTCCTTTAAGTGGCTGCTTCCACAAAGCTGTCAGCCTCAGGTGGCTGGAGTTCGAACCTCACAACTCTCCCGCTGGCCAAATGTGCCCTGAAGACACACGAGGAACAACAACAACAAAAAATCCTTATTCCATTTGCATTGATGGTTATAACTGAGATGTATTGACTTATGATTGACATGTTATTTACCTGCCTTTGTTTACTCCTTTTTCTCCTGTGTTTAGTTGTTTCCTTATTTAGTTGGTTTCTTCTGTTCTCATTCGTGGAATTCTGATCATATTGTTCCTTTTCGAGAACATCTTTCTGGAGCCTGTGTAGGCTGTGTAGGGTTGGCTTTGTCATCATGAAATTCCTTAGTTGTTCTTTGTCATGGAAATATTTCACTACTCCATCAAACTTGAAAGAGAGATTTGCAGAGTATAGTAGTCTTGGCTGGAATTTGTTTTCATAGCGGAGTTGAAGTACTCCACTCTGTGCTCTTCTTCCCCGCATGGTTTGTGATGAAAAGTCGAGCGTAATTCTGATGGGTTTTCCTTTGAATGTGATCTGTTTCTTTTCTTTATCAGCTTTCAGTATATTATTCTTGTGCTGGAATTCTGGATCTTGACTATTATATGTCTCAGTGTGTTTTTAATTGGATTGAGGTTATGTGGTATTCTGTATGCCTCAGTTACCTGGATATCAGTTTGTTTCCTCATATTTAGGAAGTTTTCTGCTATTAATTCTGACCACATTTTTAAAATGTCATTTGTATTAACTCTTTCTTTCTCATTTATACCTATTAGTCTCACATTGTTCATCTTTGCTTCGTCTTGCAAGTGATAAATTATTTTTTCCTGCATCCTAGTTTTTTTTAAAAAGAGATCCTTTCTTACCTTTTCACTAGCTGCACCAGCATCTTCAAGATCTGAAACTCTGTCTTCACTTTCACTGAAATAATTTTGCAAGCTTGTGATTGGGATTTTAATTTCCTGTATATCTCTTTGACTCTGCTTCATGCAATCTTTTTCTTTCCTGTATTGCTCATTCAAGGAATCCATCATTTTTCTAATCTCTATTTTTTCATTAATGGGAAGCAGTTATTAATTATTTTACTGCAGAATTTTTTACAGATTGGGTTTCCTCCATATGTTTCTGTAGTTGATTCTTTACTTCAGATGCCATGAGTTCAGAGTTCTTTTTTTTTCCTTTAGATATTAATTCCACTCTTGAGTTCCTCTATACCTTTCTGCTATTGCTTATTTACTTTTGACGCTATTAATTCTTACATTTCAGATGAGCTATTGTCCTCTGCATTTGTTTTGGGTGGGCATTGGGTTTCCTCCATATGTTTCTGCATTTGTTTTTTTACTTCAGATGCTATTAATTCAGATATTTCTTTTTTATTTCTGATCTGAGTTCCTCTATATCTTTTTGCAGTTGTTTCTTTATTTCAGAAGCTCTTGGTTCATTGACTTCAGCTTTGTGATTCCCAATTCCTTCTGTGTTAGTGTCCTCTGCACTTGCTATGTGTGGGTTTCTTAGTTACTTTTCTCTCGTTGCTGGGACAAATACCCGACACTCGAAATGAAGCAAGAAAAGGTTTATTTAGCTCACAGTTACTGGAGGTTTCAGTCCATACTCATCTGGGTCCAAGGCAGAGCAGCACAGAGCAGAAAGCAACCTTTCATGGTGGCGGCAAAGAGCAAGAAGAGCAAGGGAGGGGTAGCAGCAGCTCAAGCAGCTAGCTTCTCTTCCCACCTTACATTGTAATGCAAATTACCTGCCCCAGGGTAGGGGAAGTACTTACACCTATGGGTACTTCCCAGTATTTACCCACCTATGGGTAATCCCAGCAGTACTAAAACCCATAATCCCAGCCTTGGATCACACATAATCCCAGTGGATCATGAGTTAACACAAACTCTATAAGTCCTCACCCCATGACTGCATGAGGCTTTGGGGGGACAACTAGACACAAACCATAACAGTGGGCTTGAGGTCTGAAATTGCATTTTGCTCCTTCTCGATGTCATTTTGTGTAGCACTGTCTTCTGACCTTTGTTGTAGAGCTTCGGTGCAGTTATCACCATAGCAACTACTGAAATTCAGGTGCAGATCTACAAAGCTTGAATTTATCCAGTTGTGCCTTGCTTGGGTCTGCCTGCTGTGCTCAGCTCCTTCCTGCTGCTGCCCTTGGGAGTGAAACTGTTGTGCCCCTCTGGCAAGATGTTCTGCTCCTTCACTAGCTGGGTGGTTGTGTCCCTTACTCTCTCTGCAGGGACTACAGCTGCAGAGTTTCACCCCAGGCCTGCATGCTAGGCCTGAGCTGAGTCTGAAGGGGACAAAATGGAGTAGAGGAGAGGGGAAGCTCTCCCACCCACTCATCGGATCTGGGCTAGGGCTGGATCTGGGAGTCCCGAGAACATGACAGAAGTTCTCACTCACTCAGCCTCACTCTGCAGGTGTGTATGTGGGGACTGCTGAGTTGTGGGGGAGGGGTCCCAAGGGCGCGGAAGAGTGTGTCACTCATGCTACATGCCTGGGTTTGGACCAGACAGGTCCCACGGGTGTGAGGTCATCAATGACCATTTAATTCTAACTATAATACAGCAGATTTCTTTAAAAGCTTTTTAAAAATTAATCATAAATTATGTTCATAAATACATATTAAACAAATGGGAAGTGAATGGTCACGTAATTTTTAATGTCTAAAACAGACGTATATATTCATAGTCTTTCATCCAAAACTGATTCTGAAAACATGGCTCTATCTTTTTTTTTTTTTTTTTTTTGTATTTTTGAAACAGAGTCTTACTGTGCAGTTCAGGCTGGCCTTGAGCTCACTTTGTAGTCCGGGCTGGTCTTGAACTTTGAGTGATCCTCCTGCCTCAGCCTCCTGAGTGTTGGGGCTCTACCCTTAAAGTATACATCTCATTACTTCTCACTACACTCATCCATTTCACCCTGATCAAATATACCATTATCTTTTGCCTATGCCATTCTAAAACCCTTCTATTTGTGCCCTGTGTTTTACTATCCTCCACTTATTTATTAATATAATACCCAGATAGCTTCTTTAAAAATATGCAATATTAAATTACTCATTGTTCAGATTTCCCTTCACTTCATCTCAGGCATAATAAAGCCAAAGTCCTCGCAGTAGTATATGGCTCCTCTGAGCTTTCTGCCCATCACTCATGTGTGGTCACATCTTTTTCAAGTGAACACTTTGGCTCAATCAAGCAAGAAGGCTTCTCTCTTCCAACCTCATCCAAGGCTCTCACCCATGGATATTTTTATTTCTCTTTCTTCTGTCTAGAATGCTTTTCTATCTCCATCTTTTTCTTTCTTCATTCCTAGTTGACATCTTTTCCATAGTCTTCACAAAACACATTCTGTAAAATAACAACAAGCTTTTCCCAAGAAAGCACAGAATTTCCTACTTTTTCTTACTCAGCTTTATTTTTTTTTCATGATGCTAATTACCCAACAAAATATATTAGCATGTAAATTTCTTCATTGTGCTTCTCTTTCCATTAGAAAAGAGGTAATTACTTTGTTTTGCTCCCTGCTGTATCTCTCAAGTTTAAAACAAATTCAAGGCCAGTTTGAACACTCAATAAATATTTGTTGAATGAAAGAATGAATATAAAGCAATAGGGAATTTGATACAAAAGCCTGTGTCTGTCTCAGTGGTTAATGATATCATCAGAGAACCTCCACTATGCCTTCCCCAGATGATTGCCTATGGTCAGAATGATTGTTGCTTCAAGATTGTAAAGTTTGTCCCCATTGTAAGCATTGCTGTCCTTTACAGTTGTTTGCTTTCAATTATTAAGTATTATGAGAAAATTGTAAGTATCAAATTTTGTTGTAAGCATAAACAGATAGTCTCTACTCTTATGAAGCTTCTTTCAAATTTAAAAGATTAAAAGAAAGGGACGAAAATAGTTTTTCTTTCTAACATGACCTCTAGTTATGAAGGAAAATCCTTCTGGAAATCATCAGTCAGATATCTCTTTCATGTGTCAGAAGTTTTTCACATATCATAACCCTCTATCAACAAAGGTGGGTTTTGCTATAGGGAGGAAGAAATAGGGGGTGGCTGCTGCAGTGTTTGCTGCAGATAGTGGTAGTCATATGTTGTCACTCAACATCTGGTTTTTGTGTAAGCATTGCAGTTGACAATTACAGTTCTATGGCTAAAACTCAATATTTCTGAAGATTTTTACTTCTTATTTTTCTGTTGCTTCCTTAAGCAGACTAGATCATGCAACAGCACAAACATTCTAACAAAAAAAAAAATACTTTGCAAACTTATCAAGAAATGCTTAATTGCTCCCAGAACTAAGTGATGGCATTTAATTTGCTCACCTGGAAAGCACTACAGTGTTAGAAATGGCAAAAATGTCATTTCTCCTTGTATTACTGATTGGTCAACCAGCAACCTTGAGGCCAAATCTGTGAATATATGCAATCTGTCAGCCTTCTCTACATGTTACTCAGGACTAGGTCTGAGATTCAAACTTCTTTCGTCCAGGACAATTAGAAGACCTGCTCCTGACTCTTTATTCTACTTCTCCGTGGGCAATAGAGCAGCAGTTTCATCAGCATTGTCCAATGGTAAATGAGAAGTGATGGTTTGAGTATAGAGGTCTGTCTGCAAAGAAGAGAAAGAGGCATCTCTCCTGACAGAGCTGTTCACACTTTTCCTCCACAGCTGGGAGACATCAGCTGAATTTCCCCAGATTGCTCTTCTTTCTGGCCTAGTAAATTAAAAACCCCAAGAGCCTCCAAGGTAAGCTGCATTTCTATCATACACATTTAACAACTAAACCACCAAAGTCACTTTCAAAATTTCATGCAAAGCTGAATCTTTGTCCAAGGTCAAGAGTTCAATAAAAGACAGCAAAATGGGAACTGTGAACAGAAGGTAAGAATAGAAACAGAAAATATTGATAGATGATTTCTATTTGAAAGCTGCTTAGAAAATAAAAGTTCCACAATAAGTGGTATGGATTATATAGTTAAAGTATAAATATATCAATGTGTAGATCATATTCTTAATATGTCAACTTCCATCTCTGCCTCTGTATAAAGAGAATGAGAAGAAAATTAGAAAAGCCAAGGGACTTATAGAATTTGGATTAAGCATTTGAAATTTATTGAGTAAATAATCCACGTTTTGGAATGCTTTTTTCCCCATTTTTGGAATCAGATCTAGCTCTCTCAGAAGACGTCAACTGATTTTATGTAAAAAAATATAAAAATACATTTGAAACAAAATCAGTTTATAGCACTTGTTTCACTATAGTTTTGTCAGTTATTTTGAAACAGATGTCTGAAACATTTCTTATGGAGGTTTTGTTTTATTTTTTTTTAATCTACACTATTTAGGTACAGAGATGCACAAAAATATAAACAGTGGTTCAGAACAGAAAAGTCTGCACTGTAGTCCCACATCATCACTTATTAACAGTGAGACTTTAACATAACATTTAACCATAGGATTCAAAGTTCTTTCCCTTTGTTTTAATGAGAATGAGTTACAAAACTTTTGGGGGGTTTTCCTTGATCTATTAGTAGTATTTACTGATTTGTTGTCAACTTTTAACTCAATAATAAATATTCTTTGCACTTTTTCATTTGTTTATAATCTGTATTGTTCCATAAAGAATGCCAGATTGCTCTATGAGCCAACTTACTTAACTTCATTGTAGATCTCAGACCTTAAATTTTCGATCTTAAACCAAAAGGAGTTTGAAAGTGTTGATCCTAACTTTCAATGGTTTGAAACAAGATTTTTTGTCTAGATATTTTGGTTTATAACTCTTACCTAAACAATTTGATCTTGCTCATACAACAACACTATGTATTTACTTCTATATATTTGCTCCAACACATGACGATTTTGAAGACAAACATCCATTCCCTACATTTATGGGTAGCCCGAACAATATAAAAGTGGTCTCCAGAAATAATGGAACCATTCAGTAAAATTTCCTTTGAATAAAAGGAAACAAGAATTCTGCCTCATTCTCAATAAATTTATGGAAAAAAAAAAGAATTCTACCTCAAAGACACTGTATTCTTACTGTTTTGATCTATTCTCCTCTTCTAGAACTGGAAATAATTGGAGCAGGGCTAGAAATATGACAAAAATCAAATATATGAAAATAAAACTACTCCACTCTCAAAAGAGAATTTTTGTTTATAATAATTTTATTTACTGGACTGCATACAAGCTTTATTTAAAGTGAATTCTTGGGCTAAAATTAATTCTGATCAAAAAGGCAAATCAGGAGTGATGGGATTAAAAATATCTCCTAAAATATTGTGGCCAATAGCACATCATCACATTTTTCAGATACATTCCTAGTACTTAGAAATAAGTCTTTTTATATAAAGAAACCTGGTTTACTAGATCTTTTGACATTTGAGGATTACTGGACACATTAAGATCACATGGTCAAAGATGACATCCATCTGTAGCTATTCACTGAACACCCCACTTAGAAAGACTCACACTTTTCAGTTCACCACATTTCAGCCAGCTCTATCTAGCTAGACATAGAAGTCTCTAGCTTCTACCCATCCACTCTATTCACACATTTATATCATTTGCATTTGGTTGGTGACTCCTGATTCATAAACTCAACACCAAAGTACACAAATTGAAAAACTATCACACTCTACAATGTGCACCATAATATGTTCCTGATTCAAATTAAGTTTTCTGGATTATCCACAGTGTACCTTAAAGCACAGAATTCAGTACCTTCCAACAGGGTCCTGTTTCAGCATTTGGACAGATCCAGGGAGATTTGTTCTGCTCTATGTTCTTCATAGAACTTGGTGGGAGAGAAGCCAGTTGTATGTGGGCAGGCATAATCTCAGTACAAATGGGAGGTTTTCAATTTTCTCACCATGTATCTAAGGAGACTTGACTATAATTCTGCTTTTGAACAATGGCTTAAAGTCATTTTTCCTTTTGGACTCATAGCAATCTCACTGAGATGAGATATACTGAAGGTTTGTCTAAACAAATGCTTTCCAAACTTATTTTTACCAAGATCTTCAGTACTAAAAAGGCATTGAGAGAGGCAGGAAGATAGCTCAGTGGAATAAGTGCTTGCCTGGCAAGTGCAAGGTCCTGAGTTCGATCCCTGGTACCACCAAAAAAAAAAAAAAAATCATAGAAAAATGCTTTGGGCCACATATACACACATATCTACATGCCCACTTGATGTTATTGTACCTATCCTTACTAAGTAAAAATACTATATTTGTATTTATAATTCATATACATACATGTACTCATATATATAACCTACTATTCATCTTTTAAAGAACCTCTCATAACCTACAATCATGATGTCACAATCCTTAAAAGCATAATTTGAGATGTGAAAAATAAGTTCAGGGGATTAGTGTTAAATTATCTCCTAGCTTTTCAAAGTTATTTTTGGCATGCTACTTAAATCATTAAAAAGTCTGTATATTATTTTATCTCCCTATGGAATACTTCATTGAATTATTAATGAGTCTTTTATCTTTGTCTTTTATCAAAGGATTCAATAAGAAATTGCCATAGTGTTTGTCAAGAACCCTTTGTAGGGCAATATTCCTCGTGTTGATTGATGTGCTCCATTTAGATTCAAAGAACAGCTTGGTTTTCTTGTATTCAGTTTTTCCTTAGGTAGCTATCGGTTACTCTTTTTTAAAAAATGCATTTGGTATAGGGTCTCACCATGCAGCTTAGACTCAGAGTGTTCCTCCTACTTCAGCTTCCCCAACACTGGGATTACAAGTGTGTGCCACCACACCTATTCTTGGTGGTCTGCTGGGCATGCCTGGAGTGGGGCAGGCATATGCAGTACTAGCGATCAAACCCAGGTCCTTTTGCTTGCCTAGGTAGGTGCTTAGACCACTGAGCTATCTCTGTGGCCCTGTCGGTTACTTCTTAATTGCAGAGGTAAAGCATCTGACAAGCATAATTTAAAGGAGAAATGCTTTACTTTGGCTCATAGTGTCAAAGCATTTATTCTGTGGTAGGACTGCTCAAAGGCAGAAATGTCATAGCAGAAGGAGCTGGCAGAGGAAAAGCTGTCCATTCCACAACAGCCAAAAAATACAAGGAGCAGAAAGTCTGATGTTTATGTCCTCCAAGGGCACAACCCCAGCTAGGGTCTTCCATCCAGACCCTACCTCCCAAAAGCACATTCAACTATGAATTCTTCAGTCAATGTCACACTAATTATCACAGCGACCTCATGACCCAACTACCCACCAAATGCTCCATCTCTGAATACAGGAGACTTTGTGGGCACATTTTACATCTAAACCATAGCAGTAATTATTTTTTTTTTATTTATTTATTAGAGAAAGAGAGAGAGAGAGAGAGAGAGAGAGAGAGAGAGAGAGAGGTGTGTGTGTGTGGCCAGCTCAGCCCACCAGGGGGCGGGGCTGGCTGGCATGTGGTGCTGGGGATCGAACCGCGGTCCCTGATGCTTTGCCAAGCTTGTTCCAAGTAGGTGCTTTAGACCACTGAGCCATCTCTCCAGCCCAGTAATTATTATTGAATAAAATCTTTCATCTTCCACTTTAGCATAACTGTTCACTAATTTAAAACTTTAATTCTTAACTGTAGTAGGTTTTTTAAATCTGGATTGTCTAGCTGATTATCACGTCCTCAATCATTCCCAGATGTCTTCACCTTCATCAGTTTTCTTTTTATTTAGTCCAGTAACTACTAACTCCCTGCTTTCTCTTACTCTGAGCATTATTACACAGTTCTGAGGAACGATTCTTCTAAAATACAAATTTGATCATCTAAATCATAGCAGTAATCACTCTGTTTTATTAAGCTAATGTTTTTTATTTTGTGCTACTGGAGATTGAACTCAGGACCTTGCACTTGCCAGGCAGGTGCTTCTGCTGCGAAGCTATCTCCCCAGCCTCTCATCACTCTATTTTAAATCCTTCCATAAATCTCCGTCAGCATCACCTTCAGGTATTTTGATTTGTACACAAAGATTTTTCCAGAAACCTCTAGATAATGCTGCTCACATAATTTAGTACTTCTGTTTCTCCAAAAACATGGATAGAAATAAGAAATACATTGAAAGAGTTAACAAAGAATGAGTAACTCTAGGCTATCAATTGTATAATTGTATTTTACTTTAATATCTATAGGTAGAAGCACTAAAATTATATTTATATGTATAGGAATGCCCCAACTTACTCAATGAAAGAGAAACACCTAGACAAGGACCTTAAACTTGCAATTGAAGGGTCACATTGAGCCCTTCGGCAGGTTTAGCTTCTCAGGGACAGTGTTCCAGAATTTTCGCCTTGAATACTTTCCTACACTCATGAGTGTCTGGTTCACTGCTCCCCAGAACATCCCCTGCAGGATGTTTTACATCCAGCCCATCTAGTCATTTCAGTTACCTGCAAGATGCCCTAGAGGCCATAGAATTTGTCATTTTTGTCAGAAAGGTAAAAGGTTCAGAACAGGTAATCAAACAGAACTCTGCTCATTGTAACCCATTTCTTCTCCTAAACACTAGTTTTGAATCTTTTTTTCATAGGTTTAAAATTTTTTTTAAGTACCTGAAATTCCAGGAATAAAAAAAACTACCTTCTTATCAGTGCAATGAATAAAGCCAACCTTAGCTGAAGTTTTCAAAAGGACATCCATGGTGATGTGTTGAATCTAGAAGTTTAAGGATAAGGAAGAGGAATGTGCTAAGCAAGAAACAAAACAGAATCTTCTGGAAGAAGGAACAACAAGTGCAAAAACAGTGCCTCAGCCAGAAAAAAAAGTTGAAGCATTAGGCCAGTGTGACTGAAGATTCACGAAAAAGAACAAGAGTATTCATGGTGTTGAAAACCTTGCACTGGGATAGACCATGCAGTAATCCATAGATTGTGGTAAAAATTCTGCATTTTATTCAACATATTATAAGAACCCTTCAATAATTTTGACTTAGGAAGTTATGTGATAGGATGTCAGTTTAAAAAAAAAAAACATGTGGCCACTATGCAAAATGGATTTTAGGGACACTAATAAAAGGGGCAGTGGGAATTTAAAAAGTTACAGAAATTAGAAGTCTACTGCAGTAGTAGAGGCGAATGATGGTAGCTTGCTCTGGATGGCAGTGGTGCAGGAAGAGATGGTAGATGGACTACACATATATTTTAGATGATAAGTTAACAGAAATTGATTATTGGTGGGATGTGAAGGTAATAAAAAAAGAGTTTCAGGATGTCTCTTAGGTTTCAGATATTAGTAAATGGTTGTATCATTGATCATGGGGAAATTGGGGGAGAGTGATATTGTATCTCATTTGAGCACAGAGGCATTCATCACTAATAATTCTACTTCGGGCATATTCTGTTTAAAATCTATTTACTATTAGATAGACTACATTCAAGAGAGAAGTTCTATGCTAGAAAGAAAAACTTGGGGGCCGGGGAGATGGCTCAGTAGAATAAGTGCTTCCCTGGCAAGCACAAGGGCCTGAGTTCAATACCTGGTTCTGGAAGAAAGAAAGAAAGAAAGAAAGAAAGAAAGAAAGAAAGAAAGAAAGAAAGAAAGAAAGAAAGAAAGAAAGATTTGTTTTCAACACATACAGACGGATTTTTAACCCTTGTGCAGGAGTACACGTAGAAACTTCAAGGAGAAACCAAATCTAACACCAATGATAGTCTAACACTAAGAGCTGGAACAAAATAAGGTCAGAAAACTAAAGAAACAGAGAGATGGAGCAGCTAACTGAAAGGAATAGAAGAAGGAGAGTGGATTCTCACAAAAGCCATGTAGGAGGATGAAGTTGGCCTTACAGAATGATGCTGAGAAGTTAAGTAAGATAAAAGAAATGAAGAGGAAAGTTTCACAAACTGTAGGGCACTGGTGAATGAAGAACAGTTTTGGTGAATAAGTGAAGTAGGAAGGGATTGAGGAGAGCATATGAGGTGTAAAAATAGTGATGCTGGTGGGGGGTTGAAGGAGGTTCTCACTGAGCAGGCTTTAGACATGAAGAAAAGAGCTTAGAAATGTTTTCAGTATTTCTTAGTTTGAAGACTGTTTTTCATTTGAGGAAGCCAGCTTTTCCCTTGATTCTGTTGCTGGTAATGCTTTTCATCCAGCTTTAAAAGCAGTTTTATGTCTTGGCTGTGATCATTCTGCTTGTCAGTGTACTTCAGGGCCTGAGGTTATCTCAAGATGGTGTGTTGGAGTCTGCACAAATTTCATTTATTTAAAACATGGACTTGGTGAAAGAGTCTCTGGAGATATAACACCTCCCTGCTCTGGCAGGCATAGGGAGAGGAAACAAATCATACACAGCAATGTCATTTACACCACCCTAACACATTCAGAGCACACTTACCAAATCCTAACTAAGGAAGAGAGAATGCACATGCAAAAGGGAAGTGCAGAAAATGAGAACTATGCAATTGTTTTAGGACTATATAATCCAGTAAGGAAAAGACTGATCATGATATTTCTTGCAGCTTGAAAGTGTATTGATATTTAGAATGTCAATTTCTGTAAGAAAAAGGAAAAATAAACAGGAAAAATACTATTATCTTATACTCTTCAATATGAAAAATATTTCTCCAAAAATAATGAATGAGTAGTACCTCTCAGAAGAGCTTCAATGGTTAGACTTTTACTATTCCTGATTTTTGAATTTCTGGATCCAGCTAGAGCATTGAAATTTAACTAACGTGCAAATAGACTGTAAATTTTAGGCGAAGAGAAAAACCTCCTCCCTTGAATCTCTGACTCATCTATTATACAACAATGACAACTTCAACTGGAAGGAATCCTATATATCTAACACAAGAAATCCTACATATCCATCTCTCAAGAAAAAAGAAAGTCATCTCAATTTTACTTAAAATTTTTAAAAATGGCAAACTCACTGCCTCACAAGGTGGGTATCATTTGAGAGCGGATGTAGTTTGAATAGATAAATTTTACAATTATTTTATTTCTGTTCCTTCCCATGCCACATGTATCAAAACACCCAAATGTTTAAAGGAAACTAAAATATCTTCATTAAAATATTTTTTCTTCAAGGAAAACAAATATAAAAGCTGACTGTCACTACTTTTGATGTTTGCAACACTTGCCTGTAAAAATTACTTTATATGTTTCATCACTTAATATTGTATTATATTATATTTTGAAGCACACAGGAGGGCTGATCTCTGCATGGCATTAACTGAACCAGTTTTTCCTCTTTGCTTACATTTTTTTTTTTTTGAGAATACAACATTCTAGGTAAGAAAGAAATGTCTGTAGCAAACTAGGCTGCGTCCTCCTACATCTCAAAACAGGATACTCTTCAATGGCTGAGCCCAGCATGCTCCCCTCCCCACCCAGGGCATAGGAACTCAGGATAGAGTGCTTCCTCAGCCCTACCTGCAGTGCAGTGTGGGGCACAAGCAGGCAAGCCTCCATCTACCCTGTGCAGCTTTCCTCAACCTTTAAGGACTACTTTGGCATGGATCCTAGGTTTCTGTTTAATCTTGCTGCCTGTCTGGGAGCAAGCCATCTACTAACATGTGTGTATGTGTTTTGTCTCACAGGACTCATGCAGATAGTAGAGGATCTTTGCAAGGTATTTGTGGTCAGTTTTATTAACTCTATCTCTATTGTCTGGTACACCTGCTATAGATCCTGCCATACAAGACAGGGAATCAAATGCTTTCTCACCTTGACTCTCTTTCACCTTCAAGTGGGCATAGAATTCATTTTTGGCCAAGGAAATCTTTCCCTCACCCATCCCCTCACTCTCTCCCTTGCCCTCTCCCTCTTTTCTTCTCTCCCTCCTTTCCTGTCATAGCTTTGCCTCTTTTTATTGAGTTTCATTAGACTTAAGTTATGAGGATGAGATGTCTGGAGCCACTACTGTTGTTATAAAATAAATCAAAGAGAATCCAGAACCCTCACCCTTTTGTGGAATTATTTTAGCTAACCCGAGAGCCAAGTACCTGAATATGCCTTGCCCAATAAACAAATGATATCTTTGCAGATTCAAGGAAGTTACCTGGCTTTTTGGTAACCTCAGTCTATAATTATATTAACTGATATGACAGCCAATGTTATTTTCTTTGTAATGTAAATATCTCAAGATTGCACAGAGAGTAAAATAGTAGAACCATAACTCAAACTCACTTGGTCTTAGAATACAAATATAGCCCACCAAGCATGCCATGCTGGCCCCACCCCCAGGGTGCACTGAAACAGTGACTGAGACTGGGCATGGTGATATGCGCCTGTATTCCCAGCGTGTGGAAGGCTGCAAACAGGAGACTCACTAGGAGTCCAATCTAGGTGGTGAGACCCTGTAGACCTTGTATTAAATACATAAAAAATAATAATAGTTCCCAGTTTGTCAAATCAATTTTCATGTATAAAATTTGTTTTCATGCATAATGTTTTCCAGACCCTATGTCATACTAGATGGCCCTCCTATGGTCATAATTCATAATTTATTCTCAAAGTCTCTCTTAAATAAGGTTCTTAATGTCAGCACTACTTAGTCTATGCTCAGGTTTCAAGTTTGTTTCCCCAGTATCTTTACAGTGGTAACCTCAAAAAGCATGCCCTGAGGTACAGATGCCTTGTTCAACTTTGGTTCCTGGAAGATATATTTATATGTAGTTCTTTTTAACTTGTTATATGGGGAATATTCAATACAACTCTTTTCATAACTGGTAACACTAGTTCTGATGACATTCAGTCAACTGGCCATTTTTGGACCCTCTCATTGTTGATTAGCCTCTACCAAGTGTCTGGTCAATGAATATGTCACAAAGCATAGCACTGAGAGCTATATGGGGCCTGCGAATAGGGTGAATGAATCAATGACCAAATTAAAGCAAGATCTGCTAATGGTATAGTTTGTCTTTAGTCACAGTTGATCTCCTTTCACAGGAGTGTTTCTGACCACTCCTTTGTTATGCTTTCCTCGGACTCACTTTATGTGTCCTCCTATTTATTTCTACTATTTTCACAGTAATCAAAATTAATTTCCAATGTCTAAGTTTGTGTATCTCCTGATAACACCTATAGCCATTTCTTATTTGCTCATTTTGCTGTCTCCATGAGTGGCTCATTGTCATGGGATTAGTCAATGATTCAATAATTTATATTTCAGTCAGAATCAGAAGAACCTGTAATGTGAACCTAACCATTCATTATAGTTATTTTAATTAAATCTCACACTATTGTTTAATTATTTCATTTCCTGTCCCATGAGGAAGCCTATCCTAGTTTTTGGTTCACTTGCCATAATGATTCAGAAAACATTTCAACCTAGAAGTCTAAAAAGAGCTGGGAGAAGCATATTTAAAGTTCATAGAATTGGCAAAAGAGCCTTTCAAAGATAAATACTTGGAAGAGATTCAGGAAGTAATATATTTATAAAAATGTTAGTATTGTAAAAAATGTTAGCACTTTCCTAGTAAAGATGATCTCAAAGAAAATTATGATGTGAATTTCTGAGAATATACTCAGAATGTGTTGTTGCTCTGGACATCCTCTAATCTAATCACATATTAAACATTCAAGGATACTCGTCATGAATTACATTTACAGCCTGGTGTGCCTGTCTAGCACAAAGGAAAATGTATTACTCTTGACCTAGTTGAGAAAGAACCGAGAAACTACACATCTAAAGTCATAAGCTAACAGACCCCAGGTAACTATGGATACAGAATGATACGGCATCATTGTTAGAATATCACTGACATCATTTATTTTAACACATTTGATCAGCCAGACACCTAACATACTATAACTGTTACATGCTTTGAAGTTGGTAGCAAACTTCCAATGTGGGTTAGTTGATGACGCTTGTCAGAAGACCCACAATTCTCTGCCAGGTGATCATTATAATGAATTATTTATTAGAATAACTTCTAACATCCCGAACCAGGCTATCAAAGTCCTGGTGAATTATTCCATGCAACCCTCCAAAATGCAAAACCAAAAATCAAACATTTCCACAAAAGTGAAAACAAAAGGCTCAATGGTCCAGGAAAAGTACTGTGTTCTTTTTTATTATAATATGTGGCTCAAAAGAAAACTTAAAGATGAAAAACATATTTAGTAATGGTTGTATTTATCTCTAGTATTCTTTCAAGTTCCAAGGAAATATGAGTTTTATCAAATTTAACTCTCACATATTCTTGGTGTGAGTGAAAGTGGAGGCAAATTCTTTGTATGGTAATATGGCCAAATTCATCAAAATTTAAAATGTACATTCCTTCTCATGGAATGATTTTATCATTTTTATTTATATTTATTTATTTATTTACTCTATTTAGGACAGGGTCTACAGGGTTTCACTCCATAGATCAAACTCGTAGTGATTCTCCTGTTTCTCAGCCTCCCAATTGCTGGGATTACAGGCTTGTGCCACCACAGTCTCACCCAGTCTCAATCCCATTCAGCGCATCCCATGGGCAGGGCCAGCACAGTACACTAGGGATTAAACTCTGGCCACTGTGCTCTGCCCAAGCAGGTGCTTTAGTCCACTGAGCTATCAGGCCAGCTCTGGAATGATTTTATTTTTAGTAGTATATGCAACTCATTTAATTTAAATGTCTTCAAAATTGTGTATGCACAATTTATAACAATGAAAAATTGAAAATATCATACATTTCTTTCAACAGAGAACCAAATAAATAAGTATGGTGCATTCACCAATGGGATGCTACATGTGATTAGAAAGTATATCTAATATGAAACAATTTCCAAAATTAAAAGCCAGCAGATAAAATGTTCAGAATTTCCCCCCTCTTTCTCTTTTATAAGCACTTGATTTCTTCAAGAAATGAAATCTGGGAGGCTTGAAAGCAGGAAAGGTTGGAAAAATTACATCTTGCTATGCAACACTTTAGATTTTGAATATGTCTGAGTTGTTAAAAGGTTACTTTTCATGTGAATGTGCAGGGTCTCACTACACAGCTCATACTCATAGTGATCCTCCTGTTTTCAGCCTCCCCAGCACTGGGATTACAGCCCTGTGGTCTCTGGCTCAGGGCGCTCTGGTGGCGGGGCCAGTACACCATGTGGTTCTAGGGATCAAACCTCGGCCCCTGAGCTTGCCTAAGCAAATGCTTAGTCCCCTGAACTATCTTGTTGGCCCTTAAAAGGTTACCTTTAAAATTAATATACATATCAGTATATATAACAGTATATATATATATGTTATATAATATACTTGATATATAATATATATTTGATATATATTATATATAATTGGATTTTAGTAACATTTTATTGGTTTCATTTCAATACAATTTTTTATTTGCAACTCTATGTTCTTGATTTTATTCTCTTAAAAGCATTCTAATCCAAGGCATTATCAATTCTGTAATGGAACACTTGGTGGGAAACACAGGAGTTTCAAGATTTTAGGATTATTTATTTATTTATTTATGAAAATTAATTTTCAGAAAAATGTCACCGTAAAAAGAGTATTCTTTTCAAATTTTTATATAATCATTGACATACTAGAATGTCATGGTCAAGATGTTAGGCTTATTTGATATGAATGCATCTTTGACAAATTGAACACAAAAAGCATTAACTTCCAATTAGCTAATTTCTCTACTTGCTTAATGATTTTGTATATCTTTATTATGAATAATGAGGGGATTATTTGAAGCATAGCCACAGCTGCTTTTAGAAGGGCATGGTTATTATACTGTAAGAGTAATAATTGTATATTTTATGATATCTTTAAATTTTTGTGTAAAAAAGTCCCAAATACATTTATTCTTTTTATTTATACTATTAATAATAACTATTGTACTAATACCTCATGATTGGGTATTTCCCAAATTGATATTAAAAAATTCCATGTATTTATTTATTTGTTCTCTAAACTCATAATTTAATAAGAATTACATATTAAATCATTCTATTATTTTTAAAGAAGTCTTTCAAATCATTTTTCATCACAAGCACAGGTAATTTTAGATGTTCGAGAGTGTTAAAGGACTTCTAGCAAAAATACAGACATTTCATAATCAGTCTCTTCCATCTCTTTTCATGCTAGAGTAAATCACAGTCAGCTTTCTTGGTTATCTCCTTGTGCAGTTACACCCGTATCTAAAAATAATACACAAAGCTGTTTACATTTCTCTAGATACCAGAGTTTCTATTGACAAAATCAATGTCATTCTAATATTTGTTCTTTTTAATGTGACTCTGCTTTCTTAAAAACTTTTGTACCTAATGCTTTGAAATTTCACCGTCAGATTCCATGATGCACATTCCTTTTTCAGGAAGTGTTTCAGTACCCATATATTGCAATTTAGTAGAGCACTCTTGTATTTCTTTGTCACCATATTCTCTATATACGACTTCCCTTCAGAACTTCTCTTAATCAGATATTGGACATCTGAATTTCTTTTCTTTTGTTATCCATCTCACTTTCTCTTTGTTCAACTTTTATATTTTCTCATCTTTGTCTTCTACAACTTTCACTGGTTTTGTCATATTTACTCTCATACTTAATTTTTTCTATTTCTTTTGGGTGTAGTTTGTTCTTGCTTTACTTTTTAATATTTATTTTACAGTGTTACCTCAGTTTAGAAACTTAATTCTTCCCATAATTCTGAGAAAGATGGCTACGTTTTTGTTCATGTGGGGAAGATGACTTCAGTTGTATTTGTCACTCAATGTGGAGTTTATAAACAAGAGCAAAATTTTGCAAAAGCTTCTGCTCGCAAATGGAACTGTTCGCAAAAAGAAGGATATAGTGAACCACAGTGGTATTGAATCTTTTCTGATATTTTCTTTGAGGGTTTTCTTCTTGTTGCATTTTCTCTGATATTTTTTTTTCCTGAGTTCTGTTTTTTTTTTTTTTTTCACTTCCTTTACTATTTCTTTCTTTTTGGAGATAAGCCTCAAATCTCTTGTTATCATTGACTCTCCTTTTATCAGTAGGAATAAAATACTAAGGAATTAACTGACATCTCCTTGTGTAAACGCGGGTTGCATGCTGGCACATTGCATCACAGAGCAGCTGGCTTTAAATTGTGAATCTTTCCTATCAATTATCAGCATGTTTCTAATTTAGCATTGCATGACCTCAGTACGAAGGACAGACAATCTCCTGTTAAGAGATGATGTGATGACAGGGGAAGATAAATAACCTGCTGCCAATGTTAGTTTGGAAGTGAGTAGGGAAAGGAAACAAGATTGATATCACCATTCAAAGTGATCCTATACATTTTGGGAAGCTATTCTCAGTGTGCCACTTTCTCCTACCACCTATTCACTACACTGTCTGTTCCCAGTCCAGAACCTCTACTTTGGTTAATCTAGAGAATAAGCATTTGATCTCCTACTGGAGTAAAAGAAAGGAAGCACATCGATCATGCAGCAAAAAGCCTGACATATTGGTCCCTCATTTTCAGAGTCTACCTGAGATTTCTAGGAGTTTCATGTGTCTTCAGAAAACACATGCATCTTTCGATTCCCTGTCTATACTTGTGATTTCCTCTTTTTATGGATTTCCATTTTGTTTGATTTAAAAACTTGTTTCAGTGGATTTCAATACGTAGTTTGGAACATATGAATTTTGTTTCTTCCTGCTTATTCCTTTGAGTTAATTAAAAACAGTAATAAAACCCAAGTTTATTAAGCTCATTTGAAACAAAAGTCACCTGGAAATGGACAAGTGAATGAGCAATTTTTGTGAATAATGAGAACTGCATTAATATCATTTCTTTGTTCTTTTTTCTTTTTCAAAGAGTAAAAATTATAACTAAAGGAAAAACAGGTGATACAGAATTTCACTTAACAGAATAATATGAATTTCACAATATTTTTTGTAATACATAGTATTGCCTTCAACCAGTTATTCATATTACCAGACATGTGCATGTAAAATTGGAAAAACAAAGAAAAAAGACTTGTATAAGATATTAAGAAGAGAAAAAGTACAAACAACTGAAAAAAGGAGATTATTGGATTTTTTTATTTTGGATTTTTCTTTTTAAACTATCTAAACTTTCAGAAAAATGACACCACAAAAAGAGTATTTTTTTGAATTTTTATATAATCGCTGACATACTAGAATGTCATGATTAAGATGCTAAGCTTACTTGATATGAATGAATTTTTGATAAATTGAACACAAAAAGCATTCATTGCCAGTTAGGTAATTTCTCTACTTACTTAACAAATTAAGCATTAGTGAGCTTCTTTCCATAGACCAGTAGAAGTGTACAAAATAGTTGTCCAAACCATCCTACTTACACACATAGATAAATCTCTTTCCCCTATGCCCTCTACTGTGCCCCTCAGCTCCAGACTCTTTCCTTTTCAATAAGTTCATTCTCTTGTTCATTCTCTTTTCCCAGTATCTATTGTACCATTAAGATTCCATTTTTAGGTTTCACACTTGGGAGACAACAGTGTTTGCACATGCAGGTCTGATTTATTTCACTTAAGAGTATGTTCTCTAGTTGCATCCATTTACCAGCAAAAGACTAAACTTTATCCTTTTTTATAGCTTGATAATACTCCGTTGTGTAAAAGCATCACATCTTTATGCATTTTTCAGCAGATGGATATCTGGGTTGTTTCCAGGATTTAGCTATGACACATTGTACTGCTATAAACATGGGTGTGTATATATCAGTGTGGTTTGAAGTTTTCAGTTCTTCTGGAAAATACCCAGGAAGAGAATAGCTGACTTGAATGGGATCCCCAATCCTACCTTTTTAGGGAATCTCTATACAGATTTCCATAGTGACTGTACCAGTCTGCACTCCCACTAACAGTGCAGAAGGATACCTTTCTCTCCACAGCCTCTCCACCATTTGTTATTGGCTGACTTCTTGCTGCTAGCCATTTTTTCTGGGTTGGGATGGAATTTCAAAGTTGTTTTAATTTGCATTTCTCAAATGAGCAATGATGTTGAATATTTTTTTCATATATTTATTTGCCATTCATATTTCTTCCTCTGAGAAGTATATTCATTTCAAATGTTCAGTTTTAGATTGGGTCTTTGAATTTAGATGCCTGATTCTTTTTAGTTCATTATATGTTCCTGATAGAAGGCCTTTGTTGGAGGGATAGTTGACTATAATTTTTTCCCAGTTTGTGACTTTTTTTTGTATTCTGTTGCAGATTTGCTTTGAAGTGCAGAAACTTCTCAAAAAGATGAGATCCCAGTTGTTGATTCTTTGAAACATTTCCTATGCAGTTTAGTTTCTGTTCATGAACTCTCTACCTAAACCTATATCTAAGATTTCTACCTACATTTTCCTCCAGAAAATTTAGTGTTACTATTTTAATATTTAAATCTTTGACCAATTTTGACTGTAGCTTTGTGCATAGTGATAGGCAAGGGTCTAGTTTTAGCTTCCAAGCATGTGCAAAACCAGTTTTCCCAGAACTATTATTAAAGAGGCTAATTTTCTTCCAGTGAGTATCAAAGATAAGGTGGCTGAATGTATTTTCAGTTGTGTGTACATCTTCTAATCTGTTCCATTGATCCTCAGGTATGTCTTCATGACAGTAGCATGCTGATTTTGTCACAGTAGCTTTATAGTATAATTTCAGGTCAGAGATTGTGATACCTCCTGCCTTTCTTCCTTTGCTACAATCACTTTTGATATTCTGTGTCTCTTTTGGTTCCAAATAAATTTGAGGAACGTTTTCTCTAGCTCTTAGAGGTGTAATAATGGTATTCTAATCAGGATTGCATAAAATCTGTATAACAATTTTGGGGAGTATGGCCTTTTTCACAATGCTGGTTCTTTCTATCCAGGAGCTTGGAATATTTTTTCTGTTTTCTCAAATTTTCTTCAATCTCTTTTCTTATGGTGCACTAATTTTCACTGTATAAATCTTTTACTTCCCATGTGAGATTGATTCCTACATATTTTATTGCCTTACGTTATTGTGAAAGGTTTGATTCATTGTGCACAAAAGTTATACTGATTTTCAGGTATTGACATTGTATCATGCTGTGTTGCTGAATTAGGTGATTAAACTCTTGGTGGAGTTTTTGGGGTCCTCTCTGCAGAGTATCATGCCATCTGCAAATAATGATAATTTAAATTCTTCTCAAGTCCAAAGCCCAATAAAGGTAGAAAATTGTAAAGATTAGAGCAGAAATTAATGCATTAGAGATGAAGAAAACAATATAAAGAATAAATGAAGGAGTTTGTTCTTTGAAAGAATAAATAAACTTGATAAACCCCTCTCTAACCTAATCAAAAAAAAAAAGAAAAAAACTCAAATTCATTCAATAAAAAATGAAAAAGATGAAATCACTATCAGCCCTAGAGAATTACAGAAGATCATCAATGCTTATTTCCAAAATCTTTACTCTCTCAGGATGGAAATCACAGAGGAAATAGACGGTTTCCTAGATATATATGCAAAGCTGCATCAAGAAGAAATACAAACTTTGAATAACCAAATAATAGGAAATGAAATTGAAAATGAAAAACAAAATACTACCAACAAAGAAAAGCCCTGGTTCTGATGGATTCACAGAAGAATTCTAGAAGACATTTAGAAAAGATTTAATGTTAACTTTTCTCAAACTCTTCAATGAAATTGAAAGGGAAGCAATTCTCCTACATTCTTTCCTGGAGGCAAGTATTACTTTGATTCCAAAACCAGAATGATCCAACACTGCCAGTCAAGTGGAAGACCCACTACTATTATGAACTACTGGACTATTTTAGAATATTTTGCTTAGTTAACACACCTATAGTCTTCAAATGACGTAATTAAACAAAAGAGGGGATACAGATGAATGTCCATTTTGTGTCTGTGTATTCAAAATGGTTAGAATAGATATATAGTTACATTCTCTTAATGAATAGAGGGATTTGTTCTAATAGTGCTTGTAAATAGGATATCATGTCTGCATCTTGTACAGCAAATAACCACTAGGAAGAGAGTATGCAATGTGTTAATTATTGAAAATGTCTTACCAATTTGATTTGAAACTGTCTCATTGCTATTTGTTTCTCAATAAAGTTATGGAAATTTTTTTTTAAATTAAACAAAACAGGGCTGGTGAGATAGCTCAGTGGTCTAAAGCACCTACTTAGAACAAGCTTAACAAAGCACAGGGACCGCGGTTCAATCTCCCAGCACCACATGCCAGCCAGCCCCGCCCCCTGGTGAGCTGAGCTGGCCACACACACACACACACACACACACACACACACACACACAAATAAATAAATAAATAAAAAGATGAGATCCCAATGGTTGATTCTTTATAAAAAAAAAATTAAACAAAACAAAACAAAAAAGAAAAATAGAAAAACTTTAGCAGTCTGCATTCCAGTGAATGTACACAGATTTTCTGTCCTAGCTACTCCAATCCTGATGGAAATGGGTGTGTGTTGCACCAAAAGACACCCACTAAAATATTCCAGGGCAGTGGTCATAATGGCCCCAACAATGAACAGCCTGGTGTCCCCATAGGAGAAAGGATGGGTTTCAGTTAACTCATATGATGGACTTCGGTGGAACCAGGAAAATCCGAGAATCAATGCAACATTTACCAACGTGGCACCCACCGAGAGAAGCCAGATGGAATGGGGCACTGTGAGTTTCTCCTCTTAAATGGAGCTAAAAGGACAAGGGAAACTAGTGTGGTGTTAAGGGCTGGAAAGGACGCCTTGGGGAAAAGCAGGGGAGTAATTGGGAGGCTACTTGAGCACACTTCGGCATTGTGGAACTGTTTTGCTTATTGACACAGACTACATGGACGTTTCAGGATTTGATTATTTATGGAAAAGTAAACATGACACTTGTGGTCTCTCCACGTATGTACTACACAATAAAAAAGCCCATTTTAAGAATATATATACATTTAAAAAAAGTGTCTGGTAGTGACTGCTTCTATAGGAGTACATGTAATATTTATGTTAAAACTGAGAAGCTAAATAGTTTTCTAGTTTCTACAATTAAGAGTATTACCAAGCATATTAGTTTTGGCTTCATTTTTAGCTTTTGTCATAACATGAAGGATTGACTGACCAGTCTACATAAAAGTTTGTATGTTAAATTCCACCAACATGTAGCCTAAGCATGGATCTACATGCCATTTGAGTGATGTACAAATCAAACACAATTGTGAAGTCCAACGAAGTTTTCTCCATACACTGAGGGCACTAATGACTTTAATATGAGTTAAACATGGTGCTTCAAGTAAATGGATTGACCTTGACAACAGATGTGTAAACAAGAGTCTAATGAATATTAATTTTTCTTTTTTCCTACATTAGCACTTGCTGCTGACTGATTCACTCTGACATCTACGTGGTCGGATTAACAAGCACATTTGTAAGACTTATTCCCTGTTTATGACGTTCTCTGAACCTTGGCAAATTATTATTAGCAAAATGTCATTATTTTTTAGAAGTTTATCAGATTATCTTTTAAGAATCATATATGTTATCCTCTATATTGTAGATACATACTTTGGAATGGTTTCAAATACTTTCAATAATTTATGATGGGATTTCGGACATTAAACCGCAATGTAATAATTATTCCATTATTTGATTTACACAGGACTTTGATTACTTATCAGTAGCATTGAAGCAGAGCAGGTTTGATGTATCCAGACTACCATATTGAACTAAGTGCCACTTCCCATTGTGCCCTTGTCATCTATATAATGACATCAAAGGAGGGAAGGCAGGAGCAGATGGCACCAATGGCATACAAGAGCAGAAGTCACACCCACAGCATGCTGCTGAGTAATGAAAGTGAGGTGATGCAGAGGCAGAGAGCAGAAGGGAATTAAACAAGGGTCATGTTGGTGCTATGGCCTGCTTCGCTCCTGCCATCCTTACAAGAGCAGCACGCCTCACCCACTTCAGCCTCCCCTCTGGTGAAAAGTGCTCTTCCACTATTTCCTGCATGCGCTTCTAGCAAAAGTGGTCTTTCTTTATGACCCCAACCTTCTCGGCTGCACTTGTTTATCTCAGAATATCAGCACCTGACCCAGCCTGGACTCAGTTTGCCCAGAACTAAAACACATAAACGGGGATGTTTCCTCATTAATTGTGATGAGAGATGCAAAATGAGAATGTGTGCTGTTAGCAGTCACACTTTTAGCCATGAGCAAAGACAGAAGAAAAAAAAGCAAAACAGGAAGAATGACACATGGCACCAATAGGCAGTGAAAAGCAAAGAGAAGAGATATTAGAGTTTGGGTTTCAGAGGATAAAAAGACAAATAATCTCTGAAATGGAAAAAAGATGAAATTATTTCTATCCATCCCTATTTATACAAGTGCAAATTTTACAAGCCACAGAAAAAGGTATAAAAATTGCTGTATCCAACCTTGGCAGCAAAAGTGAAGACTGGTCAGAGCAGCACCATTTATGCCCTTTTCTTTCCCCTACCTAGACCTTTCTAATAGCCACTTTGCCTGCAATAATGGAGAGCATTAAGCTTGTGCGTAAAACCTGACTCCTCAAATTTCACTTGCTCAGAAAACTTACTCAAGATGCTTGAAGTATTTAATTCTTTGAATCATTTAAATTTGTTGTAAGCCCAAAAAGTACTATAAATTTGTCCACTAAGGCAGAGGAAAATTGGCTCCTTTATGGTAGTTCTAATTTGCATTTTTGTACAAAAGGAATTAGAATTATAGAGAGAGGTAATAAGCAAAAGGAACATTTAGTGAATCTATATTAATTCATTATTTCATAATAATAATATTATAATTGACAATAAGTAAATACCTCATTTAATTTTAGCAACAACCCAAAGAGCCAAGTGCTAAAATTATTATTTTAAAGATGAAGAATTGAGACACAGAGAGATTTCATTTGCTCAAGGTCACATGACTAGTAATTGGCATATCACAGATGCTAACAAGATAATCTAAGATCAAGTAATCTAAGGTCCAATATTCCCTACTGTCTCTGACACTAAATAAATATCATTCATCTATGAGTTGTATTATAGACATTTAATCAATAAAACTGGGCTTTTTTACAAAATGTAAAAGTGGGGGCCGGGGAGATGGCTCAGTAGAATATGTACTTCCCTGGCAAGTGCAAGGATCTGAGTTCAATCCCTGGTTCCGCCAAAAAAAAAAAAAAAAAAAAAAAAAAGTAAAAGTGTACAGCAAATTGTTAACAGAAATAAATTTTAAAGTATTAGGGACAATTTTTATTTTATTTGTTATCTTTATAATTACATATTATTAGCAATTTTTCCTAATGGACACGGTTTACTTTTTTCAGTAAGAAAACATGTTGTAAGTTCTTTAGGTAGAACACTTCAGATTACCTTTTGCACTTTTCCACATATCACAAACAAATGTTCTACAGGGCCAACCAGATAGCTCAACAGACTAAAGCACTTGCTTAGTCAGGCTCATGGACTACGGGTTCAATCCCTGTTGTGCTGTGCTGGCCCTGCTCCCAGCAAGCGCTGAGATGAAAATTGAGACTGAGTGTGATGGCACGCACCTGTAATCCCAGCACCTGGGAGGCTGAAAACAGGAGAATCACTATGAGTCTGATCTACATACTGAGATCCTGTAGACTGTGTACTAAATGCACACACAAAACAAACAAACAAACAAACAAACAACAACAAAGATGTTCTCAAAAGCACACAGAAACTTCCTTTCCAGTTGGTAATTGGGTTACTTTGTTCTGTAGTCATTGGCAGTAAAAGATCTTAAACAGTTGTCACAAAATTTTTACCCCCTCTTGCATAGCATGTTGTTTGAGAAGATATATGTTACTACAAGTAAATATGAGAGCAGTTATGATGAAGTCAATTTGCAATTGTTGCCAAAGTTATGATGTAGTAATTGATACTAACAATATGGTCATGGGAATTTTCTTCTGTCTATAATTTTTATAAAACTTTCATTGTACAATTATTCCTATGGAATAGAGCAGTATACAATGGCAGCATAATACTATGAAAAGAACATAAGACTGAGAATTGCAAGTGAGATTTAAGGAAAGCAGGTAGTTTCTCATATGAAATAATTTTTTGAAAATATTTAAATTATGTGATTTTGTATAAATTCATCTTTTTGGCTTTAGTTTCCTTGTAAATAATGGTTTCTAATTTTGAAATTATTTCATGATTATACTCTATGTGATGCTTAGTGTTTAGGTGTTTGCCCAAAGCCTTCTCACTTATGGGGGCAGGTTTCTAGAACTTGTGATTGATTGATTTCATGGTACAGTGCTGGGATTATGGGTGTGAGTGCTATACCTGTCCTGGGGTGGGTAGCCTGCATCCAATAGAAGGGATAGAATGAAGCTTGAGCTCTCATTCATCCATTTTGGCTTTTGTTCCTTTTGTTGTGTTTTACTATTATGAACTATTCCTCCTTTGCCACACTACCCTCCTTGGAGCCATATGATTGTGGAGTGAAACCTCCACAAACTGTGTACGGAATAAGCCTTTCCTTTATTAATTTTGGCATCAGGTATTTTGTCTCAGCAATGAGAAAAGTAACCAAGACAGAATTTCATACTAAAGAAGTGGGGTTGTTACTGAGATGGTGTCTGACCGTGTGGTTTTTTTTTTTTAAGTACCTTTGGGAATGGCTTGAGGGAAGAAGATAGAGAGGTTCAGAGGTGTCACCTGAAAGAGTAGAGCTGGAATATCTTAGGCTATTCTGTATGGGAGATGCTGATCAGAGCTCAGAAGACAAGAAGACTGATAGAAATCCTACCAGTAAAGAGCAGGCTTGGGAGGTTTCTGCTGGGAAAGACTGCACTGGGTGTTAGACTCCAGATGATGTCTGTTATGGCTTGGCAGAAACTTTGTGTTTTGCTCATGTTCAGAGACTTTTCATGAAACTAAACTAAGGGCTACAGACTAATTAAAGTGGCAGAAAAAAATTCAAGCAGTCAAATGTGGAAGTGGTGGCATGGTATTGTTGGGGACTTTAGCCAGATTCATATTGAGAATCGAGAGCAAAGAGCCCAGATGAATAATTTAAAAATGTGAGTTTGGCCACAGTGGAATATCCACTAAATCTGTGCATTACAAAAATAGAGATGAGGAGATCTTCATTGCTGAGGAAGAACACAAAGATATAAAAATGGCCTTAGGGTTATCACAAGAGGCAGCAAATCTCCACCCCTTGCAGCCTCAACATTGAAAAGTGAAAGACTTTGCATTGAGGAGAAAGCTGCAGAGCACCATCTTCCTTAATGGCAGCAGCACGCACACCATGTTTCAAAAAGGTATTGGGTGCACCATGTTCCAGAATGAAGCTGGACTAGAGAACTTTTTCCTCAGAATCAGTTTTAGAATACTCAGCAATCCAAGCACTTGACTCTTATAGCCAAGAAAGAAGAAAGACTAGATATTGCTCCATTTGGGAGCAAACCTTCACATCATCTACGTGGCACTAGTTTTAGGCACATACAGAATGTAAGAGTTCTGAGGTTAAAAAGGCTTCCACCCAGATTTCAGAGGAAGGCCTGGGAGGCCAGGCAGTGTGCTCCTGAGGGGGCAATATGTGAAGCTGTGAGGCTGAAGCCAATGGTGCAGTGGAGATGTCAGAAGTTTGGAAAAAATAGAAATTTGGATCATCTGAGGAAATCTACAAGGAGTGAGCAAAGTGGGCCCAAGAGAAAAGACACTGGAGCTACAACCACCAGCAGTGTCTTAAAGGTGGAACCACCCAAGCCATTTGGAGCTCACGTCTTGCTACAGATTTCTTTAGATGCTGCACATGAAACTACAGGACTTAATATTTGCCCTGCTGGATTTTGGACTCATTTTGGTCCCAATCCTTTACAGCCCCCTGTTTGTATATTTTGAAATAGTAATTTTTATCAGTGCCATTGAATGTTGGAAGTGTTCTATTTTTCATTTGTACAGGGGCTCAGAACTAACAGTTTGCCTTACATCTCAGAGGAGACTTGTGACTTGGACTTTTCAGGAATGTTGAAACTATTAGGATTTTGGCAACTCTTAGAGATTGACTAAATGCCTTTTGCATAAAGGGATGTGCATGAGTCTTTGGGGGTAAGAAGGGGCAGAATGTTAAGGATTGTATCTAGATGTACCCCCAACACCTTATCAGTCACAGTGGTGAGTTTCTAGAGTGGTTTTTGATTGATCCATGGTCCAATACTGGGAGGGAAAGAGGCTTATTCTCTGAAGCGCTTCCCTTTCTGCTATTGCTGCTTTTGTTGTCATCTACCACCATAAACTGTTGTTCCTCTGCCAACCAACCTGCCGTGGAGCCAGCTGTTATAGACTGAAGCCTCCAGAAGGTGTGAGCTGAATAAGTCTTCCCTTCCCTAATTTGGGACATTTGGGTATTTTGTCTCAGCAATGAGAGAAGAGTAACTAAGGCAGCTAATACATTTACTCATCTTCATAAAATTTACTTTTGTGTTTTTGATTAAAAGTAAAATTTCCAAATCATCCAAAAACTGAAAGTTTCCATCATTTAGACATTATACAGGCTATTTAAATGTATTCCTTCATCTAAATGAAAGTCAAAATATGCACATCAAGAAGGTAGGGGAGGGTAATTCATGAGACACATGAATTTCTGGTTGTTAACAACACAATGAATGTCAGCTTTCAGCTCACATAGAGAATGAAGCATTTAATATTGAAAGCTTCAAGTCACTGTTTTCTGACAGGGACTCTAGCAGAAAAAAAAGAGGCAAGTATAAATTGTAATCTCTGTCCAAAGACAGTTCACTTAAGAGTGAAATGTCTTTATTATTCCTTAGAGCAGAATACTACAATTAAAAGAGTTCAATTCTCAAAACTTATGGGAATTGCTGATAGGCAAAAGGAAAACTTGTAAGGTGATAAAAATATTCTATTTCTTTAGTTTGGGGGTGGTTACATGAATACATGCATTTTTAAATTATCTGAATAATTAAATTTGCTGATTTGTTTACAGGACTTATTGAGGGGGGATAACTCAGATATATTATCAACATACTCAAAGGGATTTCTTCTCGGTTTTCTGTTCTAATGATCATAAAAATTACCAAAACGCTGAACTTTAAAATAGGCTGCAATAGGCTTGGAACTTCTGTCTACTCAGAAATAGCAGGTCAACAAATGATTAACTAATGAGAATCAAAATCTCCGAAGATGTTCACTGCAATGCTGTTTATAACAAACAACAAACAAAAGTATACAGATAGATACCTAACCAGCGGGTAGCAATGTGATGAGCCAAGTACAAGACAGGACTCAAGCTAGGGAAGTAAATTCAAATCCTAACTCTGTTGCTTAACAGCTGGTGATGTTACCAGTTTAGCAACATCTCTTGCCTTATTTTCCCTATTCTTAATTGAAATTGATGCTGTAACCTACTTGTGGGATTGTTGTCAGAATTAAATAAATGAATAGCAAGGGCTTAACACAGCAGTTGAGATTTAGTAAGTACTTGAATGTACATCATTAAAAGGAGCAGTGTTTTCCTTCTTATATACTGGAGTTCTTGCCAAATAAAGTTTACTGTGGAACTATGCTTTCTATTAGGCATACACAGCATATGGACTTTATTCTATGGGTTTGAATATTAATGATAAATATAATACAAATTCCTTTTATTAAATAACAAATATTTTAATGAGAATTATGTTATGATTGTAGGAATTTCTTCAAAAAATGTCTCTGTCCTTATTATAATGGTATGTATATGTTTCAGGAAATAGAAAATACATAAATACATTAATATAAATATATGCTAAAATATATGGTCACAAGGAAACTGTTAGGAGTGATGAAATGTTCTCTTTCTTAATTGTGGTAATAGAAGATTATATATACATTTGCCAAAACATTGAACTGTATTTTTGAGTCTATTTTATTGCATCAGTACCTTTGATTTACAAAAGAATCTCATGAAGCCACATTGTCAGCATACTCAAAAGGATTTCATTCTTTATTTTTGATTAAAGATAATAAAATTCTGTATTTATGAATGTAATATATTCATATGCATTTATTGATATATCCATAGTGGACTATATTCTAATGATAAAAGAACAAAAGAATAAATCAAACAATGTATACTTTTTAATGATTTTTATTGAAAAATAGCAAAGAGACAGTTTCAAAACTGATTAACAGGACAGTTTTAATAATTGATACATTGCATATTGTTGTCTTTTTAGTGTTTATTCATAGTACAAGATGCAGACATGGTATCCTGTCCAGAAATGCTACTAGAACAAATCTTTCTATTCACCGAATTAAGAGAAAGTAGTTGTATAACTATCCTAGCTATTTTGAATATACAGATACAAAATGGTCCTTCATTTGTACCCCCTTTTATTGTTGCTTTGTCATAGAAGGGTATTCCATTGTCTTTTAAATATTGTAGGTGCATGAATTCAGCAAAATATTCCAATATAGTCCAGAAGTCCATAATAGTAGTGGGTTTTCCGTAGGACTGGCAATGTCAGAAGTTTTTAACTTGAGCCTTTCACAGCTCAACATATTAATATGGCTTTACTTGTTATACTTCGTTTTTATACTTTTCTGTTGGATGGCTGAGACCAAGATAAAGCAAGACCTATATAACAAGGAATGTAACTTTTGTATCTGACAAGTTCAGTCAAATCCCCTCAGGATTTATCCTGAAACCCTGTACCGCAGTCTGTAGATCCTTTGTCAGTGTCAGCCATGTGGATGAGTGACGGCCATTGCTTGACCAATTTGCACTCTCAAACAATATATACTTTAACTGAAATATTAGCATGGTTATATTTGCAAATGCATGTTGCCACATTAAAGCAAAGAAATGAATGCATTAATGTCATCAGAAACAAAGATTTTTTTTTATATTTCAAAAAGGAGATGCAATGGTAAAAGCAAATAACTTTGATAAAATCCCCAAATATATGTCACAAATATTACTATGAACTCGTGATGCAACTTTTTAAACAAAAATACTTTCTAGAATTGGAAAGGTCTGGAAACAATGACCAACCCTCTGGTCAGATCATAGTTTCTATACACCATTTCCCCCCTGAAAAAAAATAGAGCTCCTTGAATAAAAGGTTGATTCCAAGTGAGAATACATACAAAATGGGTTCCTTGTCATGAAAATGAAGAAGTTTTCGAAGATAGCAAAGAAAGCCAGAAGGAAACTGCAACCAGTTTCAATCTCCTTAGGGAAATACAAAATAATGAATTAAAAAAATATATGTTAAAACACATCAATTTTCAAAAAATCATAATTTACTACTAATAGGTAATATTAAACAGCTCATCAAGCAGTTATCTTATTTTTCTTTTATAAACTGTTATTCCAAGTTAACTAATAGGAAGTCTGCATAGCAACTAGATCTGTCTGAGATACACAAATCCATTTATCTTCCTTGATATCATCACATTAAACAATGACAAGCAGATGTAAAATCCCTTGGGATTTTAAAATGGATCTTACATTCTCTTATGAAATATGCTTTAAAATATGATCAAAACTCTATATGTAATCATTTTTCATTGGACACCTGGGAGCAGGAATAGTATCTTCCACAGCAACTAATCATTAAATCCAGACTTGGAATTGTTTTGTGACGAAAGCTTTATGTCACATAGAAATTCTTAAGTATCAAGAAAAACAAACCCAAAAGTATAGCCTATAAATTAAATTGGATTTTAGAGGCATATAAATCTCTACTGTGTATGACTGTGACCACATCTTCACTTGAACAACAATAAAGAAAAACAAGTATTAAGTAAAACTTATATAGCAATTGGAGAAATTTGAACAATAATTGGTCAATTAAACTTATTAGTTTTATTTTAGACATTATAGTCATAATGTATTTTTAAAACTTCTCTTTTAAAGATCTATAATAAAATATTAAAATAGTGAAAAAAATAGGATGCCTCAGATTTACTTTAAAATAATACAGGTTAGGGATCAAGGTTATAAATGAAACAGGTTAGGTTATAGGAAGATAATAATAGAAATGGAATAATAAGCTCAAGGTGTTTATTATACTGATTGCCCCACTTTTGTACATATTTGAAAAATTACTTAATAAAAATATACCACCTTCTTCTAATTCTTGGTCTATCTCTAGTTTCTGTATTCTTTTGAACTCTTTCTGGCTTAGGCTTTTTATAATTAAATTGTGGCCTGAAGATTCTTACAATTGAATCAAACAAGATATGGAAGTGGAGAGATTCGGAGGAAGTCACAAGCATATTAGGCCAAAACATCTCCTGGCTTCCAGGTAATAATATATTACTGCATAATTACATGTGTCCTCACTTTTGTTTGATTTCAAATGAAGCTGCATTTTTTCAATTGGCTGCCACAGGATAATAGTGTTCGATGAATGTCAAACATAATTAAAACATAGCAGAGCACAAGGAGAGACATTGTCAGCAGCCAGTGAATAGTGCTGTTCTTCATCCAATAAAATACTGTGCTACAGGCAGATGAACAGATGCTACTTTTAACTCAAAGGAGTTTATAGAAAAGGGAAGCAATTACACAATACGATATAACTTCATTCATTTCATCTTCTGGCCCTTATTACCTGAACTATTCAGAGATGCTATTACCTGTACTCCCTGCCTGCAGATATTTCCTCTGATTTTTATTCTCCCAAAACTTGTCCAGCTCAGATCTCCTCTTGGTTACCCAAGTCTCATTACTTATTCAACTCAACCCCATTTGTTATGCTACATTCAACTTTTCCACCATCTGTTTTCACCTTTGTTTCTGGCCTAACGTAAGCTACGCTCTTCCTTGCAATCCAGGCTCTGGGAAAATTGCCCTTTTATTTACTGAACAGCATCAAGTTCCTCTTTTAGAATTGCCACTTAGTGATACCTATTGCTGCTGCTCACTACTCTTTACTACTCACTCCACACAACCACCCAAATTAATACAAAAGTTATTTTAAAATGAGCATAACACATGTACTAATTTTATCTCTAGATTGCATCACTCTTTATCTCAGTGTCTTCCATTAGCCTTTCAGTCATAACAGCTCCACATTAAACTTTGTTGTCCTGATTCCAAAGTCCTCTGTGAGTGTGCCCCTATTTACTTTAGTTTCTTATGGGGTAATTCCCCAACTTACAAACTCAAATTTGTGAGTTGCAAATTTTCACAAGTGCACTGTGTAAGATTCAAGGTGTACTGTATAAGACCCACTTTGTTAGATTACAAATGAATCTGAATTACAAATGTTCTCCCATAATGGAACTCCCTCATAAGTCAGGGACCTACTGTATCCTTTTTTCTCCTAACACTAGTGTATCAGGCAGGGTTTTACTAGAGAAATTGAAATAACACAATGTATGTACATATATAAGAAATTATAAGATTGGCTTACAGTGGTCACCCACAGAGTTGAATGAGGAAGTGTGCATAAGCTATCTGCACACTAGAGAATGAAGAATTTAGTCCAAGGCCTGGAGCTCACTGCAGTCTCCAAGCAAGTCTGTATCAGGAGGCTGAACACGCTACAAGGAAAGGCTGATGAGTCCACACCAGAAGGCTGAAGGATCCAAGGTAGAAGTCAAAGAGTCTGTGCGAGAAGCCAGGACACATATCTCCAAGGTGAAGGCAAGGACTGGAGCTCCTCCAAAGAGACAGAACCCTCCATCCTTCCTCATTTCCCTTGTCCATCCTTTCCCTAGGGTGCGAAATTGCTGAATCAATTTAGTTAAGCTTCTAAACTTCTCAAGTTGACACAATCAATCAACTGCTACAATCCACCCCTTGTTAACTTGGCAACTAGACATCTTTCTTTAAACCAGTCTCCAGATACAAAACATGCATATGAGTATGCCTAACATGTTGTAACTATCCTGTGTACAAATGGAAACACACTAACTCCCTTACCAAAATAGAAAGCAAGTTTTTTTGCTTGATGTTTATGCTTAATCATTTCATAATTTCAATATTAACACAGACTTAATAATGCTTAAGAACTGGTATTAAGTCTATCAATATTATATTATGTTATGTTATATTATAATTATATAGAAGAGAAATAGTGCAACTATATTCCTCTTTTCTGTAGCTGATCTAGGGTCATAGCTGGTATTTAGAACCACCTTCTTCCACTACCCCTTCTGTACGGTCTTCAGCAAGCACTCAGCGGGTCTTGGTTCTTTCCCTTGTTAAGTGACCCATATCTTCATTCCTGAAGGCTCTGGATCATTTGACATTGTGCTTGTATCAGGTTGTAGTTTCCTACTGACTTTAATAATAGGGTATGGTGATACTAAGAGGAGCCCTAAGGGATCTCCTGCACTCCATGTATATTCCTGTACTCCATGTATATTCTTCCTTTCCTCCATTATGGAGTAGTAGACAAATATTCCCTTGATAGTCTGGATCAATCATCATTGCCAACATGGAGACTCCCTTTTCAGCTTGTTCCTTAGAGGCATGAAGAGTCCAGTGGAAGCAAGGCTTCCAATCCAATGGTAGCATTGTTGTGCTTCCTGATACAACACTCTGCAACATGACATTTTTCCATTTAAGTCCACTGAATATCAACTGAAACTTCTGGAATGTGAGCCAAATATCAGTCTTTCTTCCTTTAAATTGTGGTGTCAGGCGTTTTATCTTACTAGTGAGGTAAATGACTAAGATACTATTCCTCCCTTTAGTTTGTTAATTTTTGCCTTATCTATTTCACAGCTCTGTTATAAGGTGTCTCCTTTCAGTCAAGCTCTCATTTCATCTGCTACTTGCTGTATACATATATTCTTTACTCTGTGCAATAGTTACTTGTGTCATGAGTATCTACCCAATTAACCCATAAATTCTGTGTGACAAGAATGACATTTTCCTTTTTTGCACATTGTAAACCTAGGGTCAGGAGTAAAGAGACAAATATTTTCAGTGGTTGGATGAAAACAGAAAATTTTCAATACTTTCATTTTTACTCAACATTAATTGCCTGGTATTAATTTTGTTCTCTCTTTATGTTTATATAATCCCCACTACATGTCAAGAACCACCCTTTTCATGAGCCCCTCTCCATTATTATCAGGTTTATAAACTGATATAACCACTAAGGAAATCAGTATAGAGCTTTCTCAAAAAAGCAAAAACATAGAATACATTTGACCAAGTTATTCCTCCTTTAGGTAGCTTCCTGAGACAAATAAAACCATCACTACGGTGATGTACATTCCCATCTACGTATGTATTCCCACTACGGTGATGTACATATTCCCATCTATTCATCCAGGAGATGAATAGATACATAAATTGTGATCTTTATATACAATAAAGTATTACTCTGCCAAGGATAAACTTCAGTCATTTGTAAGAAAATAGATGCAACTTGATACCATAATCTTACGTGAAATAAATCACACACAAGTTTAAATATTGTGTTGTTTCTCATGTCTGAGAAAGCCGAAGTATAAATAAGGGGGCATAAAAAAGGAACTGTAAGAAGAATGGGTTCAGATAGGAAGGGGAGAAAAGAAGGGAAACAGGGAAAGGAAGGGAAAAAGAAAAGTGAACAGAAGGAAAAATGGTAGCTAAGCTTTTGCAAATGGAAAGGCAAAAAAAAGGGTTGAAGAGAAGGGAGGGGTGAAAAAAACAAGTAAGATACGTTATGTGCTGGTGTAAATTTCCTATGTTGAATGTGATCAATATGTATTATATATATGTACTAATAAAAATAAAATTTTAAAAACTTTTTATTTTCCTCTTTAGGAATCATTTCTAAACTCCAAAGTTTCCTCAAGCAAAAATTTTTTAAATAGAGTACTTTGATCTCTAATGATCCTAACATATCCCAATAGAGTACAGTATTTGTTTTGCCTAATATGGCCACATTAATACTCCAAATTAGGGAAAAATTTAGGAAAATTTTTAAAAATAAATTTTAATTAGAAAGTTAAATCTAACCATAAAAAGTGGCATGTCCATAAAAGAGACATTAGAAAATTATGGGGCCATGGACCAAATCTAGCCTGCATGCTAATTTTGTAATGTTTTATCAAAATACTTTCTTGTCTAGTTATTTATATATTATTTTTAGTTGATTTTGTACTAAAGAATTCAGTAGCTGAAAAGGATACCTTATGGCCCACATAGACTAAAATATTTACTGTTTCTTAAACTTTGATAAGCCACAGTATAAATTATTGTTTTCAGTGGATGCTGCCCAAAGAATTTGTGATTCAGGCACCCGCTACAAAGGACATCTACAAGGAATACAATCAGAGCCACACAATGAAGCTTGCAATGTCTAGTGAACTCCCTAGTGAAAAGGAAAAAAGTGAAGGCAAAGAATCATAAGGAAAACATATCCGCCAAGGTGACAATGACAGCAGAGATCCTGTCTTCACAATTTGAGTGAACTTCTGAAGCAGCTATTTTGAAGATTCTAAACCTAGGTTACACTCATGTATGTTTTCCTTAAAATACCCATTTTTAGATTTTTAAAAAAATCATTAATTAATTAATTAATTAACTTACCTACTTACTTAGTACAGGGTCTTACTACCCAACTTGGACTCCCCAGAGCTGGGATTACAGGCATGTGCCACCGCACCTGGTTTTGGTGTCCGGTATGGCATAGGCTCTGGGCCAGCTCTGGGCTCTCGGCCGGGGTACCAGGCATTGAATCCTGGTCTTTGCACTTGCCAGGCAGACACTTAGACCACTGAGCTATCTCCACAGTCTACTCATGTTATTTTTGTTATTAGTAATACTAAGGATTTTTTTTAAATAAATGTATTTATTCAGAATGAATATTCTAAGAATTTGCTTTTGAGGTTGAACTAGTGGTTTGTTGGTGGTGGTGGTGTGTGCATGTGTGTGCGTGTGTGGGGGTGTGCATATGTGTTACATGGCATGGATGATGCTAAACACCATCATTAAAGGATGAAACCTAGGAACTTCGAAATGTGGTGAACTGTTGGGGTGCACAGATTGTTACCCTGGGGCAATAAGCTTCCCCACAACTCTGTTCCTCTGTTACTACACATGTGAGACAAAGGATAAAAGGATTTTAAGACTTCAATAAGAAAATATAAATAAGAAAATCTATATGAGCTTAAATGAACTTAATAAATTTACTAATTTAGTAATCTTACTAAGTTTAAAAATCTGTATGAGTTTAAATAAACTAAAGTAGGAAAATCAATATTAAAGTGCCTGGTATAATCCAATAAGCATATCCTTGAGTAGGCTAACTGGAATATTATAAGTGGCCAAGAAAGGATAATAGAGAACCCACAAGGCTTTATACGTGGATTGCAAAAAATGTCATTAACTTTGACATCTAGCTAACAGAGTAGAAATAAGAGCATGATGCATAGATGGGGTACTCTAGGTCCAGTCTGGATGGAACTGTACCTCACTTTCATCCATATGCTACTGACCAGAACTTAGTCATATGGACCCACGTAAATTCATAGAGTTTTAAGAAATGTGCCCATGGCTAGCAACCTATTCCTGCAATGATTCTGGGCTATTGAAAAGAAGCATTAACTTTTGCCAGACAGTAGACCATTCTGCTACACTCCTTCTCATGGTGAGACACTAATAACAGTCACATGCATAGATATTTGAGGGCCATCTTAGTTCCAAAAAAAAAAAAAAAAAAACAAGATTATTAAGGGGATGCACATTTTCTATCATCAAAGGTCTCACTGAGATATTTTAGTAAGCCATGTGGAAGCC